>NW_005054352.1:1945825-1946157 GCF_000277835.1 Geospiza fortis | reverse complement strand
AACATACAGCAGTTACTGGAAAAGGAAACTGACTTATACAGTGTTAATGAAGGGAAGTATTTTCCCTTGTGATAAATTGAAGTGACATGTGAGGGTGGCCCTTAAAAATCCTCCATTTACTCCCTTAGGGCAAAATCTCTTAATGGGCTAGGTCCAACTTCACTAAAGATGATAGAGATTCTTAATTGGCTTCAATAGGCCTTGGATCAAGGCCACAGGAGTCATATAGATCAAAATATTTTCAGCTATCTAGCAGGATGGCGATAAACGACTGTGGTGATAATATTTGTATAAGCGGCTTATGTTTTTGCTTTGCTGTTTCACTGTAGGGA
>NW_005054352.1:1916986-1945765 GCF_000277835.1 Geospiza fortis | reverse complement strand
TAGGGAAAACATATTTGTTGTTTTTTTTTTTGTCCAATGAACATCTCTATCTTTCTAATGTCATGCAGAGAACACTAATGCAATATATTATGCATGCTATCTATGTTCTGTTATGTCATTGGCTTTCACCTCACCTCATTTTTCTGTTGAGTCTGGAAGGTGGTTGAGGGCTGATGAGAAGGGAAATATCCTAAATCTGTCAGAATTATTTAGACATGTTGATGTGTTTTGAAAAAATGAGTACTCATTTCTGTGCATTGTTTTTCTAGAGTAAATTTCTGAACTGGCACAAGCTAGATTCTTTACATGCGCACAATTGCATTGATCAGCCTCTGCTTTATTATTTTCCCATGTATGATATAATTTCTTAAAGATGGACTCTAACCGTCACAGGGTAAAAAATATTGTGTCTACCCTGAAATAATTTTTCTGTTTCTGATTTTTGTTAACATATTTATTTTATATTCCATCTTTCCCCTTTGTGCTTCATTAATTTACTTTCATCATGAGGTAAAACAAATACAGCAGAAATACACTAGACAAGTCTCTGTAACAAAAGAGCGCATTCTGTTCTGGAATCCTGTCCACTGTGGTATTTTTAGTACCGACATGGTAAATACACATGAACATAAAACTTGTACATAATCCCAAATTAAGGCAAGATTTTAAATGAAAATGTACAGTCTATTATGGATCTTATTTAAGCAATTTGCTGAATGATATTGTAGTGAGTTTTCCTAGCCTGGTTTACTCATTTTTATGGGGTAGCTAAAGGGAAAGGATTTACTTGAAAAAAAATTAACCATTTCAATTAAGGTGTTAAAAAGAAAGCGAGCTGCTGACTATTAGCATGAACAATTAATATCCTATACAATTCAAGATGACAGAAACAACACTTCCTGAAATCATTGAATGCTTAAAGGTCTTAGACCTTTTCTATACATTTGTTTTTAACTACAATTCAGAACATGAACCAACATAACACAGCTTCCATCTTACCACTACACCTCAGTGCTTGGAACATCTGTACTTGTGTGTAACGAAAAAGACATTTTTATACAGCATTTTTGAAATATTTCCATTTATTTATTCATGAGACCCCTAAAACTGCTCATGAAATTCCTAAAACTGTTCAGGTTTGCAAATCAAAGAAAAATAGTGTCACTACTGAAATAAACATCTTTTGAACATTCTGCTATAATTTCAGGAAATAAAATTAATAGTAAATTCAGAGGGATCTTGGCTAATTTGAAATGGGAAGATGTCACTAGACACTGAGTTTTCAAATTACTTGTTTTCAGCAACTCTTTACAGGCTTGAGCAGCAGTTGCTCATGTGCTGTAGACACTGTTTTTCTTGCTTCCAAACTTTTACCTAAATACATAAATCAGAATTTACTTCCTTTTGTCAATAAAACACAAACCAAAAATAAACTCTGCAAAGGATCCATATACTGTGGTCTGAATTAAGAGGGAGAAAAAAAAATTTAATTAGTACTTGGCATAAAATCTGATAAATATCCTCTAAAAAGTAGTCCAAAGGATAAAGCACAGAAAAACAAAAAACACAATACAGACAATTTTTTTCCTTCCCCTCTATGTGTGCCTTTTGTTTTCTTTTTATGTAAAAACAAATTATGTACTCTAGCCTATTTTTTTTTCACTTTTTCCTGAGACTCCGAATCCCCTGCTTCCTTTGAAATTAACTGGATGCCACAAATAGTTCTAATCCAAACCAACACCATACTGCTTCTTTGGAGGAGGACTGAGAAACAGACAGAAACAAACCAACACACAGTTAAAAGAAGTATGGAAAAAACCATAAGAGGATGGGTAGTGCATCTGATTGAAGAAATTCTTTCTTTCCCCAGTTGTCTCTCTTGCACATACACACACACATGCATCTACACACTTGATTTATTTGTGAAACAGTGTCTTCTAAACTTAGATATCTGGAAAGTGGAAAGGCAATTAAACAGAACAGCTTGAAGCTGCCAATCACTCCCACTACCAACAAAAGCATCTACTATCACATCTACTATCAAAGGAAATAATGTAATGTAAAAAAAACCCCACATTCTACCAAAGCAAAAAATGTAAACATGCAAGTAAAAAAATCAGCTTGTTTATCATCTGTCATAGCATAGCATATATTTTTTAACCCTCCCCCCTAAGGATATGTGTTTTTGTATCCCATTATGTTAATTTGGCCATGCATGTGACATGGAAGTTAAGGAACAATGGGAGAAGTTAGCTTTTATGCATGCTTTTCTGTTGGGGAAGCACACTATTGCTCTTGCAGGTTGGGGTGTTGGGTTTTTAAAAATTTTTTTTGGCTTCTGCTGTACAAATAAATCGACAATCACAGCTTATCATCACTTAAAGATGCATGTGCATGCTAGAGTTTACTGAAACATGATTGGCTGCTACATAAATCAATCTGATAGAGATCAGTCCCGTGGAAAAAAAAATAAAGCATTAGCCTCTTCTTTTGGAATGTAATTCATTTTAGATAGTGGTTATTGATGATTTCATTCCACTGGTACATGTACATGTCTAGACCATGTTTTTGTATAAAATATTTAAACAGTGCAATGTGTTCATTTCAAGAATGACCATGAAGAAACAATGATTAAAAATTTGTTTTTGCAACATACCAGATGTATTATTTTCATGCAGAAAACTTTGTTTCCCTTAAAATGAAATTTATCTTTTACAGCAGTTATATTTTATTTCTCTACCTGACATGCAACACTTGTTTATTACTGTAATATTTTCTCCACCAGGTTTTTTTTTCCACAGTTTCTGTGAATCTTTTCAATTTGCCTTATTATAGTTACACCAGATTTTGCTGATGTGCAGTATGTGAGATTAAGCCATTCACTCAAACATACTCAAATTGTCCTGGCTGACTCATCCTGACTTTGGATTAACCCTTGTTACCAAGGGGTGGCTCTTTTCTTTTGCAATAAGAGGTTCTTTGCTTTTGATTTCATATTAATTGCCAGCTAAACATATAACTATTTCCTTTGATCCATGAATCATAATGGTGGTAAAAAATAGACTTTGAAAACATCCTATGTAGATACCATGGTTCCCCACAGCACTGCGATAAAGGAGGTGAGCATCCTAATGCATAGAGAATAATAGTAATTTGTCAAGAACTCATACCAAATCACTAGTAGAAGAGTGTGTGTGAAACATTACCCTGATCTTCTCCTTCCTTTCAACATGTTTTAAATACTCGTACACAATCACATACAAGTTCTGTGCAAGATGAAATTCAGCCTCTCAGCAAGGAAAATTATATATTCTTAATATATTCTCTGAAATTTTTACTTGGGGTTAGCTTCCTTCCTCTGTTCTCCACCTCTTTTCAAACTGAATAAAGCATTCTTTCCAGAAAGCAATCTCTTCTAAAATACACCAGTTTTGACATTATCTAAGCTAGAAAATAAAACAACCTGGGGAAAAAAATCTCAAAGTATGAATAACATTTTAGTATGTGGCTGGCTAGTTGAAAAGCAGACAAACAGAATCTTCCTAAACTTTCCAGAAGAATTTCCCTTTAGGCTGAGAACAAGCATGGAAAATTCAGGGCTCTTCCGCAAAAGTTTACTTTTACTAATCTCTCCTCCCTCTTGAAAACACAGAGGGGCAACTGAAAGGTAGATGAGCACTGTGCTCTTGTAGTGAAGGACACCTCTGTCTACTGAGGAACATTCTCAGTGGAGGAACTAAGTAGCACTCAGCTGGATAATACTCCTAAGTTCACTGTAAGAATATGTCTGAAACTATTTTCTCCAGAGACCAGGGATTTTGGAGTCTGCACCTTATCTACAGACAGAGGTTTTGGGAATATTTTCTGAGCTTGCATGTGTGTCTCTGTCTGTCTGTCCATCCCTCCCTCCCTCTCTTTTTCTAGTAGAAACCTTTTGCATCCTGGTGACCTGACGGCTGCTAGCACATTTCTCTGCTCTGTCTCAGTAAATGGCATGCAGAAGGCCTATAAGGCAAACTCTCAAGCAGCAGCATTTTTCACTCACTCACAGAAATCCTCTGGTTTTGCTGCAGATGTTTTTCTGCCATTCTTTGCATCCCCGCTTTCTGCTTATGCTGCAGAGCATCATTCCCATTGGTTTTCAATGAATAGAGAGCTGGAGGAAAGAGAAAAGGAAGGGAAAGGAAATGAAAAAGGAAATTACAGAGGGAAAAACTGCAATTGTCTGCAATTCCCAGCAGTGTCATTTCCAACGTGGTCTTGGGGACACTTGTGTTTGAGCAATTACCTTCTTCATGAAAATCTTCTGAGGTTGTTTAAATTAGCTTGTTTTAAATTAATATAAATTCAGCATCACTTACAAAAAGTCTGGTATTAGCCCAAGGAAACATTGTTTTTGTATCATTAGTTCTGTCATGTCCTGACTTTCTGAAAATTACAGGACTGTTTGCTATTTTGACAGAAAGCTGACACAACAATCATTTATTTCCAATAAAATCCCCCAAAGGAATAAATACACCTCTGTTATAGTTATGTAAAAATAAGGTTATCCTAGGAACTAATTGATTATTCAGTATGTCTAATTTCATTATATTTGACAATGATGCAAAAGATTATGCTAACTACTAGTAGGTTGCTACTGTATTTAGGCTGGAATACTTATCAATATTCTTGGAAAATGCATTTCTGTAGCCAAGTTTTGCAGGGAGAAGGAAAATCAATCTTAATTGTTCTGAGTTCTGCAAGAAGAATTAACAGTTACTCTAAGCTGAGCACTAGGTTTATGAAAGTTGTTGAATGCTACGAACTTTTTCCAAGTGATGTTTTATAGAACTGCTTTTAAAAATCCCAGAGGGTAAATAGTATTCTCAGAATAAACAGAAAAATGCTGACCTTGTCAGATTTAGCTGCTGAAAGCCAAGCTGTTTTAAAACTTGGAGGATCAAGGGTCATGATTATAAACAACACAGATAAAAAGAAAGAAAGGAAGGGAGGAAAAAAGAAAGAAAACTGGAAACAAAAAAGGACTACACAGTGAATATAAGCAATAAATTCATTGACCTTGATAAGAATAATATGAGATATTTATGCAAAAGCCAGGCAGGGGTGAAGAGATCGCAAAGAGGGAAAGGAGAGAAAGTGCACAAATTGTACTTGGGAAAAAATATTTCTTAGAGCTTGTTTTGAAGCCGGAAATAAGTCACTTTATCTTCATGTGTTTTTGGTTTTGAAAGGAGAGAAAGGTCAAAGCATCTTTGTTTTAAATAAACTGGTCACTACTTCTGAAGTGTAACATGATAGGGTTCAAGAATCCTAATGAAACTGGTATTTTCCTGACACCCTGGGCTGCAGCACCTCAGCAGTTGTATGGTCATGTATTGCAAGCCCAGGGAGTTTGAAAAACAAAGGCATGACAGAGCCTGCCTTTGCTCATGACCTTCATACCCTGGTGCTCCTGTATCAGCCATATGGTCACTGTGATGGCTAAATTTGCCTCCACTTATATCCTTTCCCAATTTCAGCAGCACACATGGCCCTCCACCATTATGTTCAGATATATGAACTGGAGTTATTACCCTGGGCCCTGTATGAAACCTCTTTCCAAAATGAGGTAAAGTTTCATAGAAAACAAAGTGCTGGAGACACTCAAAGTGACACCAGAAATTAAAAATGCCATTGCAAAAAAAGGTAGCAGAAATGCTAAAGCCAAAACCCTCCCAATCCATCAACCCAACCCAAGAAGAGCAATGCAGGTTTTAACAAGGTTTTTGGTATAAGTGGGTTTACTGAGGTCCAGAGTGTACTAGAGCCCTCACAACTGTGTCTACTGGGAGTTTGTTGTGTTTACCAGATTCTACATCTAAGGTACTCAGCTTCACCCAGTTCTAACTGCAGGCCAAGAAACACTTGCAGAGGGAATGAGATGATAGCAAAGAAACTATATATAGTTGAATTTCAGCACTGCATTGCACTGGAAGGCCTGGTGGTAAAGGAGTGTCTTCAGGCTGTGCAAACAGAAAAGTAAATAAATGGTTCTATATAAGATTAGAAGTCAAAAGAACATCCCACAAGCAGGACAGGAGAGGAAAAACTCCACTGAAAAGTAAATAGAACAATCTCTTAGTTTCCGACTGTTCAAGTTATGCTTATAGAGTCATAGAATAGTTTGGGTTTGAATGGACCTTCAAGATCATCTAGTTCCAACCTGCCAGTCATGGACAGGGACAACTTCCAAACCAAGAGCAGGTTGCTCAAAGCCCCATTCTGGCCTGGCCTTGAACACTTATAGGGATGGGGCAGCCACAACATGTCCAGGCCACCTGTGCCAGTGCATCACCACCCTCACAGTAAAGAATTCCTTTCTATTTTCATATCTAAACCTGCCCTCTTTCAGTTTAAACCATTATCCTTTGTTCTGTCATTACATCGCCTTGTAATAAGAATGTGTGTGGTGCTTTCATATATGTCTTCACATCAGGCTTGTGTGGACAGCAATCTCTTAATAGTTAAACCCCCATGTCCTGTTTTTCTGCACAAATGCAAGGTTTTTATCTTTGTCTTAACTCATAGCACCTCTCTGTTCATCCTGAGATTCTTTCCTGACATTCTCCTGGCAACTTCTCTCTTCCAGACTGAGAATTCCTCTCAATTTTGTTTGCTGATTCATGCTGCCACTTATGCTGAAATGTGAGATATCAAGCTGTGTCTGTTATACATTGCTCCTTTTTCTTTTCTTGACCACATTCCAAGCTTTACCCATTGGATAATATTCTAAATTATATTATTATATTATATTCTAGTCTATATAGAATAAATGCCATCTAAAAGTTGCTTCCTACATTGTTTCTGTAATTACTTCAGTATTAGACTAAATGTTCTTTAGGAGTCTCATTTCTTCTTCTGGTGTTCATCATATATCTGCTGTAGAAGGCCATCTGTTCCCAGACCACTAGAAACAGCAATGGAAGAGCACACTCATACAATAACATGGGGATATGTATCACTGGCCACAAAACTGAAAGGCAATTATGGTAATGAAAG
The DNA here is from genome assembly GCF_000277835.1 of Geospiza fortis. Lineage (NCBI taxonomy): Eukaryota > Metazoa > Chordata > Aves > Passeriformes > Thraupidae > Geospiza > Geospiza fortis. Next base: position 1,938,724 of record NW_005054352.1, on the reverse strand, counting down.
TAGTGAACTTTCAAAATAACCAACTTCATTATTCTTTGCGGCATCAATCCCCAAACTGGAACAACTACTCAGTTTACAACAAAACTAAATAAAAGGTGACTCATTCATTTGACATTAGCTATTTCAGAGCTAGCATCATGCTCGCCGTTTAAAGTAGCACTTGAAATGACATTTTATGCAGAAGCACCCCAAAAGCCTGCATTTTCTACTTTGACCTTGCTTCAACCTTCCACTCTCTATTGTGCCTACTTCTTTCTCTCTAGCCTTGAATCAGTCATTCATTCAAAATGGACCAATAACTGGAGGTAACAATTCCTTTCTAGTTTATTTCACTTTCGCCTTTACATTTCTACCTGCCATGCCTGCCATACGATTTTGTACCTGAGAGAAACCAATCATGACTGTTATGATACTGAGACATCTGAATTTCTGAGCATGCACTGACAACATACATGTCATGAAAGTGAAGTAATTTAACAGAGCAGAATTTGGGTTCTCAAGCTGTATCCTATAAACAAAGACCATGCCTATAGGTTGGCAGAAGCCAGGATGACTAAATAAAAACCAAAGCAGAAAAAACACAATAATGTCAATCTCTTTCTTGAGTATGGTGCAGACAAATCAAACCCCAGCATTTCATTGTTTGGTTCAGGTTTCTAACACACCAAATATATTCTTCATCAGAAAGCACCCATCAGTAAATACTATGTTGTGTTGGAGATTTAGGGGAAGGTATTGGTCTTTATTGTCCTCCGTGAAACAGGTTGAAATATTGCTTTCTTATCTTGAAACACTTTATGATTGTCTTCAAATAAATTGATGTTCACAAAGCATCACTAAGTCATGTTTTCCCGCTTATCCACCTGTTGGAAAGAAAAATGAACTAAATAAGAAAATATTCAGACCTATGACAAGCTTTTCTAGAAGTGGAATTAATCTGCAGTCCTTCTCTTTTATTTTTGTATCCCTCCAGAGAGAGATTCATTGTAAAATACTAGTTTGCTTTTCCTCTCCATCTGGAAAACAATGCAATTATAACAGGTTCAGTAGAACTTCAGATATGTCATTGATCTATGCAAATTTCTAAACCTTTATAAAGTTTATTATTGAGAAGTCATCAGGTTAAGACCTTAATTGAAGAAGGATGTTATTGTGAGTTAAAGTGTTTAGCTGGGAATCAGAGACTCATTCACTCCTGGAACTGCTATAGACTTATTTTGTGATTTTGGTTGTGGTCCAGCAATGCACTTAAATCGGTGTTTAATATAAAACCCTGGAATGGTCCTATGAAAGTTAAGCACACAGTTAAGTCTTTATTAAACAGGAGAGTTAGTCTGTCTGAACTCTTTTCTCTAGCTATAAGATGTGTTAGTACCTGTATTCTCCTGCAGTTTATTTTTACAGAAAACCTTCTGGTGCAAAAAAATTATCTTTTGATCTGTGCAACACCCAAGACCAACTGATGTCAGCTGGACTTGTAAAAATCATTCTGCTGCAAAGCAGCGATAGTCAATGAGTTATCTTCTCATCCTCTGGAAGCAAGTTACTGCTATGAAAAGACTATTTTCATGGAGGCTTAATGAGAGGGGGAAGGGACGTTTACCAGCTTCACATCACTCACATCCTTCTGGTTTAAGGGTCCTTCACTGGCTGGCTGCAGTCCCACCTTCTTCTGCTGCTGGCTGGGAGAAGATTCAAGCTGCTCCTTTAGCAGCCAGCAGTAATTGCTGTGATACAAGTAAGCAGGCAGACTAATGTATTTGCACTAAAGCCTGCAGTTTGGGAATGAAATTGAATGAATCTGCAATATTTAGTCTTATTGTTAATATTGTATGATTTATTTTGATAAATCTCTTTTCTTATGCTGTGCTGTAAGGGAGCTCCCAAAGCCTCATCTATTTGATAGGTCTGTTAACGCATCCCACAATGGATTGTGAAGTTTCTGTACTTGTCCAAATACAGTTAGAAATTTTTTTCACAGAGTGAGAAAGAGTCCTCACAAGTAAGAAGGATGATTCATTTCTACAGCAGCACTGAGAGTATGTAAGCAATAAAATCATCGATATTTTACTTTAATTTAAAGCTTAATGGAATACTCACAGATCCTTTGGCTACATGTATAACATGGCTACACATTACATTGCATGAGGGACAATGTGAGTCTCTTTTCTCCTTAGAATTCTTTACTTTTTCAAAACCACAGAGAAAAATCCATTTTGTTCTTGTGTGTCATAATATGCAATTTCTGAGACAGGCCTGTGGTCTTTAAGACCCATAACCCCTCTCTTGTGCTCATTCATCAAAGAGCCCATGATCTAGCTTATGCATTTGGATGACAAGCAGAAGGTTGCCAATTGTCTTGGAAATGTAAAATAAACACTTTTTCTACATATGTTAATGCCATTGTTTATTGACTACTTACTCAGGTTGGATGTAATTGGGGCCACTTGGGAAACATAAACAGCTCAGTGCCTGTCAATACCTGACCTTTAAAATATTCAGTACAATCAGCGTTACATGGTGTTTAACAAGCTGGCCTTTTCATGTGGATGCGGCTGTAGTTGCCATGCAAGAAGGAATGAAGATCCTGTTCTTCCTTACAAACTTTTTTTAATGATTTTTAATTTCATCTGTGGTGTTGAAGTAACTCAGAACAAAATAAATCCTACCAAAATTTAATTTGCAGACGCAATCTTTGGAAAAAGTCAGAACCAGTTTCATGTGAAAGGCAGGGAAAAAAACAGCTCTAAAGCAGGAAAGTGAAAAGGGGCCAGGATGTTAAACAGTTTAACTAAGAGTATTTTCATGCATTATGACATATAGCAAATGTAAATTAAGCCACCTTCAGGATGTCACAAGCAAAATTTTCAACAGTGGTTCTGATGACTGAGAGGGTCTTGAAGAATCTCTCATCAGCAGACCATAAAGACTAAAGCACAAGCTATCACTAACATGCAGATGTTATCAGGATGTGACTTCAGCACAGATATAGATCCCGATGGGAAGACAAAACTGCAGATGTTTAATGGATTATTGTGGAAACTAATTGCAAACTATTATATTTTAATTATTTACATTTTTCACAAAAGAGCTATTCTATCTCTTCAGCCTCTATTGCCAATGGTTAAGTAACAGTTCCTGTAAATAAAAGCAAATAACTTTTTCACTGAGCTAATTAAAGCTGTTAATATTTCTGAGCAGACTGATAGGTAAATGTTTCCATTCCATTACTCTTTGAAACAAACAAACAAACAAACAAAAAGAAAAGCCCAGACATACTGTCTTCAAAGAACGAAATAAATAACATTATTCTATTTTAATAGAAGACAACAAGGAATCAGAACCTGTTCATACAATGGTGACTTATTTTACCATCAAAACAAAAGAAAAAAAGACAAACAAAAGAGAAAGACACTGTGACAAAATGGGCTTGGAAGATGAAAGTTAAGGCCAGTAATTTTACATCAACATTTCTTGCAAAGTAGAAAAGACGGTAAGAAACAGTTGTACAAACTTTAGTCCTTGTAACTGTTTTTAATTACTGAGCATGATTTCGGTGGATGGCCCTTTCCACAGTTTTCACCAGCCTCAGAAAGTTCTGGGAATGGGGGAGTAAGGAAAATTTTTGTGGAAGAACTGTGAGCACCAGGCAATATTATGAGACCACAAGTTCTCTACAGTGAATACAAATTCCCACATTTTTTGGTGATTTTTCACTTCCACAGGCTGTACTTGCCATTTAAAAATCCGAAAATCAAATGCTTTAGTAACATTCTTTGAAGTGAGGACTGCTTTTTTTTTTCTTCTTAATAAAAAAAATAAAATTAGTTTCTGAATAAACTAAAACCCCCAAAGAAACCTAAATTAAATTTAAATTAACTAAATAAAAAATTGAAATAAAACAAAACAATAGTATAAAATAAAATATCTTTGGTGTTACTCCCTCACCAAGTGGCTTCCAGTATTCAGTCAATTAAATGGGACTAAAAACAAAGGAGGTTAGATGTTGGTGCCAAAAATTTTATGTGTTTTATTAATAGTAAAAGAGGGTGGGAAGAAAGTGGTGGAAGTGGCAGAAGTGGCAGAGGGAAGTGGTGGAAGGATGGGAGGAAGGGAGGGAGGGAGAAAGGGAGAGAGGGAGAGAGGGAGAGAGAGAAGGAGTGAGTCCTTGGAAAGGCAGGATGGCATCCCTGAGCAAAAATACATCAATCACACCAGTCCAGCCATCTCAATTAACCCTTAGTTAAGCTGGGACCTTCTGGAGAAACTGAAAAGAATTTGAAGGAATAAGAGATGCTATCTGCCACAAGGATTACCAATCTACATGTGGATCAAAGACAATTCCACATTTTGCCCTAGTGATTAGCTGTAATTAAATAAAGTAAGTCTGTTTAAACTTCATTAACAGCAATATATTTGCTACAGCAGAGTGGGCACAAATCATCCATTCTTAATTAAAAGATAATCCACAGGATGACATAATCTTGTTCCAAAAGTACACTATCAAATAAGGATAAATAACAGTTTCTCTCTGTTTAAGCTGTGAAGGAATGGATGCTCCTTCCCATTTGCTTGAATGAGTGCTGAATGTGCCTGATAACATCACTTTGGCATGCTATTATCTAAAATGGTAGAATACCTCACTTCAGCAAAGTCTGACATAAATCTTTGAAAACAAAGAAATTGCATATGTATGAGCTGAAATAGATATGACAGTGTTGGCACATTAATATTCCTGTCACTGGGGGTTTCAAACTTTTAAGGAGATGATATCAATGAATTCAGGCTGTAGCTGGTAGAAGAGGACAACGTACTGCAGGACATTTATTAATTACATATACCAAAACATATTAAAAAAACCATACAATACAGTCCAAAATGTATAATGGCACAGACCAGTGCTAAAGATCCCTCTGAGTCCTACTGCAGCTCCATTGTAGGAGGATCAGTCCTTATCAGCAGCAAAAAGACATTTCCCTTTCTACTTCTACAGTTGCAGTAGTGGCGGTGCATGGACAACATATGTTGTCAATTGTCACATGACAAACCTCATTAACAGCAACTGCAGTGCCCAACTGAACTCTGCCCAGTTGCATACAGCCTGAAATTGATCATTATATATGAAATGAGTAAGATATAAGGATATTTAATAGGGATCTTTTATTGTTTGATGCTAGAGCATGTACAAGAAGATGTTAAGAAAAAAAGCAATATGTCAGTGTCTTCTAAGCAACAGCAAAACTGAAAATATCCTATTTTATTCTGACAAGGAGGGGAAAAGTGCAAATTCTTTCTATTTATGGTCCTTTGACTTAGTATATACACTGCTTACTCAGCTCTGTCCCTTGTGATGGGAATACCTGGACAAACTGCAGGAATTAGAGATCACAGACACGAAGATTACATTGTAAGGTCTGTGGGGCAGAGACTGTTAGCTCAATGAGGTGCCTTGATGTCTTTTGATCCTGAAAAGTAAGTGAGAAACATGAAAGCCACTTAATCAGCAGAAGAAAATTCATGCTAAAATCAAACCCAGGATCAAAACTCGTGATTGAATCTGCATATAATTCTACAAGTAGCTTTTTGAATTTTTCATTTAAATTTTTTATGGAAAGACTTGCTGGTAGTGACTATACAGCATGTACTTGTCCAGTGACATGCTGACCTTCAGAGATAGGCTAGAAGGGCTGCTTAAAACCTTTAACAGCTTTTACTTTTTAACTCTTTAGCTGTTTCTATTTCTTTTTCTTTTCTCCTTTCTTTTTCTCCCCCTAACTCTGCACTGTTTTCCACCTATGACAGGCTGTTTTGAGCCCTGGCACCTGACATTCAATAACCTCTCAGCAGCTGTGGGCAAAGGCCTAAGAAAATTCCTCTTTAGCAAACAGGCATGAAACCCCACATAGCTCCATATAAAAGCATCTCAAACACACTTGATGAAAAGTCAGCTCTTTTAGGCTACTACGAAAGAGCACTAGACATCTCCAAATATTTTTAAACTTTACTAATAAAATTCTGGAGAGGTGCTTAGGTCAGTGCTTGCAAACAACAAGAAATATGTCTGTGCTTTGGTTTTGATTTAACTCTTTTATTACACTATTGCTATCTGTCATTTCCTGCATGTGTCAGCACTGTGTCTGAATTGCAAAAATGTCATGGATACACCATGCAAAAAAGAGGGAATTTTATACCCTGCCATGATAAGCAACTTCCCTTAGAAGAGAAAAAATTACATGTTGATAGATTATCTGGCAACTGCAAGGTATTATACTCGCCATGGTCTTACACCAGTGCAGTGAAAGTTGACAGCAGCCTCAGTATTCTCAAATCCCACCCATCCCTTCAGCTAGTTCCAAATTCCTTTGCACCTCTAGAATCTGATTTTGAAATTAGGTTAATTTAATGCTTGAAATTTTGGAATGACTTCTGTGTATCAATGGACCAGATTTTACCTCTTTCTTTTATCTGAAGCAGCATTTTATGTCCCCAAGCAACAAGGCACTTAAGCAAGAAATAATTTTAAGTGCATGTATAAACCCATCAAAATCAGCAGGACTACCATTTGGGCTCAGCATCATGTATGTCTTGCGTGTATGTCTTGCCAAACCAGGCCTATAGATATTAATCCATACAAGGAGAGGGGACACTGTGACTTTGAGCATTAAAGTGTCTTGGGAGTAAGGTATTTTTCCTAATTACTTTAGTGCTCCTCTCTGGAGGAATTACAATAACAGCAAATTTTGGTGAAACTTTAGAAGTCATTCATAAAATCAAAAGGATTTAAAAACAGAACAGCTGAAACTCACTAATGTTTACCACCATAAAAAGACAGACTAGGATAAAGGCTTTCCAAGCCCCAGTTTTCTTTTTGACCAAAAATCAAGTAATTTTTTAATCAAAGAATGAATTCTACACTGACTACGCAAAACATCCTTGGAATGGACAAATTGATATTCAGTGAGCAAAGAGAATTAAAGACTTTTAAAAATGTCAGTTCATTGCAAAAAATAATGAACCATAGTCATGTCTTCATCTTCCTAGCGCATTTTTAGGGTAGTTTACTTGATTCTGAAATACATTACATACTTTAGTGCCTACTGTAAAATGTCCTTGTAAGAAAATAACATTTTGACAGTTACTTTCACAATTTCATCAAATGGATTTTATAGTACTATTAAGAACCAAGAGAAATGCAGATTCTGTTTGAAGAAATAGCAATATGTTAGCAAATATTTACATAATGTGAAGGTTACCTGGTCAATATCTAATGAGATGAAAATTTTTGGCTTTTAGTACAGTATGAAGATTCCATAAATCCTCTAATAAAAGCAAAGTAACAACTTTGGCTTGTAAAGAGAACTACAGATGAGGTCATAGCTATTCTTCTCATAGAAATTATTTCTGAAAGTTTGCCCCTATAGAAATGACATTCATGTACACTGTTTAAATGGAGGTGTATGTAGCACAGACCTTAGGTTCCTATACATGCTTTGGATTTCATTCTAACAAGGAAATAATACATTTTCCACTTTTGATTTGTGACACAGGGTTTATTATGTTTTCTTCTCTTTTTAAGAAATGGAGATCATGAGAGGTCAATAATTACAGAAGCTTCAATGGCTGGAATTCCCCTCCATTGGTGTTTATGTATTCCTCTGTCTGCAAAAAATACCACTGTGTCTATTTCTAAGTACATTTTAAGATACATTACTTAAAATTAATTTGACATTGTTGGAGGAGCAGCTGCTGGTTTGTTTTAATTTTCATAAGCCTATGTGATGATGTTATTTATTTTAATTTATCATTAAGGCCTAGATCTTACTGGGTAAATAAATCTACTAGGTCTCTGCAAAATATCATTGAAATCAATTGCAAATGTGAAGAAACTTATCTGTGAAAATCACATTGTAAAATCAAGAAAGGCATGAACAATTTTCTCAATCTGATATTATTAAACACGTAGAAAGCATATAAATATGAATAGATTTTTATAAAATTTTCAGATTATGTCTTTATCTTCTAAATAGATGATTAATCCTAAATTCTGGGAAAAGCATGTATGTAGACAAGAGACACAAAGAGAAAATCACAGGGTATGGACATCACTTTAGGGCTGGACTTGAAGATCCTTGTGGGTCCCTTCCAACTCAGAATATTCTATGATTCTGTCATTCTGTGAGCAATTAAAGGTAATAATGATAACATTTAAATAATGCACATTCTTGAGAATAAATCCTTTCATTGTATTGATGGATTCCTATGAAATGTGAAATTTTATTAATACTAGAGAAAGAGACACTGAATGTGTTCACCTGAATAGAATCTGTCTGCACTTCAAGACAATTTCTTTAAGAAAAGTTTCTACCTGGCTTAAAACAGCCTTGAAAGATGGCTTGCCTGGATGAACCTTTTCCAAAAATCTTAAATTCTGATTTGAAATGTAATTTTTCTCTTTTTAAAGTTGTTATGCAATGTCTTCTTTCTTGTAGTATGCAGTTCAAAGTGTGTCTGCTACCATCAAAGCTACTCTGATTCCTTATTGTAAAAATACTGCATATGTAAAAATGTAATAAGTCATGTAGAGTCATTAATAACTATCCAGGCAAAAGGAGTTTTTCATTTCAGCATATGGGTGATGTTTATCAGGTTACTAAATGCAGTCAAATTGTCTTCAGTTCAACTAGGATAGTAACAAGTCTTCTGCTAACTAAAGTTGATTCCACTTCCCATGCAGAATCAACAGCAAGGGAGATCTGGGTGTGTATGCTTCTTCATGCTTACGAATCTATTTATTTACAATTCAAAGATCCGTCATAGCAGTTTTTCCTGTTCCTGTAGTCTGGAAAGTGAAAACTGGGGCCCTTCCTAGAGACAGGAATTTACACAACTTCAGGTAAACTGCTGGAGCACTTTGCTATCGTTGTTAGGTCTAAGCACCTGCACAGGACAGACTCACAGGTGATGGGAACACCTTTTATCACACAAAACAGTAGCCATTAATTAAAAAATCTGCAGGAAATTACCTGGTATAGGGAAATATTGTGCCTCCAACTTTGGGCCTTATAAAGTTAAGACTAGGAAATACAATTTACAACTTCAGTAAAAAACAAGAAAGCATGGATTTGACAGTTACTGGATATTACAACTTCTCTCTGTGCGTTTAAGGATTTCTGTTCCTCTTGTCCTGGAGAGGACTTCACTCTCAGCCTCTATGATATCATCTGTAAATGATAAGTATTAACTCTTTTTTAATTCAAAGGCAGTCTAATCTGATCTCTGAGAAATGACTGAGGTGGGTTTATAGAGATACAATTTTACAGATCTAAATAATCTGGAGAGATGAAAAACTTGTTTGATTTTCCCATTTTTACTGATTAGTCTACTACATCATACTCCTTCTACGCACATGCCTTGTCTTCTCTTAGGAAAAGTGGGCCTTGGGGGTTTGCTGGGGTTCAGCACAAACATTCATCTCTAAGGGCCAAGTCATACCACTGTCAACTTCAGGTCCTTCTGCCTGTTTAAATCAGGAGTATCATCAAGCATTATAGATGTACAGAAATTGAGTATGGCTTAGGCGTCAGTGTATGGAAACAATTATACTGCCTATCAAGTCATTTAATAATTCACATGTATAGCAATTCATAGCGTCTCACAAAGCAGCCAACATAAGACTTCGAAAGAGGACATTGGCTATCTTTACCCAGTGTCAGGCATAGGATGTGATGAGATGGATTGAGCCAGCAGGCAGACAGGATAGGTGTCTGCACCCTTATGTACACCAGCATCTTCCCCACCCAGGACTGTCTTTCTTGATCCAGAATGTACCTCTGGACGCTGCTGCTGGCAAGGGTCTCTTAGATGTGTGGCATGATCACCTTCAAGCTTTACTGCATGAATCACTTTGCTTGCAGTAGAGACACAAGGCATGCTGACATCCTTTCCCAATGTCTGTTGTTATGACTTGTGGTTTCAAAAGCAAGTCCTGGTAAACTGAGATTGGTGAGCCATCCCCAGTAACAAGCCTGTAAGCACTGCTGGGTAGAACACATCTGTGAGTACAGCCCAGTCACTGGGATGTCCCAGTGGCATGTGGAATCAGCCACCAAACACCTGGGCTTTAGGAGTGTTATGACCCACCCCTGAAGGCAAGGGTAATACAGGTTCTTGATCACAGGCTTTTTATTTTTAACTCATTTCTAAGAGATTAAATTGCTCCTCTGCTTCCTGCACAGATGATTGAAATAATAGAATAATTTCCCTTTCCATCCAAACTGCTTCATATTCAGCTTCTAAGTGTCAGTGCTCCTTTCTTAGTTGTTTCTGCAATATTTTCATTGAATCTTTTAAAGATCTTTTAATTTCAGACTCAGATTTCTGAGTAGCCAGTAGTTCCTTTTCTTCTGCTTTAAGGGCAGCACCTGAAATGGCACACAATTGCCTTTCCATTGCCAGGTTTTAGTTCATGGTCTTTTGCAAGAATTGTAGTTTGATCTGCCACTGCTTGTTATGAGCCAAAGCCAATAGTTATGAGCCCACATCATGTCAGGAGGAAAAGAGTTATCATTATAGCTGTTTAATTTTATCAGGAGGGGACAATCCTCTTTTGACTCACCCTTGGTAGTAATATCTTTCAGTAATCCACTGAAGATCAATGTTTTTCTCCCCACTACCCTAAGGGTCAGTTAGACTTATGGAGAGAAATTTACAACAGGTGTGGGTTACTCCAGAAAACCTTTCAAGTCTGATATGCTCAGGTCATACCAAGACAAGAAAAACTAGCAGTGGGGAGACAATTGAGATCAGGTATATCTCAGGTTGCCATTATTTTCTGCTGGGGATTTTGGCTTTGACCAAAAATAAATTCTCCTTTGTCCACCACCCAGATATTATCCCCATAGAAAAACTTCCTCGCTGCTTCTCAGAGTAATTCTGCCTGTGATGACTAAATTAATGTTACACCCCTGAAGGCGGGGGCAAATCAGGCTTTTGTTAATAGATCCTTGGGGTGGATTACAGCAACACTGTAAGTATATATACACAAATATGTATGTGTTTGTGTGTGTATATCTATCTATATAGATATATATATATTATTTCTCTTAAAACAATTAAGTTGCAAAGGAAAGGAGCTATGTAGCTGTTTTGACTATTATTATAGGGAAGCAGTGTTATAAAACATAAAAATAACCCTTGAGAAAATATATAAGGGAAAAGTAAGAAAGAGAAAGAAAGGCTCAGAGTAGAACGATATCACCACCTGTGGACCCAGTGACAAGAACTTGGTTGTTGCAATTTTGATGTTCATGGGTGGATATCATGGTCAGGGTGGTTGCAGTCTCGATCTGTTGTTGATGGGAAAAGCCTGTGAAACAAAGTTCAATGGGTTAATATGTGCTTAGGCTAAGTGGGAATGCTCAGGTACCTGCCCTGGGTGGGGAGTTTTACTCTGTCTGATGTAAACCTGTGGATCATGTGCAGTCCTCAGGCCCATGGAAGGCCTCAGAAATGTGTCTGAGGGTGCTTTGGGGATCTTTGATGATTTATGATCCTTTTATGATCCCTTACCTCTGTGTACTGAGCCAATTATCACCCATCAGAAGGGAAGAATACCTTCAGATCTACATGTGAATGTCCTGGTACTTCTCCAGTGGGGGTTTTCACACCGGAGCCAGTTATGTGCCATCAGAAGGGACAAATAATGTCAGTGCCCCTCTCCATGAGGGGGAAGGGTGTGGCTCGGTTTACAGTTCAGTCAGTTTTGTAAGGCAGAATTTTGGGGTGATAAAAAGCATAATGCTACCTTTGCAGGACCTGCTTCTTTAATGGCCTCTTCCCTTATCTGGCTCAAAACACATCTTGAAGCCTCTGGTGGTGGGTGTGCACCCCTCTGCGCATGGGTGTGACCTTGCACTCATCAGCAAAGCACTCTGCTGCTTTTGTAAATAGCTGATTATATGAGTCAATAGACATTAATATTCCAGTCTCTCACAAGGAGCCATCACCAAGAAACAGGGACATTGAGACCAAGCAGAGGGACAGAGCATGAAATAGACTGCTTCTCCTTCTAGTCAACCTGTACAGGCCATATGAAAGGTAAAAACACAGGAGTTAACATACAGCCTGCTGGAAAGTAACATGACAAAAGAAGAAGGAAGGAAACTTGTTTGAGCTCTAGAGGTCATGAAAGGCAGTAAAACCTAACAGACCACAGGGACATAGAAGCAAAAGTCATATCCTTAGGGCCTGTTGTGCTGGAGAAATATTGACCCTTGAAAGTACTAAAAAAGCTTTTTAATAAAATAAAAATGAAACTGAAACAAGAACGAAACTGGAGATGAGTACACCTTGAAGGACAGAAACAGCAGAAGAAATCCATTCAGATTTGCACATATGGGACATGAAGTGCAGTCATAGTGACTTCTTTAGATGCTTTTCTTAATGGAGGAGTGGTGTTTGTTTGTTTGGGCTTTTATTTTTTCTTTAGCTAGGGATATGAAGGATGGGGCAATGAACTTAACATAGCCATAGACTCTATTTCTGGTTGTTCATATGTATTAATCTATCTATCTATCTATCTATCTACTTATCTAGCTATATCTAGATATAACATAGATATAAATATATTCCTATACCAATACATATACATATATGAGCACACTTACATATACACATTAACAATACGTGGGGACGAGGTGATATATTTGGATAGGACTTCTCTTGTGATATCTTAGTTACAGAATATTTTTACAGAGTATAGTATTAAATGTTTAGAATCGTCATTCACACCCCTCAAGCACTCAGGCATTCTTTCCATAAATCATCAGATTTTGGAGGTATTATAGAAAGCATGAGTATAGAAAGCAACAGAAGGGGTTTTGGAGGAGGATGGTTCTGCCTCCTGTAGATGGAGGAGAACACTTTTTATGAAGGTGTGGTTATGGCAGAAAGGCATTGACTGGGAAAGTAGAGAATGAAACACTCAGAGATGACATTATATAGGTAAAAAGGGGCAGAGGCATGCTAGTTTTGAAAAGCGGATTGGATATGGATGTCATGGAAAAGCATTTGGAAGTGAAGGAAACTGAGAAGCACGGACTGAACTGGGAATGGGAATCTGTGTTCTTCCATGTATGTCTGTCTTTCAAACATCTCAATTACTTATGAGGAAAAGATGAATTTTTCATTTCTATAGTTAACCTTTTCCCCTTCTTTCTCATAAAATGGCAAATCCCACTGTTGAGAGGGTAGGGTATACAAATAAACAGTCTTTAGGAAAATACAGTACAAGTGCATTAACTAGCACATATTCCTAATAGCATATTGAATTTTCTCTCTTCTCTGGTTCTCAAAGTTGTAAAGCATATTGATAAGTTCCAGTCAACAAAATAGGCTGCAAAAGTTTTCTTTCCTCTCCTCCTTCCCCCTCTCCCAAATAACTAAGATTTTAGTCTAATTACTTATTTGCAGTCTCAGCAAGCCAGAGAGGAGAATTTTATCCACTTTGGCTTGTTTCTGAATACTAACTAGCCAGGCCAGTCAAGGCTCTCTAAAGAGTGAAAGTGCATGAGAGACACACTGCATTTGACACAGTCAGGAGGCAAAAGAAAGAGCAAAACAAAAGTCTATTCAGGGCTGAATCCTCTGATATACTTACCCATCCCCCACCTCCTTTAAAAATAAAGAGAAAGGGGAAAACTCATGAATCCATGGCTGAATGCCTGAGGTTGTCAGAATAAAGGACAATGAGTGACAGCTGACTGTCAGCACAATTCTCAGTCTGAGTTATCACTTTTTGGCATTGTTCAAATTGGAAAAAAGCATGTGTGCTTAACAAGAAAGTATTGCAGAAGTGCTTTGTGAGGGGCTGTGCTCACGCCAGCTGCAAACAACAGAGGAAGCTGTTGTTCCACATGGATTTTTTTCTATGCTCTGTGAAATCTTCCCTACTGAACTCATTAAAAACTTTTCTAAGCATGTGGGCACTAAATGATGCCTTAGGACAACAGGAGTCATACAACTTTTCTTTTAAGGAAATCCTGACAGGCACACCTAAAATGGAGCAACTTACATGTTCACAGCAGTTTTGTACCTGTTGATTATTTAAATAAATACCCACAGTGGTGAAGGCCAATATTTAAATATTTCCTGCATGTTCTACTTGTTTAGGATCTCCTTGCAAGCTTATTTTTTTCTTTGCAGATTTGAGTACACTTTCATCTTCACTGACTGCCTTAATCCTCCAGTCTTTGCTGTTCCAGTGCATGATCAGCTTGTTTTTAAGTCACATCTACCCACATTTGTTAGTGCTGAAACATTACTTTAGGCATTTACATCTCCATAAATCCATACAAATGATGCACAGGTTTTTCTGAGAAAGGTCGAAAAAGCTAAAGCAGAGAAGATTTTAAGGTTATTTAAATAATGCATTTTTTAAGTTGGCAGATACTTAGCTGCACGGTTTATGTACTAAAAAGTACCTGAGCAGCGCAACAGCTCGTGACAGAGAGACCCTGGAATGACAGGGTTTTTAGTAATTAAAATAGATCTGGCCTGTGTTCAAAGCATTAAGTCACTTAAGCCTGTACACCATCTCTACCAGAGAGACATTGATTTTATTCTCAGCTCCAGGGTCTGTCAAAGTCCATAACAACTGGAAATAGGATCAAGTGTCCAGGTCTTGCCACCTAGGCATGAGGGCTGCTCTGCAGTGTGGTCCTCCCTGAGAGGGAGGATGTGGCCAAGTAACAGCCAGTGAGAGGGACAGAGATGTTGGTCTGTATCACTCTTCCTGCTAGCAGAACACCATTGTGGGAGAGCTCAAACTGGTGGTACCACTCCAGCAGGTGTTACTGCACATTATGAATCTTTGGAAAGAAACAAAGAAAGGAGAGTTGGAGTGTAAGTGAAATACAACAAGAAAAATAGGAGGTAGTTAATTCATGGACTTTGCGTTTGTGTTTTTTGTCTTTTTTTTTTTTCCCAGCTAAGAGGAAGAGATTTCTGTAGCTGGCAGAAGTGATACTTAGAGGTTCCAGACTGCATAAAACTAGTAAAATAAGCACCTACAAACAGGGGAAGTTTGTAGATAGGTTTTAGAAAAACTTATTTATCTGACTTTGTAATCTAAGATCTGGAGCAAAGGCTGGGTTTTCGGGAAAGGGAACGGACTCATGCAAAACTCTTGCCACTTTTCTCAAAACATGAACTTAGACCTGAACTTTAACTGAACTTTGCAACTTTGCTTCAGTGTCTATGCTGATATCACCATTTGCTGATCTCTGTACGTATAAATATTAAGAGTAGAAGTGCTCCATTACTAAAAAGAATCCCATATTTTAAAATAAACCCGCCTACAACTCCAAAAATTGAGCTTATTTTTAAAGGTAGTGACTAATCTTGCTTGATTTGCAATGATTTGCAAACATTTTTTGATGTTTTTATTGTGTGGAGGGCGTGGAGAAGTGACTTTCCCATGGGCAGCTTCATCATATTACCCAAATTTCTCACAAACATTCTGTGAGTTCATGTGGATCATTAGTCATAACTATAAGAGCTACTCTCCAGATGTCACATAGGATGTTTACAGAAAATAGAGAAAAAAATGGACCAATATTTCCACTGCAAAACCAAGCAACTTAGTTTTCAGCTTTAGGAACGTTCAAATCTAATTAAAACACAGGCTATTTTTTTTCCTGGCCCTTTCATAATGACAAGACACTTTACAAGAGCTGCTGCGGTAGTCTTCCATTTTCAGGAGCTTTCTCCCTTTATATTTTATTTTGGAATAATGGAATGCCTACTAAAAGTAGAAAATACTGTGTGTTGCAGAAGAAAGAGATATATCAGAAATTAATACACAAAGAAATAGAAATGTGAACTGGATGAATAATCATATGGAAAGAAATAAAATTAATCATCCCTCTACAAGTTCTGTGCAGACAAAAGAAGATCTGTCTTCTCTGTTTAAATCTGTACATTCACAGGATGCCCAATAATTTTGTATTTTGCTTCATCACTTTCCCTTCCAACTACAGCATGAAGCTTGGCTGGCTAAATTAGATGTCTAGAATCCCCTGGCTTGCTCTCTGGTCATTAGATAGCCTTTCCCAATAACTAAGGTAACTAATTTAATTTTAAATGGCCTTTTGCTCAAGACTGTCTATTCCCTTTGACTGAATGAATATAACCAGCTGTAGAGAGATGGAAGTTATAGACTGAACTTCTTGCCTATTTTTAGGACTAAAATGGGACAATGTAAATTTCTGTTTCCGTGTTTTAAAATTACTCATTCTCCTAAAAACTTCAGGTCAAGGTGACTCAAGAGTAATGTTGCTTCTGGTGTTTCCTATAGAGCCTGAAGTCCTCATCTTAACAGAAACTTTGCTCACCTTCTTGACAGATGAAGCAATGCTCCTATAAAGTCTTGGAGGTACAGGAGTTTGGTATATTGCTCTACTATGAGAATTACTATGTTTTCAAAGACAAAAATACACAGACCTCATAATCCATATGTAACATACAGTACTTTACAGAGCTGTTTTCAATGTGTTTCACCTCACAGAATGCACATACCCACTCACAGTTGTTGTCTATAACCTCAAGAAACTTGTTTTCTGCTTACTTTCAGACGAAGGTACTCATGACCACAGTCATGGCGTTACACACAATTTTCAGTCCTCTTAATCAGAGTATAGAGGTTGTGTGTGTTCATGTCTTCTTGAAGTGTTACCCATTTTCCATGGCTACCCTGATGATAGACATGCAATCATAAGAAATTTCTGCCAAGGTATCTTAATCAATGGGATTTGTTCAGTTATGTGGTTGGGTGCAGTTTTTTTGGCTCTTCCCAGCAGTGATGGGAGAGGTATGAGAAATAGGGTGAAATCCAATAGGGTGAAATCTCACTTTGTGCAACCAATGGGTACACTTCTGGTTTGCCTTGTCCTTCGTAACTTTTGTCTTCTCTTTCTGGTTCACTGGAAGGATATTATCAGCTCCAAAATTTGGCTTCTTCACCACTGGAATGAGAATACATCCTACCACTTTGCAGGCTAGAGAGAAGGAGTAGGGAAGAAATTCAGAATACAGCATTTTAAGATTTAGGAAACTGGTAGATCTCCTGAGGTTCTGTCTGGGGAAAATGTCTGAAGTCTCTGGATGTAGGTAGGCTTCTTGCCATTTCTTAGCTCTGAATAGTTAAGATATTTGGCTATCAAGATATATTTCTTGTTTCGGGTAACTTTCCAGATTGCTGTAGTCAAAATCATGACCTGGGCCAAGCCACTTACCCTCTGTTTCATCAAGACTTACTGCCTAATAAACTTCAGGACAGAATTAGACCTTCCAGAGATACAAGAAGCTTTAACTTACTTCTGCTGTGCAGAGAATTTTTTAGAGTTGTACTTAATCACTGAAGAGTGGGAGAAACATCCTGTCAGTCCTTGAAACATCTGTTTCTGAGATATTTAGAGTGAGTGGTCATAGTCTTATATAGTCTTACACCTCTAAACTTATTTCCTGTTTAGAAAATCAACTTCCCAAGAGACAGATGCAGAAGTCTAGATAGATAAAGATAATCAGGAGGAGCTAGGCTCCCAAACACCTCTGTGGAAAAAATCCTGCTGATAGCTGTATTACTTGTCATCCCCTACTTCCTAAAGCACATGCTATTGTATTTTCTTAATGCTTTGCAACATTTGTAGGTTAATCCTATTTTTTAATCTAAGTAGAGTGACCAAAGAACAGACAAGGCAAAGCGATAAAGACAAGGCAGCCTTTGGACCAGTGGACATCAATGGGTGCAAGCTATTTCAGAATTGATTCAGATTTCCTTTTGGACTAGAGAATGCAATGACTCTCAAGATATGCAGAATTCCCTTTTTTATCCACCACTACTGGGGTGGAAAACTGTCCATGTATCTCACAGATGATATCAGACCTTATACGGTAACACAACATGAGAACATGGCCCTGAAAAAAGTGTAAATTCTCAAACAGGCTCCAGAAAAAGAGACAGGTGAACCCAGGGAATATGCAGTGCTGTAGACCACATAAGAAAAAATTGAAACTTCTTAATACAGTTTTGGTTTAGTTGGTTGGTATGAAATGACATTTCAGGAGCTTTTGTATTTTAATAACCTAAGTGAGGATAAGCGTCCCATAAAAATAATATGATGAATAATTACAATTTTATCCATCTAATGAAAAGAAATAAAGAAGTCAATAAGGAAAAACATAGATTCTGAATATACTTGCAAAAATACTTCCTGATTATATAAATATTTTTAGAGGCATGACTGAAAGAGAAGGCTGGTTTTGCTATGGGAGCACCACACCTAAATTTTTTCAATATTTGCTTCTTGCAAAAAAAAAAAAAAAAATTGAATATCTTTTATTACATCTAGCATCTTGGCTGAAAATAATGATAACATACCTCTGTTAAACCATTGGTGTCATGCTTACATTCCAGTTGGACAGGAATTATGAATTATGTTGAGGTCAGTTTGTGTTTGGGGTTTTTTGTGGGTTTCTTTCCTTTTTTTTTTTCTTTCTGTTTATTTATTTATTTTAAATTAGTTTTCTTATTTAATCAGTTAAAACTTTTCAACAGAGATGTGAGATGCACTCTTCTACCAAGTAGGAAGTTTTCTATGCTCTTCTATTAAAATGAAATATCACCAAATATCACCAGGAATTTTTGGATTCATGTTTGTTAACAAAGTGCAAAGATTTTTTTTTCTCTTTTGTTACATCCAAGTAATTAGAATAGTCTGAAGATAAACCTTGAAATGCTCTGTGCAGCAAGAACCAGGAAAGTATTCCAGAGAATGGAAGCATATAGGCAGGTATGCTTGGTGGAAAATGGAGATTATCTGTGAATTGAATCCAAATGGTAGAATTTTAAAAAAATCCTGCAAAAGAAAATGGAGGATTTTCCTTTTCTCTGCTTCCATACAAAGGAAAAAATCAGAAGGACAACTGACATTACCCAATTACATAAAAAAAAATAAAAGAAAATTTAGATCTGATTGACAACTTTTACATTGCCTCAGTAGAGGCATAGAAAAGCCTGAGGTCTTTACTTCTTAAGAGTAAAATAAATAATTCCTAAACACCAGGGTACCTGAATGGCAGACAGGATAAACAAGTGCTGTCAGAGAACACCACAGGGGCAAGTGGGCCCAGTATGTTGTGACTGGCCAAAGATGGTTGTTCCTGTTACAACATAAGGTTTAGAAGGTGCCAATCTTTCTTGAGTTGAACAATGGTGTCCTGATTTATAATAGATATGTTTTGAATATCTTTCTTTTTTTTCTCTCCACTGAGGGTTTTTTTTTTTTTTTTGGTGATATAATTGAAAAAAAATCAGTTTTTTTAATTGAAAAAAATCACTTATTTTTACCTAATCTTGGGGACTACATTCAAGACTAGTTTTAAAATGACTCAAAGTTGATTTTTTTGGGGTAAATTTTACTGGGGAATGTCAAGACCACCTTTCCCAGGGACTTGTGTTTGTATTCAAGTGAATAAAGTGAAAGTGGATTATGAGGTTAAATGAGAGGACCACCCTGATGGAAGTCTAAGGCAGTTGATCACAAAATAAGGATAATTGGTGTAAGAGCACTAAAGAAGTGAAGATTTTTTGCCATTTAGTGCTGAAAACTTTTTCCTCTTCTGGCATGAAGTGAAAGTTGCTCTTTAAGAAAACTTGAAGAGCCAAGCTTTTTTTTTTTTTTTTTTTTAGTGAACAGAATGCATGATTTTGAAATCACCTTACAATTTCATTAGTAAGTTTTGCATATCAATTTGTCATCTACTGTAGCAGACTAAGAGCATCAAGCTCATTTTCTGTATTTACTAAACAGCTATTAGGTGGTAGCAGCAGACACCTTCAGACTAGGTTAGAAACATCAGGCAAGATGTGAAAGACCCGTATTTTATCAATACTTTGGGTGATCCATGCCTGCAGTTCTGCTTCCCATCAGGTGCATTTTAATAAATATATTTTTCATTGTCATATTCTGGGAAGGACCATTGTAAAAACCAGCCATTTTTTTTTTCCATGAGAAAAAGTCCAGTTATATTTTGTTGGGTCTCCGATGTGGTAGTGGCATGACAGTACTGTCCTTCCTCACAACTACTAGAAGTGACAGCCTTGAATTGTCTTTAGATAACATGTAGCATTTCTTAGGAACTGGCCAAAGAATTCATTACATATTTATCATTTTGAAAGCCTTTTTTAACCAATATTTTCCATTCTGTGTCAAAGGTCAAGTAAAGATATATAGTTTTTTTTTGAACTCACAAAGAAAGGTGTATGAGTCTTACTTGATGCTTCTATGTAAACCATCATAACAATATACTACTTTGTACTGTGTTCAGTCCTGGAAGAATTATGACACTTCAACCTGTCCTCTGTCTACAATTATGCATATACTATATGCATGCTTAAGTTTGTGGTATTTTATATATATATATATCTGAGAAAGGAACTTTTTCTTTGGGGAAGAAAAAGTTATTACCCTGAATGCAGAAAATAAGTAGAAGATAAAAACTAAACTCAAAACAGTGGAAATGAAAAGGTTAAATAGATATTTACCTCTACATTCCATTCCTTTCAATTTAAAATCAATGCACTCACAGAAAAACCTGTGCCAGCTGGGGTGCTTAGTAAGTCGTATGAGCTGTTGCTCTGGTTCCCTGCTGGTTTATGATCCTGGTTTTTCGGTACAGAGCTGCTATTCAGACTTCAGTACTTGTCCTGTGTTGTCTTTGGGTGTTTAATACTTA
The DNA here is from genome assembly GCF_000277835.1 of Geospiza fortis. Taxonomy (NCBI): domain Eukaryota; kingdom Metazoa; phylum Chordata; class Aves; order Passeriformes; family Thraupidae; genus Geospiza; species Geospiza fortis. The sequence goes on along the minus strand of NW_005054352.1, from coordinate 1,917,931 downwards.
TAGCACGGCACTTTCATTATGGGTAGCCCAGTTTTAAACATTCTGTCCATTTATCTGAGCCCTCTGTAAATGTCTGAAGGAGACCAGCTGAGCGCTCAAATTGAGTCACCTAGATAATGTTTCTTAATTTTCTTCTGCTTCTCATCATCTTCAGACTTTTTAAACAACATTGCTTTAACTCAGCCTTGAAAGGATATGTGTTTAGCACAGCCTGTGTTGCCAAAATATTTCAAAGATTTATTTTATCCCCTGTTTAAAGTGGAGTACATACGGTCCCTTAAAATATTGTCTTTATTTAATTTACTGTCAAAATGTACAAGTATTCATTATTAATCAGCACTTTTTTATTCCTGAAAAAAATGTATGGTCTATTTCAAAAGTGTTCTCTAGATTGTTTGAATTTAAAAATCCTTTATTATATACTGGGAGTCTGAATCATATAAATTCCCAAACACTCCTATTTCTGGAACCTCCTCCTACTCAAGGAATGAGTTTTCTTCACTCTTAGTATTTTCCCAAAGAAAGATCATGGGACGAATGTCTGTTTTCATCCTTCAGAAGGATATGAATAAGAAGAAATTATTCTGAGTACCTTCAGTAACTCTGCAGTTGAAAAATGGACATTCTCCAAAATACACATATTTTACAAGCTAAAGTATGTGTTTGTTTGAAAGATTTACTTTATCATTGCTCACTCTTTTAATAACTCATTATCTGTATGACCACACACAACGATACAGACTAAGCATTGAAAGGATGAGTATGCTTTGGATAATCTAATGCTTGAATATGAATGATGCAAAGGAATAGTAAGAAATACTTGTTTAGAACCAGTGACAGCACTAATGCGAAGCATAAAAGACCGGTATAAAATCTAAGAAGGTTTACACTGGGTGAAGTTTCTGTTGGGAAATCAGGGCCTTGTTTCATGTACACAATGCTGTA
>NW_005054352.1:1910507-1916976 GCF_000277835.1 Geospiza fortis | reverse complement strand
GGAAAGAAGTAACTTGTAATCCTGTAGAATAAATTAATATATATTTTTTTCTCTCTTATTTCTGACTAGTTTTGAAGCAACACAAGATCATCTTCCTTCCAAGCTTTTTATTCTTTGAATTTCTAGCTGTATTCAGAGCATAGCAACACAGCATAAAAAGCACTAAGAACAATAAACTGCAACACATAATAGACATTTTTGACCTTTTAAAAAGTTACAATTAGTTCTTCACGTGGGCTAATACAAATTAGGCAGCAAAGGAGCTCAGTTTACCCATGCTATCCAGCTCCCATTTGTACTGGACTCTGTTTACTTCTGCTCTGGATGGGAAAGGGGACTATGGCACTCCAAATGCCCAATGTCTCTACCCTGTAAAAAAACTAGAACATTATCTAATACTGAGCTTTCCTCTAGCTGTCAGGCTCAAGCATTATTTTTAATTGTGCTGAGGTGCAGGCACTGTTATACATCCAATTTTACACCTTGCTCAGCACTCTTGCCATCTTTACAAAATGTTCTGGACATGATTGAGTGGGGTATATTGTCAGAAATATGGAATTTATTGCAAGACATTGTAAAAATGGGGATGAATGATGCAGGTGTGGAAGGTCAACATCTGGAAAATTGACCTCAAGTATTCATAGGTATGTGAAGAGAGCAAGTAATATGTAATTTTCCAATTTTGCCTGAACTTCTATATTTCCGCTAGGGCATAGAGCCCTTTTCTCATTCACAAAAGGAGTGCAGGTAGCAGTACCTCTGTCATCCTTTCCTCTAGCCACTGGACTCTGAGAGTTCATTTATTCTGTAGCCAGGATTCCTATCAACCTCCTTGAGGCTCAATATGGTACTAGTGGCTAAATGGCATATTCTGAGTTTAGACAGCAAACATTGACTTCGTTGCCCACTTAGTTCTAGTCATGAAGTTATAAACACAAAATACAGGACAATGTTGTATTAAAACAAAAAATTAAAAAAAAAAATTGGAGCAGACTTTGTAGCAGCTGCCCTTTCTTTTTTTCTCTTTTCCTTTTTTTTTTCTTCTTTTTTTGTTTTTTTCTTTTCTTCTCTGTACCTACCAGATAAGCCATGTAGCTGTAGTGATCCCTGCAACCACAGTGGCTGCTGCTTCAGCTCTCCATCACAAGCTGGATGGAGAGGGGCAGAGGGCATCTCATCATCAGAGACTAATTTGTTCACTGCTCTGCTCTTCCCCACATATATTGAATTAGGCAGCAAGGCATCAAAAAAGAGGGTCTGCAGAGAGACATGTAATGTGCATCACCCATTACATTGAGAAATAACAATTTTCAGAATTCTATGTAATGTGTACACTCAACATATAGTCATGATGATCTACTTTGGGTGATTATAGATACAGGATAAAATATATGCATCTGTAACCGAGGAACCAATAGTTGATTCAAATGGGATGACTTAGCATTAGCATTTTTGCAGGCCATCTGTGATTTTTTGATGGAAGCCAATATCATAAAACACTTTGAGCATTATTTTTGATGCATTTTAATCTCTGTTGCATTAGACAACTAATAATGCAATAAGAGTTCTTACTCGGTATTGCATACGAAATAGACATGTAAATAACTAAGATATTCCTGCTAACATAAAAATAAGTTTAAAATAATTAAAAAATTTGAAATTACGAAGCAGAATCTCTGAGGTGAAAGGAAGATAAAATAACAATACAACTTCAGACATTTTCAACAAAAAGAAAAAAGGTGAAGTGATGAGCAGTTTCCAGATTCAGGGTCCAGGTTTCACCCCATATGAATGTGGATTGAGACATTCAATTTCCTGCATAAAGTCCTGACATGTCAGGCCACGGTAGATGGGGAGATGAAGGAGAATTCATCTCATGCCTTGCTAGGTAGGTAAGGCTTTTTGTGAATCTAGTAGGTCTAACAAAAACCTTTCGTTTTGCAAATGCCAATACAAATAATGTTCTCATTTTCATACTATTTTTGTTTCTTTTCCTAAACAGCTGGTTTACAAATTTTAGTCAAATTAAATAGTGAATAAAAGATGTTTCAAAATGCTATCTAACTGCAGAAGGTGAGCCCTTGCATTAGAATATTTTTGATTTTGTCCAGGCACGACCAATACTTTCCTTACTCCCAGTTGGCTCATACCATATATAAAAATTCTAACTTCCTTTAAATTTTTGAACGTTAGTTTCTTCCAATTTTCTGAAAACTTTATCTACAAATGTACATATTTTTAATTCATTTACTTTTTTTCTTCTGTGAATATTTCTTGACATGTTTAGGAAACTCTTATGTTCTTTTCCTCTTGCTTTCTAGCAGAGTATGTATCAGCAAATTTCAGCCAGATATATGAATACAGCAATATAAATGTAATATTTTATTCACAGAACTGTAAAGAGAAATCTCAAACCAGAACAATAAAAATACACAGTCATTATTAATCACTCACCTTTCCCAGAATGATCTCTCCTATCTTCTGTGTATCAGGATTGGTATCCTTTCAGTCAGAAACAAATGCCTATGACATCCAGTTGTCTCTGAATTTCTAGCTTCATCCCTTGGTGGTTGGGCTCCACACATCTGAGTCACCCAACCGCTATTCTATGTTCCCTTCAGCATTCAGTTTTAATCAGGATCTCTCATGCGATCTGTACTGGTCTTCTTCACGCTAATTTAACTTCCTACATGTTAGAACAGACCATACTTGTGCTTTCAGGAGGATACCCTTGAAGACTAACCAGGCCTCCTAGGTGCCAGAATGCTGCAAGGAAGATTCCTGAATAAGCCAGTGGATCTTCCCTCATGAGGTCTGGGATTGAAATTTTCTTCTTTATCCTACTCATTTATCTGGATTAAACACTACAATCTTATGGTCATTATGGCCAAGGCTGCCCATGTTCTTCACATTATGAATTAATTCTTACTTTTTCATTATGGATCTGGTAATGAATCTGCCTTAATTGGCTCAATCCTGTCTTGTATCAAGTAATAGTCATCATCACACTCCAGCAATCTGTTGTATTTCTCATACATGCTATATTCTACAAGGTTATTAAAATTTGAAGTTTTGCAATTGTCACTACAGCAGTGTGAAGAAGGTAACACCTTCCTTTTCTTGGTCTGTATCTATCCATTGCTGTTTTCCAGTTACATGAACTATTCCACCATTTCTCTGTAATGCAGAGTAAATAAAATGTAAATAAATGTAAACAAAAAAGCTCTGCAGTTGTTAGTGGACTTTTAGAACTTCTTTTCACTGTGGTGAGTGAACTCATGTACACCATGCAGGGTCTATCCCCAAGTCTCACTGCTTTTGCAATTGAAATGCAAGAGCTTCCAGCATCACACTGTCCCCTGGACACTTCCTTACTGCTCCATGTCAGTTCACTTTTTTTCAGGTTTCTCTTAAACTCCTCTGACATTATAGCTTAACTTCACATCATTTTAGAAGAATAGCTGAATCATAGCTAAAACTCAAACTGTGCATGTCTGAACAACTTTGTAAACTGGCCTGGCATCCTGAAGCAAATCTTTAAAATTTTTCTTAAAGCTTTCTGTGGGTTTCAGCTCAGAATAAGTCAGCATAATTTAGGAGAGGATTGTCATAAAATACACTTGACTCCTATTTAAAACCTAAAATAAATATAAATGGCTAAGGAGTGCAGCTCACATCAGTGTGACATTTAACAAGATAGTAAACCAAGTATGATTTAAGTATCAAACCTGTGATGGTGGTCCATAACACCTTCTTCTTGTTCAGTCTAATTTGTAGGACCAATGGGAGGGGACATTTGGAACCAGTCCCATTGTAAAATGACAGAGCTCTATAGTTGGCCTTTTCTATGTGTATGTGTGTGTGGGGAAATGGAAATTAAAATCCTGACTAAAGTTGACACTATATATATATATAATTCTACTCTTCAAAATTGGTATAAAACAGAATCATATACAAAATACAGCTTTGTCTAAGACAACACAGAGTAAAAAATAGAGAAAATTGCATTGCTTCTGTGAAATAAACCATCATGGAACAACTGTATTTGTATTTTGACCCTGGTCTTTGCTCTTTTAAAAAAGTTAAATAGAAGATTTTTTTAATATGTCACTCTGCTTGCTGTGTATGGCATGATGGACCAAGCTACTTACAATAATAATTCACACTTAATCTATCATACAATTATAGAAAAATACATCTGTAAATGGCTTTGAAAAGGTTTCAACATATGTCAGAGGTGGTAAAAAAAATCACATTTGAAACAACACTCAAATTAGGTCAGAAAGTACTCCAAACAATTCCTGCTTTTCTACTGGTGTAAAAAGATCTGCAGACAATCAAGAGACCCAGTCACAGATCTCCTCAACACTAGAATTTATCGTCAAAGGTTTAGTATTTATAATCCTATTATTTTCTAATCCTATTATTGTAATGTTTGGATGAACTGAATGTATTTCCTCTTTAATCTCTGTGTGATCACACATATTTCCCTTCAATGATGACTTCTGGCTGACCCTACAAATACTTTGTTCTTCTATACTTAAAAATAAATCAGCAGACTAGTTAGGAAAATTGTATTTTCTGCAGATGCACCTTGCTGTTAGATAATGTCTCTTGATAAAGCTAATGCTTATAGAATACTGTAGAGGTGTTTGATCCCCATCTGATTTTCATTCAGATCATGTATTTTTGCTTTTCACTTGCTCAGTAAGTGGCCACTGTTAAGCAATGTTTTAAAAACTTTAAAATCATATTTGTGCCTCTGCCTGGAATGCAGAACTATTTATGGAGATGTTACATACAGCACACAGAAAAAAATGCCGTGCAGCTCACTGTTGTATGGATTTAATGCTATTTAAGGGTTTAAAAGTGACACCACAAATCACAAGAAGGTATGAATTAATTTACGTCCTAACATAAGCCAAAGATAACATTATAGCTTGGATTTTGAAAGTTGATTATTTTTGCATTTCCTTTCAATTACATTTTCACTTACTATGCCTCTAACTTGCCTTCTTGGTTTTTTTTTTTTGTCCTTTTTCCCACCGTCTCCTGTTTTTACTTTCTCATTATGTTTCAGAATGTCCTCTGCTTGAATAAGAGATACAGAGCTTCCCTATAACAGGTACATTTTTTGTCATCTTTAAATCATATGCATCAGAGAGAAACTAGGAAGTTAAGGGCATTTAAAAAAAATAATCAGCCCTCATGACCTGAGTACCCTTGAGATTCACAAGAGGGATGTAAATATAATGAAATATTTATGTAACAATTCAAACACAAATGATGACATTTGCTTGTACTTGACAACAGTGTGTTTAAGCCTACAACCAACATAGTGTTATGTAAGTATTTTCTCTTGTGATACTTATGCAAACTCAGTTTATGATCTCCTGCAAACATTTTAGTCTTCAATTCCTCTGTAAAGTACACAGCAACAGAAAAGAAACTTCTTTTTTTATTGTTAATTTACCCATAAGAACAAAAAGGACAGATGCATGTGAATTACACTGTTAAGACAGAGAGATATTGCATGTATTTAAGCTGGTCAAACTTTTCCTTCTTTTAGTTTAACAGCAGCACATATTTGCTAATAGAATTTTACAAAATCAAGCATTTTGTATCAACCATTTACAAAATATTCTCTTGTACAAGGCTAAAATGATAAATGCTTCCAGTGAGTTAGGCCTTCTCAAAAATCTAGCATAATCAGGAAAAGAAGCAATGTATAAAAATTAAAACACATGATAGTCCATCTCAAACAAGAAATCACTAATTTATTGGGGTGGTGGTACTCCTACCCTAGACTAGCTCGCCCAGAAAGGCTGTGGAGTGTTGAGATATTCAAAGCCTTGCTGGTGAAGATCCTGGGCAATTGGTTGTAGGTATTCACACTTGAGCAGGGTGGATTGGACCAGATGATCCCTCCTCATCTCTATCATTCTGTGATTCTGTCATTTATAAATAAGGCAGTCTAACAGAGACTCAGGAAATACAGTTTATTGTAATTTGGTTTGTAGGCACTTGGTTCATAATTTAATGGAGCAGAATTTTACCTTTTTTGCTCATAGTCTACTTCTAGAAATTACAACAAAAATAGCTACTTCAGTTATGGACATCTTCTGGGTCCCCTCCACCCCCCCCCCAGCTTTCTATGCCTGCATCAAGGACTTTGTTCCACAAATTATCAATAATAAAACTAAACAGTTACAAATTAATTATGACTCTTTTTAGTCCTTGTTTCAAGTCACATATTTCAGTTTAATTCAATTTCTACACTAGTAGTTTCTAACCAGTAGTGAAGAATTGTGTTACTACGATCTCTTTCATAGGAAAGTCCACCTTGATTCAGACTGGACAGCTAATATTATCTTGGTATAAGGAACATACTGCTATCTTAGAGAAGCGGGGATATGAGCTCTGGAGCTTCTCAGGAGGTACTGAACTCTTGATGATATTTCACATCAGC
>NW_005054352.1:1854676-1910497 GCF_000277835.1 Geospiza fortis | reverse complement strand
GCTTTGTCAGCAGAACACCTACAAAAGAGGAAGTCTAAGTTTCCCTAAACTGCCAGCTGACAAACTGCAGATTTTGAACCCCCTTCCCACTCCTATGGCATTGTAAGACAGATGCTAATTTTTGCTGCTTCCAACAGAAAAACAAGCTTCCACATATTCTCACACAGGATTAGAAAATAATCTCAGTTGAAAAATATAATCTTATCTGAAAGAAGTCAGTGAAATAGCAGGAGTGCTCATGGGATGCTGCAGAAATTCTCTTGCAGAAGGAAAATATGAAAAGGAAGGCTCAAGTCTTTGATGTTTAGAGATAGTGAGGGAAGGATATTTAAATAACAAAATCAGAAAGAGTATCTAGAAAAAGATTAATATTTTCACCATGTGTGGAAAAAAAATATCCCACTGCAAAAGAGGAATGAGAACTTCAAGATAAGGGACATTGGACTGAAAGTGATGGACTTGTTCAATACCACTGGTATAGTGAATGTGTATGTCTTCATGGTTTCTCAATTTTCTTTCCTTCTTCAGGTTGACTAATATCTCTGTCATCTAGAGTTTCCTACAAGGGGATATGTTTGGAATGATATTATTAAGTAAAAATAAAAGAAAATCTTATAAGACAGTTTTCAATAAGAAAGACAATACCGAACAACAAAAATTAGAGGAATATCTTCCTTTATCAGTTATAAGAGATTATGTTAATTAATACCCTCAAAAATACATGCCTGGACTTTGCAATGTCTATAGAGAAGATGAGCATTGTCTGTTCCTTTATCAGGAACTCACAAGTTCAAGGAGGATCTCCCAGGAAGCTTGCTCAAAATGAATTGTGAAATGGTTCCATACATCTGTTCATTTACTTGTTTACTATTAAAGAGCTAATTAATATTGATTATAAAACACAGAATTATCAGGGACTCTGCAGAAAAATCCAATGCCAGCAGTAGAAAAGCCCAAATACCCTATCTTACAAAACACTTGACTGAATTGACAAGTATAAACATGCCGCATGTTTGCACTCAAAACACCACAAGATTAAAAGCTGGGCTTCAAAGAGCTCATTTGAAAACACAACATAGTGGTTTTGATTTTTCCTTAATCAAGAACAAATTTGGTATTCAAATTGTCTCCTGACATTCCTTATACTGTGCCCCATGTGGATAAAAGTCTTCTGTACAGTCGTCACAAAGACTGGCTGAATCCCACTGCAACAGTTTGCACATGAGGTATATATTTTTATGTTTAGTGATCACTTGGGACAAATCAAACATTAATACAGATTTACAAGGTGATACTCTGAAAACATGCCTAGGAAATACAGTTTTCCAGAAAATGCTTATATTTCAGGTCTGTCCAAAATGTATGCAGACTGAAAGATCTTTGGAGCTGGGTTGTTAGGTTGGTTTGGGGTTTTCTGGTGGCTGTTTGGTTTTGCTCGTTTGTTTGTTTTGCTTGTTTGTTTTGTTTTGTTAGAGTCAAGTTAAATGGTGACTTCACATTTGACTGCAGCTCTCACATGAATACATCAATAGGAAGTAACAAAACTCAGTGACATCCTTTCACTATGTTAATCTCCACCCCAAATATCCTTATGTACAGATGGTATGGAGATTCAGTCTTGTATTGATCTCTCTCTCCTTTTTTTCTGTAACATTACATAGAATTAATTCCTCAGGGAAATGGTGTAGAGAAGCAGGTTACTGGAGAAACATGAAAATAAAAATGCTATGTGAAAAGTGATTTCCAGCTTCCAAACTAATGTCTTTGTCAAGCTGCTATTTTTGGTGCTTCTGAAACATATCAAAGCCAATATGCAGAAGAAAATGCTTTATCTAAAGGCCACAGGAGAAGCAATTTTTAGAACTGAGAATGCAGCTCTGGAAATGCTGGTCACTGAGATTCACACTTCATCTGGCTTCTCTGTCAGAGAATGAGGGCACACACTAAATAGCAAATATCCACTCTCTATATAGCTGCGGTGCTGCTGGAAGTCTTCTTATCGGACAGCACGTTTTTCTGTTCCTGCATGGTAACCACAAGCATGTCAATGAACTTGCTGGTTCAACCAAGGAGGTATCAGGGTAGGAGCAATTTGGACTAATGGGTAAGAAATATGACTCCATATTTCTTACCCATTAGTCCAAATTGCAACCGTTCATTGTGAGCTTTCTCTACATATCCCCCTCCCCTCAAACTTTTTCTCACAGTTTAGCACCCACAAGTGCTACATCACCTTTGCAACGTTCTAGATGTTGCACTCAAAACCTCAGAAATCTTCATCTTTCATATCCCATACAAAAATATATACTGTTTACTAATGATCAAAGTAGCTGTGGTGTTTAACTGCTTAAATATAATATGACTTGCAATATTCCAAACTATATTAAATATCCGAAGTTAAATCAGTGCCAGTGCTTATTAAATATCAGGTTTTGATGTATGTGGAGTCAACAACTGAACAGCAGACACATCAAAATCTGAGTAATAATGACCTCAGAGCTATGTATATTTATCATGGGCTGGATTTCCTGGCATGCTGAAGCCTAGGGGGAAAAACTGCTGAACAAGTCCAGCTCTGAGGTTAATATTCAAACTAAATCACTGGCTTTAAAAACCATTTAAATCTGTGACTTTAAGTTGAAGAGCATTTCACAACTTTACTGTCTTAACAGTGGGGAATGCTAATAAGTCCTAGGTAGCTGCTGCAAGTAAACTGGAAGATGTTTCTCTGCAAAATTCTTATCCATATATTAATAGAGGCACCAGGAAGCAGCTGCTACATTTGGGAAATATATGTTTAAGAAAAACATAGCAATAAGCAGATGAGAAAAGGGAAAATTCACCCATCAACTGGATGACTTTATGACTGCAGTCTTGCTGTCCTGCATCTTGGTAGTCCCACAGTTAGCTAGGATAGACACTGCAAAAGGGAATAGGAGCTGCTTCTGGTGATATGCACTTTGTAAACCAGTTGGTAAATGGGCATGTGGATGTAGAAAGAGCTTTGTTGGGGAAAATGCCAATCGGCTAGAAGCCAGAGCACTTCTGTCTCTCTTCTAAGTTTGTTTTTAAATCTAATATTGAAAATATACTGTGAAATGTACCATGAAGGTGTGAGTGCTCATAAGAAGTACAATGCTTCTTATAGCGGGCAGCTCCTTCAGGGTGAGTGATGCAGTCTACCTAGTCATGTGCCAGCAGCGAGGCAACAAAAAAAGAGGAAAGGTCTGTCTTCTTCTTCCCATAGTCAGATGTATGATGAGGATGTGCTCTTTCTTCCCCTTTTCTCTTTCATACCCCCACATCAGTTTCATGGCTTTGCAGTTCAAGATTCAGGCCATGGTGTTGGCAAAATCCAGCAACAGTCCATGAAAAACACCACAGTGATATTTCTGCCTATCTGAATTCTCCATTTTTTTTCACTCTCTCTAAGGATGTTGGGTTACGTGAAGTTAATTTCCTTTTTCTGAATCCTGCACCTTACCTGTGGCTGACAAAGAAAATAAGCACTTCCATCAAAGGGCTGTGCTGAGCTGTTGACTCAGCTGAGAACCACTATGATAACTCCTTGATACCTCTGCAAAACAGTCCAATCTATTATTGTCTTTTTCTTTCTGTTATAGTATACATACTTCATGGATATAATGAGAGGGCCATGAAGTATATTAATTTTCTACTCATCAGCACACATTCCCAAGGAACCCAGAGTCTGGTGTCTCTATTTTGCAGCTGATGAATGTCTCCTTATTTAGTTCTCTTAGACTGAAACAGTTAGTTGCATGGCTTGACTTTCCATTGTTAACTAAGAACAAAGTTTGGGAGGATGTTGAACTGCACTGTAGAGCATCATCTTGTCCCTGCCCACCAACTACTGAAAGTGTATGCCTTGAGCAGGGTGGTTATCCTGAGTCCAAACTGAGATATGCTGCATGTTTCTGGTCTCAAGGGCCAATGAGAACCTGACAGGAATGTGGTCTACTTCATCCTCCAATCTGGCTCTTCACCAATAAAAGAGAAGAGGAGATTTCTAAATGGTTGATTAGATTTGAAACAGATAATCTTTGCCATTTTGTGAGTTAAGGAAATATTTTGTCGAGTCTACTAGGGGTGCAGAAGAGCTGTATCTGCAGCAGACTGGGTGTCAATACATGTAATCAACGACAAAGTTATTTATTTGTCAGATGGGCTGCAGGAGGGATGAATAAATAAATCTGCTGCTTTAAGGCTGCAATTTCCTTTCCTGTCCCCTTCATCTGCCTCAGGGCTCTGCGCAGCAATAGCTTGGCCCTGCGGACCGCAGCTCACAGAACCTTTCTGGAACCTGGAGCCTCCCTGTGTCTGAGAGACCTAAGCTCTGCCCTGAGCTTTGCAGGAGACTGGTGATCTTGCCCTTCCCACCTGCATCATCCAACAAATATTGCCCTCTCACTTACATAAGCAGAACTGTTTCTGCTCAAAAAAGATGTGCAGAGCATTCCTCTAATGCCTTTGGTAGGTAGGCTCATGCTGGGTGACTAGAACAACTGTTCGCTGAGGTCAGCCAGGCAGGAAAACAATAATGTCTCCAGCCTCCAGGGGCTGAAACTCTAACATCAGGATTAAGGCTGCTGCACTGTACTCAGGACATTACATCTCTTGCAGCTGACCTCAATCAGCAGCCATGTAGACCACCTGGGGGAGAGGGAGTGGAAGGGGTACAAAAGGTTTTATTAAACCCAAAAGAGCAAAAGGAAGACAGCCTTGAACCCACCAACAAAAGAAGGAAAGTTCTTGTAGGGCAAAAAGCCAGGTGATATTCTTTTAAACAGCTTTTTTCCTTCCTTTGTACTTCAGCTGCTAAAACCTGTCTCATATCTGCAGCTGCATGGGGGAGATCCTCCAACCTAACTCCCCTGACTTTAAAAAAAAGATAGTATTACTCTTGTAGCTGCTAATAGAGAGCAGAAGGAGAGAAAGAGAGAGAAGGAGAGAGACAGTTTTTTGAACTAAGCAGTGCAGGATGTAGGAGGAGTTAACTTGAGCTCTCTTTTGCTCATATGCACTCATATTTCTCTGAGTTTGGCAAGACCACCATTGTGAGAGGGCTCAGCAATGAGTAGATTGTATGCATTAGTAACAGGATGTGCTACGTGTTAGTAGTGGTGCTGTTTGGCCATGGGTGAGGGTATTTGTGTCTCTGAGCAATACCAGGAATGGTAAATGTGAAAAAAATTGATGCTTTCTCAGGTTTTTATGGTCTGGCTAAGCTGTGCAATGGAGGAGATTTGAGTAAATAGGCATTTAGTATAAACTTCTGAGTTCTTCAGATCTCTCTTCAGCTGTAAGTAACATCACTTGCTATTTCTACGGGGCTTGATGCGATGAGCTTGCCTCAAACCCTCGGACAGGTTTGACTTCTGATTAGACACAAATAGATAATTAAAACTTTTTCAAATCTTAGTGACTCAGCTTTTTTGAGAAAAGGTAGCTTTATGATAGGTGAGTCTGCTGTTGATACTGCTATTGATAGTAACTGACAATACAAAGTTCACTAAAATTTGTATTACAGCCATACATGGTGCTAATTATTCACGGATGAGAAAGACAATTTAAACTTGTTTTACAGAAGGAAGTTAATGCAAAAAAGTCTGGATTCATCTTAGCTAATTTTAGGCATGTAAGAGAGGCATTTAATTAGAATTGCCATTATTCTCTTCTTCCCAGCTAATCAGTGGAGGAGGACACACATATCAAAGGACAAATAAACATGTATTTAAAACCTCAATTGTCTCCCAGATGTCCTTCTCTCACTACTCATAAGCAAGAGAACCTAAAGCAATTATGATTTTAATTAGATGCCTCTGTTGTATCCCTCAAATTTGGCTGGGTTAAATTGGCCAAAGAAACTAAATGTCCAATGAACATGAGTCAAAGTGTGTGCTGAATTACACAGACTACACACATAGGAGCCTCAGGAAACATTTAGTTAAAGTAACACTGAAATAATTTTTAATATTTTAAATTTTTTTTAAAAACCCTTATCTTTATTATAAACTTTAGTCTGGAGGAGATATGAATTTTCTAATGGTGACAGGCATCAATAAAAAAACAGAAAGAAAATCAGTCAAACAACCATAAGAATAATTGCACTGTAAGCTAATGATTATAAAATTAATGATCAGGAGTACTGTCTATTGGGTTTTTACCTTGTTCATTTTTAGTAGGATAAGAAAATAAAGAGCCTGCATTTAAAATTATAGTATTGATGTAATTAAAAACACTGAACTGGTCAGAAAAACTTCTCACACAAAGAGAGGATCTTGCTGAGATATCTTGCAGCATAACACCTGATAACAAAAGAAATTGTTATTTTCTTTCTCATGAAAGCTGCTGGATCAGCCAAAATAGGATGTATCTGTAATTGTATGATGCCTGGACCCAGCAAAAAGATGTTTGAAACCTTGAAACTAGTGTAATACCTTTTCCAGAGTCTGATAATACTGCCTATTTTCCTTACCTCTTAATGCAATCTGCTATAAGAAGACAAGATTGCAATGTTCAATTAATTTTTTCTTAGAAAATGGAGTTGAGCTGGTTGAATTTAGCATGGCCAGCTAACTACTTTAGCTGGGCAAGACTTAATAGTAATTCTGGAGAAGGGAATCAAAAACTCCCATGTGATACCTTCCCTGTGCCTTGGCCTTATTTTGTCACACAGAAGAGCTCGAGGGACCCAGCAAAGCATTTGGAGAATCTTCGTGGATGATGCATTGAAGATGGTAGGTGTAGAGGGCCACTAAAGGGCTTCTTCACAAACTCCATGTGAGATATAATCACATGGAACTGTGAAAAAGAGAGAGCATGAGTTGGGAGAGCTTAGGTAGAGTTCTGAAAGCCCTGAGTGGCATTCTGAGCCTGACTACAGGCTAACTATTCACTATCTCTTCTAATGTGGAAAAGCAGGCATCAAAGAAGTAAAAGTCAGATCAGAAGTTACGGCTGGAAAAAGCTTCTTTTTACCAGAGAACAAGGGAATCTGTAACTATAGGTGTGCTGAGTTACACTGAGTAATTTCATAGAAGAGGAATCTATTGAGGATTGTGGAGAATTTACATAACATTTGCATTAAAAATCCATTCAAATTTGGAAATTCCCTGAGTTGAAAGTAGGAGAGTACTAGGAGAGTACTAAAACAACTAACTCATAAACTTTCTCTCTTCTTTCTCACCCCTGAACATCTCTTCTGGCCACTCTTAAATGGGCAATGATCAGACCCAGTAGGGTCATAAAACTTCTGCTACTATCACAGCAGAATCTTTGTCTTACGAGGATGTTGATAATGAGAGACAAGTCTTTTAGAAGGCTGGGGCTACTGACACTAGCACTTATTTAGTGACAAAGTTTAGGGTTTTGAGAGCATGTGTCAAAATTTATTGAGTAGTCCTTTTTTTCTGTCTTTTCAAACAATTCTTAGGAAGAGATTATCTTAAAACAGCACACATGGAATCTACCAAGGCCAAAATAGAATCAATTAAAAACAGTTCCAAGTAAAACAAATCCTCTGAATTTTATATTCCCCTATTCTCAGATCAGATATTTGTGAATAATTTTATCATTTGTAAAAGATTTTTCTGCACTAATTAAAAAATTTAAGGAAAGACTAATCATTATTTTACCAGTTCTGCCTTACAGAAAGCACTATGAATGCCACACAGAAACTGAAATCAGAGTATTCATTTTCCCAAAAAAGTTTTGACACCAACCTTGCAAGTCCCTTGTAAGAGCAGTACAATTTCCTTAATTGTTCAGCAATCCAGTTTTGAGGCATAGTATTGCACAAAATATTAAAAAGATAAGTGAAAGCATGTGCATTTACTAATTTTCTAATCCTTGAAAAGAATGCACTTTTCCCTTATGTGTACAGAAGTCCAAAAATCTGCTAAGCTGCCTGTGTACAAAACCTTTCTCAAGGGCTGGTATAAAACTATGGAATCAAATCCTACAAAATTAGTGTCAGCATCTTTGCAAATGTCAACAGCCTATACTTCCTGGGCATGATGCATCACATTATCTTGATTTTCCAAGATAAATGTTACATTGAGTATTAAAGAATAACAGCAATCCAAAGTATATGAAAACCAAAACCTACTCAGAATCCTTATTCTAGAAAAGGATGGGAAGAAAAGGGATCACTGACACCCCTTAAATTGTTTTTTTTTCAGCCCAGACTGAAGTTGCTGAGATATCCTACAGCTGTGAATAGAAAAGAATCTGAAGAAAATAGAAAGCAAACAAATAGACATATATTCAAAATATGGGAAAGTTTTGTAAAATGAGATCTGGCAGGAATAACAAGATTTTGGCACAGTGGTTTCTGACTTTTTGTAATCATTATTATTCTCTTACACATGTCTGGATACATGTGTATGTAGTACAGTCAAACACTTATATACAACAGTCATTACAAGATGATATTTTTTCATTTTTGCCACAATTCCTATGTACAAATTCACATATTAATTTACATTATAGCTAAACTATGTATACAAAAATTAAATACCTTTTCCAGTTAAGTTCGGTTTTGGCTTACTGTTTACTTAAAACCAAGCTTCCTAGCCAAATCTATGTTTGCCCTTGTGTGCTGTTATTTTTTGAAAAAGAACAAAAGTAGATTGCTGATGATTCCTACCCAATATATTGCAGTCTTCAGTCCTTTAATCTTGTGTCACAGGTGAAGGTTAGGTTGAGCCATGTGATTCTCAACAAAAGAAATGGTGGTGAAGGAAAAGCTAAGGAAATTCTTGTGATAAACCTTGTTTTGGAGAAAACAATCATCTCTCTTATTTGCATGGTGATGTAAAACTGCAAAAGCTTACACTTAAATGATATTTTACTTAATGACATTATGCCTAAATGATACAGTGCCGTATCATTTTTGCTTAATAAAAGTAATTCACATGCAGTGAACATAGGGAAAGTTATGGAAAACATTTCTCACCCAAGGACAGAGTACCAGATGTGCTAAGACTTATGGGAGCGATCAAAGGTGGCCAAGACTCTGCTGTGGGGCCTTATTAAGTTAGACTGTGATCTAGCACCTTCAAGTTATTAAGCTGTCGGGAGTTTCAGTGATTAAAACCAAAGAAAGGTCACTCACAGACCTTCAACATTTCCCTGGACTGGTATTTTCTTTTAGGCCTTGGACCCTAATGAAGGCATTTCACTTGATATGTGGATTTTTTAAAATTGGTCTTTTGAGCTGGATTTCTCCATAGCTTGAGAAAATCTTCAATAGATTTTGCTTCCTCAGAACTCTGCATACAGTTATCAAAAATCCCAACCAATAGCAAGAGATGAGGCCTTATAAGATGGCTTTGCATATCATCAGTGCAGAGATCAAAGGAACAGGTTAATGAGGATCTGGAGTAGTTTAATTATGTCCTAGGTAAGAAGTGGGGGTTAGTGGCTGTAGGTGGGACTGTTATAAATAAGCTTTCAAAGCTCTGATAGATGGAGTCTAATGTTTGTAAAAGGTATGATAAAACTAGTATTTCTTATGGATTTAAGGTTACCAAAATCAACCCTCTAGTCCTAAAATGTCATGCAGCAGGAACAGACATAATGTGTTCCAGGTACAGGTGGTGTCAATGCTACCTTTTCAAGGGTGGGGTAAACATTGTTTCATCTACAGGATCATAAATATCACTGCTTACAAAGCCCTAATTTTAATACTACTGTGGAGTGTGCTTTAACTTGACCTTTTTGTGTCTAGATATCTGACATGGCTAAAAAGTTACAGCTTTCTTCATTATCTGTATTTTTTTTTCTATTTAATGCTTCCTGTATTGGTTATAATGACATTTTTAGGGTGGACTAGAACTTCTACAATAACATATATCTTGTTGTAATGATAGATTCTGGAAATGTGGCACATGGTGCCTTTATATTATGATATTACTGTATTAAATTCAGGCTGGCTGAATTTAAGACAAAGAAGGAAGCTTTATACTCTTTACAATCTAACAAACCAAAAATATTACCCCATTACAAAGCAGAGAGTGATTGTGCTTCTATGTTAAGATTCATCCACCTTCAGTATACTCTTTCATTTCATTTTTAAAAATTGTTGAGTATTAAGTGTTCCAAGATCATTGGGATGACAACTGTAGTAATTTTTAATATGTTTTTTATGCAGATATAGTGGTATTCATTGTTGTTGGGTGGATATATATATAAAACTTGAAAGAAATTTGCATGATCAGTTTTAGCACTAAGGATGAAAAAATTAGAAGTATTTAATTTTATTATTTAAAGTAAAATGTGCATTTCCATCATCTCTAGATGATTCTGTTCTCATGTTGTAATTCTGCTTTTTAATCATTGCATTACGGGACCCCTCCCCCCCTGCCCAGGGGCTGAGTCCACAGAACACCTATGACCCCTCAAGTTCACACAGGAATTATGCCTAAGTGAGCTGGGAGGGAAGAAGGAAGTTAGTAGTAACAGTTGTGTTTGTTGCAGAACTGCACATCAGGCGGCTGCTGCTGCTGGAATATTTTTGTGGTGGCACCTGCCACACTGAGGTGATGACGGAAAGAGCAGGAGTGTTACTGTTTTTACATATCTGTCTTTTATCTCATGAGACAGTACTCTAAGGAATGAAGATTTGCAGTTGCTGCAACTCTGTTTGGGGCCAAAATATAATCTCTAACACCCAGTTGCATTTTCTTATTTTTATTCCATTGTTTACTGACTTCAGGCAAATATTTCTGGTGTTTCAATGCTGTTTTAGTTTTAATTTATAATGCATGTATCTATGAAAATGGGTGTAGCCTGCAGCGCTCACTGTAAATTAGAAGAATAAAAGCCTTTGCCTCCACAAAGCTTGTGAGGAAAATGTTCCATTTTGTCCATGTTTGGACAAAAATTTCCTGGCGTTTTCTGGAACTACAGGGTACTCTGTCATATTTGGCTAATTACCGAAAGGTTTACATTAAGTTAAAGAACATGGCTACTGAAAAGTGGATAGCTTCCTGTATCTTGGTTCACACCGCTCTCTATCAGTCCGATTGAGTGGAATGATCCTCTCAGGGCTGCTGGACTTGACAAAAGCAATGCATAATAAAAGAATAGACAAATAAATATCTATAATAATCACTATGACTAAAAGTCCAATAGGTTTTTCAAAACTGACTATGCTGTTCGTGAAATATTTTTTCTTTCTTTTTTTTTTTAAAAATACTCTGTGTTTCTTATTATAAGATTTATTTTCAGGCAGATAAATGGTAATCAAAAATCTTCCTACTTTTAAAGCTGTGAGCTTCTTGTGCAAGTTAATCTTCCTCAAAAAAAACCCAAAATCAAATAAACAACCCCCCACTACTATAGCTGAAGATCTGAAGCTTCTAAAACAAACAGATAGACATAAGAAAGTCAACATGAAGTTTTACATTCCATTTCAGTCAGCTTTCTGACTTTTTAATATGACAGCAACCTATTATTAATAGTTCTTACTTGCCAGAAAAGCCTACCAAGACCTTTTGCAATAAGTAAATGAAGTTGAAATTAAATATCATGGCAATGCTTAAAGAGCAACTGAAGAAAGATATCGCTGAGATAAATAATAAAGAAAAAAGGAGCAAACACCTCCCAGAATGACGAGCCTCTTCTGTAATTGTGCAGGACTTGGAGAGAGCAGACTAAAGGGTAAACAGAGAAAGGACAAAATATCTCTGCATATATGCATCTAGGGAAGATGCTCTGCTCTGGCTAATCTGAAGCAGTTTTTTCAGAGGCTGTCACTTCATTGGTGTTTTAGCATGGGATTGTAAATATGGTGACATACAGAAAACACTCATTTTTCTCAACAGATTGCAAAATATAATGTTATTTGGGGTTTGCTTTGTGAAACAGGTTGTCTGCAGTGTACAAAGCATCATGGAAGAGAATGACCAAATTCAAAAAAGGTGATAACCTACATCTACTTCTCAATCTCATTATAAAGGAATGCCAATATACCCAACAAACATATAATGAAACTATTTATGGCGTTGTTTTGCTGGGTTTTTCTGGGGGGGCGGGGTGAATGCAACAAGAAAGCATATTTCTGTTATTGAGTTCTTTTCTAACTGGATACCTTCCTTGAGACCCAAACATTTCAAGTGTTAGAGGAAGTATTGAAATGGATATTCTTTTTGCTTTGAGCTTCAAGACAAGGTCGAACAGGCTTATATCAAAGAAGAGCTTGTAATACAAGTTTATGAGGGAGTTAGAGTAGATAGCATTCATAGTTGAATTAACTCAAGTTCCAGCTGTGAGTACATACAGGATATTTCCTTTATAGGGACAGCTGTCCACTGAGTTCCTTGGCCAATCAATTCTGTTAACCACCTGCCATGGTGGAATTTAAGGCAGCTATTTTCCTTTTCTTTTAAAACTCATGTTTAATGAGGTGTTTAGTAGCCATATGAAAGACTTGTGACACAAGCTACAAATTGCTGTTGCTGTCAGGGTGTCAGGGGTGAGGGCTTTGTGTATTTATCGCATTTAATGTTATAACAGATGCCTTAATAACTTGGGTTTGTCTTCCAATACTCTACATAACCAAAGAATGGGGAAATGATTTGGGGTTCCACAGATAGAAAAACATTCTTCCAATAAACTGAAAATTGCTGCCTTCCTTTAAAATGGTATTAATTTTAAAGAGAAACCACCATAAATTACCTGCTGCTGACAGATATATTTCCTATTTCCTACACTGTCTATGTAGGAAATTTGCTTTAGTGCTAGGAAATGTTTCCTGAGCAGTTTATAAACTTGTCTAATTTATGATTAAACATATCTGATTTGTCTCAACATTTTGATTGAAACCTCTGTCAGGTAGGTTAAATGTCTCATCATAAGAGTTTTCAGAAATCTCCACTGATCTTTGTGGGAACAAAGCTTTTCTCTGATATGTTAATAGGCCTTCACAATTAACAATATGTTCATTTTATTTCAGACAAAACATTTTAGGTCTTCCTCAAACAGCTTTTAAGAAAGTTTTTTTCACCATTACCATTTGCAGCCCCAGGAATATTGTTTTTTATATGGAAAGATGATTTTCAAGTGGGCACCTTCAAGGAATTCAATGCAAATTGAAGCTTCCTTTAAACAGATGTTGCTTTTGAGATAGATCAAATTGTCTGTTCCTTTTAAAGGCTGATGAATGTTCACCACTTCTAGGGCCAGGCAGAGCTCTCATATGTGTTCATTTTATGAAGTTCATTTTTGCCATACCAGGTCTGCACATGAGAGCTTTGGGAGTGTAGGAAGACTGTGGGGCTATGTTTTGAAGGGGATAAGAATTTTGCAAACACCCCTCCTTTCTTGACAGCCATTATATTTTCTACATCCACTGCTGGCAGGTTGCTCTAAGATGTGAAATTTGGAATTTGCATTTGAAAGCATGTGTGCCCACAGTACTGATTAAGGTTTTGGGTCTAAAATGTTACTTTATGGAAAGACTCCATATGACACAAATTCTGTGTTGAGCTTTATAGCATAACTGCTACTAAGCTTTAAAAGGAATTCTCTGTAATGTGTGCACAAGGATCAAAGACTCTATTCTGGTCAAGAGCCTACAGTAGTTCACATGGAAGGACTGCAGAGATGCTGTGTGTCACGATCAAAGTTGGGTGGCTGACCAGCTGAACATTCAAGTTGCCCATGGAATTGTTACGCTTAGGTTACCCTAAAGGAAGAAATAAAACCTTTCATTTCTAAGTTTGCACTTCCAAACAGCATTTGTTGACATTAGGTGCAGGTAGAGGCTACTTTTGTTAGTGTTGAATTTTATAGTTCATTTACAGGGAGAAAAGTGCAGCATTTCCTGTGGATTTCTACTTTACATCAAGGGAACACCAACTAGTCCAGTTAGATATTGCATTTATCACCATGGCAAATAGCATGTATAAAAAAAAATTAAAGAATACACAATTTTTCTTGGACAGAGAGCTGATCTGCCTTTTATTTTTGTTTAACTCTGTTTAGTATGCAGGATGGACACAATGCCATGGTGACTTTTAACCCCAGTGGAGGGTTGACACAAAAGTTGACTGTGGGCCTCAAGGGAGCACAGAGATCTAGTGGCAATTTGAGTGTGAAATGTGGTCTCTGGAAGAACCCCCTCGAGTCAGGCTTGGAGTGCTGTTTGCCTTCAACTAAAGAGTCATTTTGCTGTATCTTGAGGTTCACTTAGTTGGAGGTATAGGAAGCGCATAACAGAATCAGAGTAATTGAGCAATGTTTGTGCATGTTTGTCTGCACTCTGCATCTTAAGAAAAGACTTTTGAGAAGTCAAATCAATACTACAGACATGTCCTGTGCAGCTGCTGCATTGTTTCAGTTTGTTGCAATAATGAATTGAAGCCTCACAACAGCAGGCATAATAAGCGCTGCTCAGCCCATGGTGTTCTGTCACCTTTAACTGCTTGTATCTATCTAAACCCCGCTGTCAACTAGAACTATAAAGAAACCTTCTATAGACCTTTTACAGGCCTCAGCTCAAAAATGCAGGAGGCTTTTCAATGACATAGGGTCTGTGATGTCCTTCTTCAGGCCAAACTAGTACCCCTTTTTTCTTAAAACCTTAGCATAAAGCATGCAGAATCTGAAAACCAGAATATTTTCTAGCAGGAGGGTATTTTATTCTAATTCCGACCTCTTGTGTCTGGACATTGTCTTGTTTTCACACTTTTCTTCGTGCAGCTTGGATCTCCTCCATTATGATCCTCTGTTCAGAGAGGGTAGAAGCACTAGAACCTCATTTTGGTGGTGCGTGTGGAGGCTACATACTTTAACATTTAAATTTGAATTCTAATGGCTAGACTTTTAATTTTGGAGCAGTTCCATGGCAAAGCTGGTGACACTGTGAAAATAGGTGTGAATGGGGGAGAGCTATCAATTCTGCAGCACAGCTTTCTCCATGGCATTGATGCTTTGGATGTCACAGAAATGGCCCTCAAGCTAGGCAGCCATGGGCAGAAAAAGCAAAGCATTGCCTGTGGAAAATGCAGACAGCATAGAAGACAGCAGGCCAGCTTGAGAAAATGTACCAGATCGAAAATTCATGGACATTCATGGAGGGGATTCAAGGCTGTGGCTTTCTTCATCTTTATGGCAGAGCAATAGGAGGAAAGCATAATGGGCTTTTCCCACTTATTTTAGCCTAAACTTGACTGGACAAAAATTCTAGATGAAAATTTTGGTCCTCCCAACACACAGTTGAATTTTGAGACTTGGGCAGCCTTTTAGTATCAGTCCCTACAAAGGGGTTTCTTCTTGTAGTAGTCATCTGGTTTTGCACAGAAGAAAGCTGAAAATTTTTGCAGAAGAGAAAGTTTTCCTGGTTTAGAGAGAGGAAACTGAGGTAGTTTGTGCAGCCACTTGTAAAATGATGTAATAATTAGCAAAGTAAAAGAAGGAGCAATGCTGCATTAATTTTCTATCTTTACCAATCCATACAATAATTTTTTACTCTTATTTTCCATTGCTCAAATAATCAAAATTTGCACTGCCCTCATTGGCCTGTTAGAGGGTTGACACTTTGACATTGAGAACTTTAGACCTTTAATTTCCTTTTAGAACCACAAGGTTAAGTATAAAAAAAGAAGGTGGAAAAAAGAAAGATATCTTCCTGGCTAAAATATTCTGTTGTGTCAAGGGTGGCAAAATCAAACTTAGCTTTTATAATTAAAACAGTGTCATGTCCAATTTCCCCTCCTGCCTCTGTCTAAATTCTGAAGTGTTTTGAAGTAGCAGAGAGCTGTGCTGCAATACAATCTGCAAAATATCAGCACTATTTTCAAACATGTGGTAATGTTTTTCCACACACATAAAAGTGACCCAATCCTAACGGCAAACCAGACTGTTTCAAAAATAACATCAACTTTGACAACTCCTATAGCTATTTAGTTTTATGTTAATCAAGAGTACTGACTCTTGCTGAGACTTGGAAAGAGCAACCACTTACCCTCATCCCAACTGATATGATTAAATGGTTTTTACTACAGCCAGCCACCAACAGGAAAAATTTAGGTTTTGAGCCACATGCCCAAACCCCCCT
Source organism: Geospiza fortis (assembly GCF_000277835.1). NCBI lineage: Eukaryota > Metazoa > Chordata > Aves > Passeriformes > Thraupidae > Geospiza > Geospiza fortis. The sequence goes on along the minus strand of NW_005054352.1, from coordinate 1,894,413 downwards.
ATATTCCTATGAATTAACACCTAGAGAATGCTTTTGATGGATACAAATCCTTTTTTTATGATACATCATTTAGAAGGCTTTACTTCTTTTACTGTGGCTTACTAAAGGCAGATATATGAGCCCCCTTTCACCCTGATCAACATCACTGGCAAATTCCAATTGATTTTGCTCAGAAACAGGATTTGGTCTTTCATTGTCAAAGATTTCTTTTGAGAGCTGACATTTACATGGAATCCCTCTTCCTTGTAAAGTGATTTATTACAAATTACAGTGATTATCTCTAAACAACATAGACATCTTTCAGAAATGGACTTGAAAAAGATTTTTTGGTCAATTTATTATACTTGAAAATTAATAGCATTCATGGGAGGTAAGTAGGACAAAACTTGAGAGTTGGAGAACTATTACCTGGTGTCAGTTATCAAATTAAGGCTGGGTTTTTTTGCCTGTTACTATTCAAAAATAAACTACATTCCATTTGACTAATTAATGACAGGAAGAGCAAGGAAACCATGCAAAAATTTAAACTGTGCTTTGAAATGACAAATATTTGTCTTTTGATGTTCCTTACTACAAGAATGAAATAGAATTTATTGAAGTTCAGCAACTGTATAAAATTGTTCTATAGCTAGAACACAGAAATGATTTAATAAGTTCTATTGAAAAGTCTATTTGCATGACATCAGCACCTAGCCTATAACCAGTGGTAATGGATTGTTGGCTTGATTTTATACCACTTGACATCTGATTACAATACAATGAATAAATGTTAACCTATAATCCCTTTAGTAAAAGCTGGCATTGTTTGTCTTCTCTTGCAGAGACCACATTGATTTTCTTTTATTGGATGCTCAAGTGCTGTGCCTCAGATTGATTACTTTGAATTAAATGTGCAGAGAACATTTTTATTATTCTAAACCTGGAGTCTTAACATTAAAGGGATGCCCCACACCCTGCTACACTGCTATAAGTGTGCTCTACCATTTAATTTGGATTTCTTTCATTTTCTAATTTCTTTTCAGGGCTGCTGAAATGCTGACCCCTGCTCTGCCCCTATGCCCCTTGACCCTGACACATCTGACCAGTGATGACTCTGAGGGTGGCAAATTAATAGCAGCATTGCTTGTTAATTGCATAAGAGAAAAGCCAAAAATTTATCACCTCAGTCATGGCCATTGCTTCCCTTTGACCCCCTTCTCCCACAAGGCTTTAGCTGATGGCCACATCTGTGGTTTTTCTGTATCCTACATATTTGCTGTATAATTATTCAGCATCAAACCTTATTAATCAAATCGATGCTGTGTTTTAAATGGAAATTACTGGATTAATACAAGCATTCATTTCATCCTGAAAATCTTGATGGCTTTAGCACACAGAATACAAGCAGAATATGAAAGAAGGGATGTAGAGACCTGATTGAATTAGGAGAGGCATGCTGCACATTAAATTACATATGCCAGCAGGGGTCCTTGCTTTTATAGTAAAATACTTCTGTAGAGTGTATACATATAAACCTCCTGTGATTTCTTTACACTAGTCAGTGCTTTTGCATCAAATAAGGTTATAGTGGCCATTTATATTTCTAAATACATATTTTTTTAAATGTGATCCATTATTTGATAAGAGTTTTATTTAACTTTAACTATTTCTTCAAACAAAACATTAACAAAACAGCAATTCATTGGGGCACTTCTTATTGGTTGAAGATATTATTTAAGGAGATATCTTGTCATTTTCTCTACCTATTATATTCACTTTTGCAGGAATAAAAAGTATCAGTAAAAAAAAAAGGCATTAAGTAATGAGGAGTTTTTTGTCAAGATGTAAACATTCTAAACACCCTAAGCAAATTGCAACTTACCCGCTTGGGTAATTTCTGGCCTCTTTTCACATCTTGTGTAAGCTTTCACTTTCCTGCCAGCAAACCCATTGTGTAAAGCGCAGGGGTAAGGAAGTTAAAAAGTGATAAACTGTGACATTAAGAAAGAACACAGACCAGTGGTATTACAAACAGATTTGATAAGCAGCTTGCAGTACTTCTTTGGACATGACTTGCGTGCTCGTGAAAACTCTTTGTAGACAATCATCCCCATTGAATCTGTGGCTTGCAGGGTGGCACTGTTTTTTGGTTGTTTGTTTGATAGCAGAAAGTGGAGAGGAAAAAGAAGAAGTAAGGCCATGTGCAAGTTTTTTAAATCAAGATCATATGACTTGGAAAGGAGAATGGGAGAATGGGAAAAAAAGCTTCAGTAGATTTTCTCCCCTGCAAATGATGAAGTACGCCAAACAATTTTGGAGACCATTGGCTGCCATTATTATTTTGAGATCTGAGCACCAAATTTTGCATACTTATCTCTTGGTAATATATTTTTAAATGCAGACCTCCCTGCAACATTCTATGTCTTGCCATGTGTTCATGCAATTAAATAAAACCCAATCCCAAAAGCAAAGGAGAATAATGCATTTTTTGTGTTCATTACATGCTGCTCGGGTTGTTTTCACATGGCTATATCATGAGTTTTCCTCTACCAACAGGCATTCCTCAGGAAATCAAAGTTATCTCAAAACAGAAATTGGAACACAAGCACAGCTGAGAGGAAGAAACTAGAGCAGGCCCCTTTCTCTTCTAACTCAGCTTAAGCTCTGCTGTATATCAGCATCACGGTACAGTGCAAAAGCACGGATGACATGCTCTCCGAATGGGACTCATCAGCAAAGATTTCTGTATGTCCTTATTTTCAATGTGGCATGATAATTCAGAAGAGATTTATACTTAAAATCCTCAGAAAATACATTCTATAACTAATAAAATTATGTGCTATCATGCAAATCCAGTCTTAATACAAGATTGAAATGACTCAAAAGATGTTTACACCAATGTAGCAATGGAACTGTATTTGGCAATCACAAAAACAAGTTACTATGGTTTATTTGATGACATAAATTATTTCATTTTAATATCTCTCCTGTCAAATTAGATGAATTTACTTACCAAACTTTATACATAGTACATGATTAGTTGCAAAAGAAGATTAGTTGTAAAATAAGTCAGCTTAACATCCAGACATAGGATTTTAATAACAACTTGATATACAAAGACTCTCAGGTGCTGTCTGCTAGTGAGAAATAAATAATACCCTAGATCTTTCACTATAATTACCATCATTCACTGTATGCACAGGATCTGCAGTAAGGCTCAGGCTGACATAGAGTCAGACGTGCTTAACATCCCTCACCTGGTTCCCAGAGAAATCTGTACACAGGAGAGAAACATTGGTGAGCAATGGGAGGATGCTCACTGGATTGAGACTAGCCAGTGAATTTGCACACTGGTTCATATAGTCTGAGTAATTAAATGAAAGCTTTTTAAATTTAATTTTTCTTTTTTTTAAATTTCATTTTTCAGGTCAGTTAAAACTGTATAGACATATGATTGTGTAAAGAGTGATCCCTTATCTTTCCTGGAGTGAGAAATCCATGTGCCTGTGGTGCATCCTTGGTGCATCCTGGACACCAAGAAAGTCACATGTTTGGAGATGCAGTGATTTCTTTCTCCAAAACTACATGTTATGTGTATTTTCTGTAGTTTGATTTTTCTCTTACCAGAGAGGGAGAAAGTATATCCATCTTTTCACATGTATGGGCCTCGGAAATGTAACATTGATATCTCAGTCACGCTACCAACATCACTTGCCATTCACCCAGGTGACTCCAAATAAAACAGTTGAAGTAAGTGATCAAGCTTATATTTATGTTTGAATTAGTGGAATACAAACATTCTTTAGCAGATTTGTTAAATGATAAATCTATGAATTGAAACCCAAATGCTATACTATTCTCTTCTCTATGTAGCACGCACTAGGTATTATTTCCAAACATAAATCCTTCTAAATGATTGAGCAAAAGAAACCTTCCAACTTTCTGGAGGCCCCTTGACACAAAGAAATTAAATTTTTGTGATGAATAAACTTTGTGAGGGTTAGGGATAATAACATAACAAATACTTTCTATAGCAGTCTACAAATTACATGTTGTACTGTAAGAGAATCCAGCTGAATAAATAACATTCAAAGGACGAGTTCTCCATTGTCCTCACAGTACAGTAAAATATAATGAAAAGCATGTCCTAAGTAAATAGCCATACTGATAACAAGCTATAAAACAATGATCAACTCAAATCTCTGAAACACATAACCGATAGCAGCTAAACATTTTCCAATGAAAACATTTTCAAAGTGATCATGTTTTGTGTTTTGCTATTTATAGCAAAAAAACTATAAACCAAAATAACAAACACACAACAAAACAGCAGCACCTCCAAATGACAGGTTTATACAAACTGCTTACCCCTCAGCATGTGACTGACTGTATCACATAGGGATGGGCAGAACACACGCTTGGACCTCTGCCTTCATGTAAAAGGAATGACTAGGGAATTCACAAACCTGAGATATTTTCCTTGTGCAATATATGTATCTATTTTACAAGATTCTACCCCACTGACATGGTGGGGGAAATAATCACAGACTAATTTTCTACAATCTGACCATTTTAGTGGAGATTGTCCTTTTGGAAAATGCCCACATTTTAAATTCATGTCTTACTTGATTTTAGCAACAGAAAAATGCATCAGACTGAAGATTTAGATCAACCCAATATCCTTCCTCACACCAGCTCCTCAAATAGTCTAGGACATCTCAACAAACACTTGAAATGCTACCAAACCCCAGCCGCCACTTCACATGATTTATGATGTCATTAATGTCAAGCTATCAGTGGACAAGAGTAAAAGAGACAACAGCAAAGCTGACTAAAAACAAATAGTTTTGATTAAACTCAAGGACGTTTGGTACAGCTTTCAGCAAAAAGGCATTAATCATTTCCAAAGCTGACCTTGTTTTTTTTCATCCTAAATGCAAAAATAATATGTGTAGGGATTCCAGCAAAATCTTTGAAGTCTACTGTCTATGTAGCAGGATTCCCTTGTTAAGGCAAAAGTAATTAACAGCAATAGCATCACCTTTTTTTCTCTGGGGTAATTTTTGTTGATAATTGTCTGAGCACCATAAAATTGCACTGTTTTTGACTCTATAAAGGTATGAAGAGTGTTCTTTAGGTCTGAGGCATTTTTCATCCCAATAAGAGATTCCTATAGTATATTAAAGGGGATAATTATTCACAGATAGACACTACCCTTAAAAAACACCCCATAGCAGACAGACAATGACAATACAGCCTAATGATAAACAGAATTGGTTAAAAAAAAAAAAAAGGGAAGAGGAGAAAAAAGGTAAAGTATGTACATCAAGTGGAATAAATTATTTTCACACACAACCCCCATCTGTATAAATGCAGAAGTTCTCTGGGGGTCTTTAGCTTCTATTTACAGAATTAGAAAGGTGTATAATAGACTGGATTGCTTTCAAACACAGAAAAATATTTAATTGTCTTTTTTAATACTGATTTTCCTGTTTGTAAGGAAATTTATGTATTGGTGTAATGTGTGCGCAAGTTCATCCTGCATACATATGTGTGTATTTATAGAGATAGAACACAAAATGTAACGGATTGTTTTGACTGTTATTTAGGCAACCTCAGACTAGATCAAGCTGCCTCAGGAAACACATTCCAGGCATATGAGAGATCTACTACAAGAATTTAAAATTCAGATGGAAAGTAATGCTCAAGCTTCAAAAACATTACTAAACCCTCTTTTTTTCTGTAATAGGTATTATTTAGGAGCTAATGAGGATTTTTACAAAAAAATATCTTCCCTTGAAGCGGAAGCTTCCCTAGAAGCTGCTTCCCTCTTCATCTTGAAATCTTTACAAAAAATCTCAGTCTTCTGCTCTCTGTGATTCTAATAATCAGCTTATATATTATTTCATAGTCTATAGCAAGAAGGTTAAATAAGTTCTTTCAGCAAATATGCATTTATAACTTAGCATTCAATTACAGAACCACAGAATATTCTGAGTTGGGAGAGATCCACAAGGAATACCAAGTCCAACACCAATAAAAAGCCCACAGAGGAATTGAATCCACAACCAAGGTGTTTATTAGACCATCCTCTAACAAACTGAACTAATCTCAGTCCATTAGATTACTAATGTAAAATTAGAGAAGAGATACTATGGCTTCAGAATAAAATAATTAAATGGCTGTATGTTAATTTTATTTCTTTATACGAGTACCTAAAACCTTCAAAATTTTTTTATCATTTTATTATAATATGTTGTCCAAATACTGTCTTACACTCCTCTGGTACATACCTTGAAAAGAAGTGATACCCACCACTTCCAGCTGCTAACATTTTCTCAAAAGAGATTTGAAACGAAAATTTTTGCTTCTAAAACTAGTATTTACTCTGATTAGTGAAAACTTTCTGCTTAGCACTTTTGTGGGAAAAAGACAGGCTGTATCAATTGTGCATGCGAACATTTGTAATATCACCCTCAGAGAATAATAAACAGATACTAGAGGTTGAAATTCTGACATAGTTTACAGAACAATAATCCAAACATCTGTTATAATGACAAGGGATTTGAACAGAATAGAGAGTACATGGGAAAGCGATGCTACTTTTAGTACAGTTATAACATTAAATCAAAGCAGTGCAGCTCAAGGCAGTTTGCTGCTAATATAAACAATTTTCTACATATTCCTGGGCCACAAGCCAGAACTCAGGATTCAGTTACAAGCGCAAGGTCAAGAGGGAATCAATGATATGAAATTTACCGTGTATGAATCAAAAGAATAAATTGGTAATTATGGATGAAAACAAATTAGAAGGTATACTCTCACTTAACTCATCAAATAAATTTGCTGAGTAACTTCAGGCTCTGAATATATTGTAGGATCTGTAGAGATTTTAATGCACTTATTGCTTAAATCCAGAGCATCAGCTTTTTCGAGGTAGGCTTAGCAAACCACCTTTTTATATGTACTTCTTTCTATAGCAAACATCAGACTACAATTATGAAGGTAAATATTTAATCATGTCATTTGCTCAAGAGAAATGTAAATAAGATTTCTTTGAAAATCACATTCTTGCCTTCATATTATACCCATGAAAACCAAACTTTTATCTCACTTCTGGTCTCACTTCACCTTCCACGCCCAAACAACACCATTTAATGCTGCAGTGAATGCTAAAGACTTATAGTAGCTGTTGAAGAAAAGGGCTTCCTGTAAAAGATTTTCAAAACAGTCTTTACAACCATGAAAAGTTTTGTATATGTTTTTTAAAGAGCACATTTGTTTAATTTTTTACCCTCACAAGCAGACATGCAGCAATCATAAGCCACTTGCTGGTGTATGAATGTTTTGAGATGCACGGCTACAGTAACTCATGTTTCTGACACACTAGGAAAAAGAAAGCATCTTTGGAAAGTAAACCAAGAAAAGGTGTTCCTGTGTTTCTTGGCTTTACCCTATTGGAGTCAATGGCCCAGTATATTTAGGGAGCTCATCCTACATAACTGTCTTAAATTCATAATTTCTATGGGGATAAATATTTTCATATGAGTAACTCAGTCTCCAACTTAACTACTGAAAGCTGGATAATCAACTAAGATATTGTGCCTCATATGTGTAAAGTTGTGGCTGGGTAATGAAAATCCCTCAGAGACACATTGCTTTTCATCTCTCTCAGATAGGTTCAACATTTCCCACAAAATAGAGCCTGAAACACCCTCATAGCAAATTGACAGTCTCTTTCCATGTGTTGGAAACTCTCTTTCAATGCATTGCATCCTGAAAACTTATTACTAATAGTTCAATCTCTGCATAAGTTTAAGTCACAGTCTTTCTACTAAGATGCCTGCACTCACTGCTGGTTACTAATTGTTTTGGTATGGTAATTATTTGGTAAGGTTATGAAGTGATGAACTACTTTTGTGGAGCATTATTTAATAACTTCTTATTCCTACTGACTCACATGGAGTTATGACCATTGCTCTTGAAATTAAATGTTTTTTAATCAGTTTCCTAACTTAAATATATTGATAAAATAACTCATTATGTTTCAATAACTGTGACATTATCAGTCTGTTTCATTAAAAAATACATGGGTTTGATTGTTTCTTTGTGAAACATGTTGATTTTGTTCCTTTGAAAAATGATTTATAGGCTACCTTCTTTCCAGAGGGCTGCTAATATCAGATGCCACAATCACTGTAACCATCAGTATTTCTTCTTGTTGCCTAGAAGAAGATTAGAGATGTCATGTTAGATTTTATAATGTGCTGAGATACATCAGTTTGCAGATCAGTTTGCTGGAACTGAAATCTGCATCAGGAAAGCTCAGTACTTGAAGCCACAGAACTAAGAGGGCTGTTAAGAATTTTTGAATACTGCCAGGATTTAATAGTAGCAGAAGAGTGATGACCAGCTACCTAGAAGGAATAAATTTCAACTTAGCCAGTCACAGGGCAAATACGTTTTAGGCAAAAATATCCCTCCTCTTACAATTACTTTAATATTAATAACCATTAAATGTATCCCACCTTATAAGTCCTACTACATTTACTCTCTTAATTAAGGATGTATATTGAATAAGACTTGTATGCAAAAATACTTAAAAAAAAAAAAAAGAAACCATGAAGACTCTGCTGTGTTTTTTGTGCCGTGTGTAGCAAACTACGAGATTTGTTTCTGGTTGTGTCATTATTGTATCTCAGTAAATCACAATCATTTCACCCACAGAACCTCTGTTCTTTTTGAAAGCCAGATAAGGGGTAAGCCTTGAAGTCAGGTCAGCACTGTGTGGCCTATGCTGATCTGCAGGAAGAAGACACAACAGCAAAGTAGGTTTTCATCTCCGAGCTTCACCCTTAGGCACTTAGACAATTATTGTATGTGCAACCCTTTTTTCTCATCATTTTCTTCATACCATGCTATTATTTCCAGAAATGAACTAATTAAAATTAAGGGAAGACTTCAGTGGGAGAAATAGATTAAGGACTAACAAGAAAAGGCAAAAAAAACCCCTTTCCAATTGTGTTTTTAGGGTAGAATATCAACTGATTATCCTATGTTTAGAGGTACTGTATCTTCCCCATCTAAAGTCATTTATGCAGATAATCTTAAATATTTCATGGGCTTAATGGGCAAAAGGGAGATCCTGAGAGCTTTTTAACAGAAATATGTCTCTGAAATCAAACTTTTTCAGGAATGCACTGACAGATGTCAGCATCAAAATTCCTCAAAATGGGAAAGTGGAGAACTGTCCACAAACATTTGATATATTTGCTCAATAACATAAAAAAACTCTTATAGGCTACCCTACAGGTCACCAATTTTTCAAAGAATTTTCTCCTATAGCTTAATAAATAGTATGTTTCCTGAATGAAAATCAGCAGTACTTGGCATAAGCATTTTTAGAATAAAAAAGCTGTAGATTTATTTTTAAATTTGAAGAATTTTAATATTGAATATTTAATACTGAGTATTTCTTTTTCTTAATCTAAAATGTTATATAGCAATTTTATCCCCCCTCACAAGAACTAGAATGCAAAATGATCAGTCTGCTTGTCAGTGTGGGACAATTTTTTAAAATGCATATATCTTTCTAGGTTTAAATTAGTTCATGAGCTAGCTCACAAAAGCTACAGAGACATGTCAGAAGGAAGATAGCAACAGTGTAAAAGAACCAACAAAAATATTTCTTCAAAAGAATTTTACATCGATTTTGGATTATAGGGAAACATCTGTCCTAGAACTATCAAATTTTAGATAGATATAGATCTAGGTATCAAGGGGAAATTTGGGTGAATTTTTTCTGTTCTGTCTTGTTTATTACTTTTTTCTAATATCTTCTTTTATACTCCTTGCACTTCATGGATGTTAACAAAAATATCTTGAAAAAAAGGTATTGCAGGGCATTAAAGTAACAACTGAATTCTTCTGAAAATACCAATCCATCCAGATCTGTATTATAGTAACTGAGCTTTCCACTCTTGAAACAGAAGGGGCTGGAAATAACAGGTACAAGGCAACACTGAAAATGTATTTGTTTTTAAGTTGATATAGGAGGGATGAATCAGCCCCAGACAATAGTAGGATTCAGACATTGATAGTCAAAGGAGGGACAGTACTGCAGAGAGGTAAAAACGTGTGGTTGGGTTTTTCTTATGCAGTGTTGTCTAGTCCAAGATAGTCATCCATGTATGACTATCCATAGCCTCCTCATAAAGGAATGCTTCACTATTCCTGGGCCAGTGTTAAGTAAGGAAAGGAAACAAAAGTCTAGCAACACTTTTATTCAACATAGATGAAGTCTTTTCCTCACTAAACAGAAGATACAGAGAAAACAGGGCTGAGAGAATGGATTTCCAGACACTTGTATAAGGGTTTTTTGTTCACTTCAGTAACTGTGCCCGTGCCAGAGGTTGTAAATTGAAAAGGTCTGTATAAGTCTATGAAAAAAAAATGTTTCCAGGGTAGACTGTGAGGTGGGACTGCCCAAACATCATCTCTTGTTTAAGACTGTGCAAAAAATAGTGAGATAGCTTTTGATTCGACTCTAGGGTGTTTTGCCATTTGGACCCAAAACAGCAAAGGAATGAGACACATTAATAGTTCTGTAGGAGCCAATAAACCTACACTTATAATTAAGCATAAGTTCAAGAATTTTTCTGGATAAAGGCACATATTTAAAATTACAGCTTAATTAAATTATTTACCACCCCCAGGGACAGAATTTCAAAACTTTTCTTGGGCTTGTCCATAAAGGATAGGAAAATACTAGAGTTTCTGATATATATTCATGCTGAAGCCTTTTAGGTAATAATCTCATTCCATCGAGCAGTTAAATATTATTGTGTGTGTAAAAAAATTTAATCCTATGAATGGTTGTCATGTAAAAATGCCATGTTAAAGGAAATCTGCAGTGATTAATACTTTTGCTTCATCAATATATGTGTGCTTAGAAAACACATTATGTGGCAAAACATGTAGTAACTAGCCTACAAAAAGAGGGAAATACATACTGCTCAGCTATCAGTTCTTTCAGGTTTTTAATTTAAGAAACTGTTTATGAATTTGTAAATAAGGCATATAATCCTATATTTTAGAAGTTTATGTGGAAATTCTCATTCAGCAGTGCTTCACAAATCTCATGAATTTTACTGCTGAGATTCAACAATGCTTCTTAACTGGAATTTGCACTGGGAAGAATTATCCCTTTTTAAAATTTTTCTTTTCGCCCCCCCCCCGAGATCTCCTTTTTTTATAGATGTCAATAGAAAATAAATCTTTTTGCACTATCTTGGGATATTGATTCCTTATAGTGTTCAAAAGATCACTGGAAAATAGTAAATGAGTCACACACTATTTTCTGCAGCATGTGAAAAGACCTTATGAATGTTTCGTTACCCATGCATGTGCTGCCACAGTTCATGCAAGAGAACTCAGGAAGTCTTGTGAATTCCTAACTTGAGTTGTTTCATAGCAGTCAGACCTATTAAAATCCATAACATTCCACCCTCTTTTTTATATAATTTTTTTGCCAAAAAAGCCAATATATTTTTGCAATTGCAAACAGGAAATGGATAATAATATTAAATGAAGTCAGGAACTTTTTGCAGAGAGATAAAAAAAAAAAAATTGAGATTTTCATCATCTTAAATGGGGATAGTTGTAATTGCACCTATTTTGCAAAGTACAAGTTCGCTGTTTTTCCTCCACAGTGGTGGTGACATTATCTTGTCATGGTGAGCTCTGCTTCTGGGCTATGTATTAATTTAGCAGTAGGAAGGAGCTGGGATTGAAATGCCCATGTTTTAAATAGCTGGTAGATGTAAAATAGCTCTTTCCTGAGGCTAAATCACCTAACTCTTCAAAAATCCAGATTGACTGCCTCACAACTCTTGCCTAACAGCAAAGAGCCTGTTGGTGGTGGTATCTTAAAAAAATTCTGTTTATTGTTAGCAAATTATATATAAGTATAGTAAGGATTGATGAATTTTTAAACCATTACAGCTATAGCCTATTTAAACCTTAACTCAAAATCCCATTATTATGATATGAGAATGAACAAGTGATACAGAAAAGTGACACAGTGAGAGGAGGAACTTATGCTGTTCATAAAGTTCAGATAAGGAACTTCACCAGGGATGGAAACTGGGATCCTCCTTAACCCAGCTTAGGTAAAGTATCTAGGATGTAATGGGGATAGATTACTACATCTCATAAATCTGGCACATAAATGCAACTAGTTATGACTATGAACAACGCTGATTAAGTTTTGCATATTGTCCCCCAGTGTCTAAATAATTCCTGCTTCTGTTCATCTTCATTACAAATGCTATTGTCCATTCTACCCTTAGAAAATCAGTTGGAAATATCAATAAATATAAACCCAAAGTTTTTAGTGTTATATTTTGCAACAGCAAGTTTCCATCTTCACCTCTATTGGGTTGACAACATCTGAAAGTATCCAGACCTTTTCACCGCAAAGAAGGTAGCTAGCAGAGGGATTAAAAATGATTGGGATAGTATCAAGTTGATTTGAATTTTCATTTTCCCCTGGAATCTACACCTAACATTGACACCACATATACATATTTATACAAAACAAGCATACATTCTTTTTCTTTCTACATGGTTTGCCTCAAACACAGACTCATTGTAAATTTCAGTGTCTATAAATAGCTAATACATTTGCAGTAGCTAGAAGAAAGTATTGTATGTCAACAGGCTAAAGCAAAGTACATCAATCCAGGGCTGTAGCATATTTTGCTATGATATTGTGGATCTTTAGATGTGACAGGTGACAAAATGGATAGTGATACTCATGTAATCATGAGAACTATTTTCAAAAGTATATTATAAGTGGTATTCTTAGACATATCAAAACATAGATTTCCAGAACTGAACTATATGCAAGACATATTGCTATGAGACATGAGGTAAAGGCAGTATTTTTTCTGTGCCAATGACCTATAAAAAGCTTCTCTTGTCATGCAGCCTGAATCAATATTTTATACCTTGAAATAAATGCATACTGTAGCTTATAAATATAAGAAAACAGAAGAATAAATGTACTGATATGTGCTGGAGCCTTAAGCATTATTCTCTCCTGCTAGTGCATCCTGCACAGACATATGTGTATGTGCATAAATACAAACAGGTTTTCACACATACAGCTGGTAAAAGCACGAGAATTAATTTCATGAGAATGCAGTCATGCCAAATATAAAGAAATATTACTGTACTTCATAAGAAAGTTGATTTTTAGTTAATTTGGAGGTTCTTAAAAGAGGATGAATGTTGTAATGAATGATAATTGAGAAGAGTTTTTTGCTTATGTGCTACAACACTTTTTGAGAGAAGACAAGTAAGTTTTATTGAGTGCAGTTATGTTGACTAAAATGATATTTTATGGTGGGACAAGAAGGTAGAATATTCTTTTATGTACAGCATCTGTTTACCAAGTGAAAAGGTATCCTTGCTTCTGCCATTGAAAAGTTACTGCTTTTTGTGTAACACTTTCTGCAAATTTTTCAGCCAGTTTATGGAACTGTCCAAGAGCACTTAATTATCAGTGTCTTCATTGCTAGCAACAAGAACTGACTTAGTGCAAGGGTTTTGCTCTCCTATTCTGCCCTTGCTGCTTTTCATACTAGTATAACCTAGTTCATACTGCCCACCCAAGCAATTGTATTGTATTAAGTCTTCCTCCTGGGCAGTGGCTGATTCTCTCATCACCAGAAATGATCCCTATTTTCATTGTCTCACCTCCCCTCTCTTTCAGGTACTGACACAGTCACTTTTGTATTCTCATCACAGCAGAAGCAGCTTTCTTGTTTGAATCGGATGTGGAAACAAACACTGAGTTAGACTGTTTCACGGATTAAGTCTTATCATTTTTTATGAAGAATAACACACTACAGAACACAACAGTCTGTAATACAAATATCAATTCTTGTTTTATAAACAACACAAGTGTAAATATGTTTTAAATAATGACAGATATCAAGAGGAAACTTAAAAAGTTGTGCAGCTTCTAATTGTGTCACACCTATTTATGATTTCCAAGTGATTTCTTCTTTTAAAAAGAAGAAACTTACAGGAATTTGCCTTGCCTGTGCGTCACTAATTTCATGTGATGACTTCACCATTAGACAAAATGATCTCTATCCCAAAACAAGATAGCAATGCATCTGAATTAAGAGTGGACTTCTGGAGTTCAAATACCACATTAAATATTAATGAGAAGATAAGAATTGGGCTTTTGGAGCTTCTTAATCCTTCAGATATTTCCATTTGTACATACACTGCAACACTTTTGCAGCAGCATCTAGACAGATTTCCCAATGCAGTTTAGCTGTTGCATCCTTTGAATATGTCTATCCTTTAAGAGATTTTGTATGCTTAATTTAAATGAAACATATCTCTCTTTTTAAATCATAAGTGAATAAGAGAAGAGCTATGAATTGTTCTCCATTTCTTCACTTTTGCAAATTATTTTCCCTTTACAATAAGCAGCTGGAGCAACTGAACAAGGATGTAACTCTGCCTTGAAAAGAAATTGTGCAAAATTTAGCTGTCTCAGATTCCACTTCCATTAGAGTCAGTGAGAATTTATGTACCTTTCTGCAGTGCTGAAAGAGTAATACTGTGAGTTCAAGAATGAGAAAAAATGAGGGTGTTTCTTGTAGTACTATTGCATGCAGCTCTAACAAATATTAAAACCCCAAGCCCTGGTAAAATCACAAGCTTGTTTGTCAAGGAAATGAATGGGAAAGGGTTTTTGTTTATACAGTTCTGAAAAATAGGATTTATTTACACAATCCATGGGAACTATATCCTCTAAAACTGTATCCTAACTACAAATATGCAGTCTTTTCAGTATTTTGCCAAAGAGATCAAACTGACATTAAAAGGAGTGAAAGAACGCTAAACCTGCAAAGTCAAATATTTAAAATTTAGTTAATGCCAGAATTCAGATTGCTCAGGTAATCTTGTTTCTGACTACTTGTGATTATAGATTTAATCACAGTATTATCTCCACAGCTGACACCTCCTGTGATTTCTGAGACTTTGTTTCCAGAGGTGCAAAACCCCTCTGCCTTCTGCTTGGTGAGAGTTTCTTCAGTCAATGACCAGAGCTTGGACTACATTGCCGTAGACACTCAGGGACATCCCATTACAGCTGGTCCATTTGGTCCTCATGCCCATCTTCATCCCCCATCTTAGTCTTTTGTTGTTTGTTTGTATGTTTTTGCAGTTTTATTGTATGGTCAGTGTGGGGTTTTTCTTTTGGTGTGAAAAAAGTATCCATCTCCTCATTTCTGAAGAGAGCAATATGCAAGCGCTTGTTTTTAGAATCACTTCAGCTGTGGACACCTGACTGAGTCACTTCTTTCTCCTTGCCCACCCACTATTTTCCTGGGATATTGTGCATCTGCCTTTACACTTTCCTGATTATTTTAATTTCCCTTGCCCTCTTGGCTAAGCCTCTTCTTGTGAAGGTACTTGGTGAGTCCAGAATGCTGAGAGTCTCAGGTGGCTTGCAGAGGCAGAAGAGAGCCTCTGTACTGGATCCCCCATATTTACATCCAGGAATCATCTAGTGAACCAAACCTTCTCTGGATGCATAAGGAACAAACCTTTTGTGAGAAAGCACTTTTCAGAAACTCCTTAAAGGAAACTCCAGGTTGGTCAAGTTTACCTGTCTAATCTTCCCCAAACTTTTTGCCTCACTGAATTAATAAAATGGATGGTACTCAGTGTATGGGTAACTAGGCAGTATTTTTTTTTTTTTTTTTATTTTTCTCATACCATTATTGTCTTAGCCCTTGTTTATCCTCAAGGATAGAAACACTGTGCTAAGTACTAGAAGTTATTAATTTGTTAATGTTGTCTTGAGCATTTCTTTGAGTAGCTTCTGAGTGAATCTGAATGATAATAAAGAATGTATTTTTCTAATATACACTAAAATGATACTCATTAAGACTATATGCACCACACAAAAATTAAATACACTTTATTGTTTTTAGGTAACTGTAGTCAGACTCTTTGTAGAGTAGTTGGATGCACATTTTCATCAGAATGAAATATTCATCTGTAATAGAGCATACTGTTGCAGATAAAACATTCAAAGAATTTAGCTGTCAACTTGCCAGACCTGCACTGAACTCATACCACATATAACTTTTATTATCTTCATTATTTTAAAAAATATTTTTAAAGTTGTCTTAATTTAAAAAAAATATGCATGGGCATTCATCAGCCTAAATGAACATACCTGATATCTGCCAAACTTCAAGTCACCCTTCTTTCAAAGGGTTGTGCATGCATTTTGACATTACATGAATAAACCTAAAAATACTTTCTATCTGTTTTCTTAGCAAGGGCCAAGCCACTTATAAAGACCAATTCAAAGAAATCAAAAGAATCAAAATTTAAACTCATCTTCAGTGTTTGCCACAATGAACAGTAGACAAGGATCTCTCTTGGGCTTTCTAGCAGGATCTAGAGAAATTGGTGCTCTGTCCAGAGGATTAAATTAATCTCATACTTACTTCATTTGTTTAACAAAGTACATGCCATTAGCAATTTCATGTGCATATTACTTAATCTTTTTTATGATTCTGTGAGCAAATAGATTGCTAAGTAAGAGGGAAAGCACACAGAATCAGGTACCAGGTAGCTCTTGTCAAATATTGACTTTTTAATTATGAAAACCAAATCTTTACATTCTCCCAGGAGAGCAAACAGGGAGGTTAAGTCCCAGTTTAAGGAACAGTAGGGGATGAACTAATTTAACATCATTTTTCCCTAGAGTGCATTGTTTCCATGCTATGGCCAGACACTTCAGACATAAAGATCTGACTCCAAAATTGCTCAGCCTCTGCTGAGGGTACAAGTAGCTACTTTTCACATGACATTTAAAAGGACAAGAACAAACTCTGGTCTGGAGACCACAAGTGCTCCAAAGACTATAGATTAGGAGATATCTCTGTCAGTACCTTCAAAAGGAGAACATCTACTACCTTTAGGCTGTCCTCTGCTTCTTATCTGTGGGATGTTCTCCATGCCTTCCCACTCAGACCCTGGGGGATTACCCGTTGGGCTGTGAATAAAGTTAGTGGAACTATTTTGGGGTGAAATAGATGAGTGATTGCAGTGCTTCCAAATGAAGAAAAGAGTGAAGGCATGGCAAATTTGTTCATAATCTGTGTGACTTCTATGCTTATACAGGGCAAGTAATTCAAGATCTATGAACTTTTCACTCTGTTGCTGTTGTGTCTTCTCATCTTCAAATTTCATAATTTAACACATGATTCTTCTTATTACACAGACCACATTCTACAAGAAAAAAGTCTTCATGTACAAACATAGTTTTTATTCAAGTCAGTTGCTTGTGATAATCTATGGACAATATTCATCAGATGGTTGTTTCATCCATTATCTATTTCTGTCTATGGTAGGCACTAAAACACATGAAAAACATGCAAAATTTGTTTTGAATGATTGACTCTAAAAGGGGGAACGTGTGTGGGATTGCTAAGAACAGACATCTTTTTAGTCATGGCTTTTGCTGAAATGTATCTGTTCAAATTCCCTAGGCCTGATCTGTTCCTAGTTGTTAGTGATTTTTTTTTCCTATTGATTTGAATTTAAGGGAGATAATTTCATTAAGACATTTAGATTTTTCCTTTAATTATTTAAATATTCTTGATTTGAGAACATGCCAAAAATAAAACCCATAAAAAAAGAAACAAAACCCCAACAAACTGTGAGAAATTAAAAATCCTAAAAGAGAAGCTGCAAACTATTCTTTTAAAGAATAACTGTTGTCTTTTTTTTATGTACTTCATATTCCTTTAAAACATATGCAACATCATCTGCTGGCTTTACAAAAAAGTCCTTCTATACCTTGCCTTTTCTTGGCTAGCATTGACCAGGTTCTTCCACAGATTATTCCTCAAACTCTGAGGAATGTAAACAGAGCTAATAAAATCCATACCCTATGTTATTTAAAATTATGTTAAGGTCTGTTCTTTTATCAGAGCTTCATGACTCTCTTTGGTGTATGTTGTAATTTTTTATTTCCCCTCCCAAGACAGATATTCCTACCACCAGCAGTCTCCAATGTGTAAGTGTCACCATTGACAGAAATGTCTCCTACCAGGACATCTACTTTGAAGTGGCTGGCATCTCACTAGCTGTGTGTTGGCCACCATTTTGGAGCTGCTGATATGTGGTTGCAAACTAAGCAGTGTGATGAAAGGCTACAAGTTTTCTGGGCATGGGAACATGAGTGCTAAAACTGAAATTAAGCCATATAGGGGTTAATATTGGACTGCTTTCATGAAACCAAAACATCATGTACTTCACTGTATGTAGGATTTTTAAATAGTGCAGCACTGCCCACATCTCTTTGAGTCATGTTAGCTCTAAATTCTGTTGCAAATTCAAATGAATTAAGCTTTCCAAGATTTTCATTAACTGAAAAGTGACAATGAGTGAAAGAATTAAGCAATCAAAACTAGTAAGGATGCAAAAGAGGGGTTGCTAGGGGTGAAGATTCAGAAATGTTGTCACAGAGTGGAGAAAAAGTTGATCATTCTTTTATCTAAAAAGACGTAACAAAGTTCGGGATTTGAAACTGAAATGACTGCTGCCTGCAATTCCAGCATGAAGCTATACTATCAATCAGCCATCTTTCAGTGGCTGTTTAGGAATATGTAGAGCAAACCTAACATTTTGGGATATTATTTTCTCACTTTGTCTACAATCTCATGTCTTGCATGTATCATATGGTTGGAAACACCATTCTATTACTGGTGTCTCAATACATTGGAGTCATGGTATAAACATACACATTGGTTGATAATAAGGAACACAATAGTAGACGGAATCTCCTCAATCACCAGTCCCAGTTCCCTCTTGTCATAACTAAACAAACCATATAATCACTTTCATCAATTGATCTAGCTACAGCAGACACCAATTAAATTTTCAGTTCTTGTTAAATTCAGTATCAATGGAGAAGAATGTAGTTGAATACTTCAGATAAAATTGTTAATCTTGACATTTAAATAGTCATGACTAAGTTACAGAGTTAGCAGCCTATTCATAGAAGGGAACTCAGGTTTTCTTTACACGGCTGTTGGTAGTGAAGGTAATTTCTTCACTTTACTTTCTATTTGGGTTTGAAAGGATCTCTTTTAGTCATAAATCCTAGAAACACAGATATTTAAAAATGAAATTTTAATCCTTTATCATTTTGGTAGGTAAGTGATTTAAATAACCAGTGCTTGTTACACATGCTTCATTCACAATCCTTCAGTAAAACAACCTGTTTTACTGTACTGTACTGTACTATTGTAGAATTTTAGTCATGAAGCAAAACAACTGTTTAGAAATTTGCAGATGGAAAATGAAAGGAAGAAAGGAAAAAAGCCATTTTCCTCAGTGATTAGAAACAAGTGCTTTATCCCTTGCTCTTTTTAGTGACAGACTAATATTGGTCTTTATTTGCACATTTTTTCCTTGATGCATATAAGAGATTTTCTGCCCCTGTTCTTATTTACTAGAATTTGAACTAGAATTATTAGTTATTTGAATTGTTGATGTTTAATGGTAAATATATTTTTAAAAGGGTTAAATTAAGGTCACTGCTAAGCTATCTGAATAAATAACCTCTAGTTATAGATTAAATGACTAAGAGAGAGACTGCAAACTCCATTGCTGTGTGGAGGGGTACATTAATCCATTGTAGCTCTAGGGACACCTTCACATTGCAGTCAGAAGTATCTGCAACATACTATAGAGATTACCGAGTTTTGAAGTTACTTTGGTCTAATTGCAGTAGTACTGTGCAGGCTAGTCTACCTTACTTTCCCTTGGCTGTTGTATACACTTGCTAGAAGAAAACTTTGGCTTCCCATTTGTCCAGCAATGTGGAGAAGTGAATTAAATAACCAGATGTATTTCATACTTATCTTGATTAAGAAAAAAAATCGTAGGCCCACTGAAAATTAATTTGTTTCACCCCATGAGCACTCCAGGGTATTGCTGAATTACTCCTCACCACTTCCAAGTCTCAGGACTTAGTTGACAAGGTTACACATGTCACATTAACTAGCCTGTGAGATGCCTGCTTCAAGGATTAATGAACAATGCAAATCAGTTTTCTATAGGATGTCCATCATTAAAATACAGAATTCTAGAATAGAATACCACATTAAAATGCAATATTGTTACAAATCCGGTCCCATATTATAGACTTGCAAGTAGGTGTCATCTCCCTATGGATTCTACAAGTGACAGGATCTTATAAAATACTTACTAAAAATTAAATGAATGATTGCTGTAAAGGCTTTAGTAGCATAAATGAAATTGTTATATCATTAGCTTCTTATCAGCTCTTTCTAAAATTTAATAAAACTTGTCTTATTTGTCTATACATGACTTATCTAATATGAAACTAATTTAATTTCATATCCTATGTTTAATGGTAGCTGCTCTAAAACCAGTAGAGAATGTCTCTGTGGTTATTTGGAAAATGTCCCTGTGGTTATTTGGAAAAAGTCCAGTCAACAAGAGCTCAGCATATTTTTACAGGGCTGTCAGATAAATCTCTCTATGGAAGTTGCCATGCTCAAGAAATTCAATAGAGCACAGCTTGGTAGCATACACCACATGGAGTCTTCCCAAGGATTAAGCCCATGTTTTGTTAAAATATAAAGTTAGTTTTAGAATATATGC
This sequence comes from Geospiza fortis, assembly GCF_000277835.1. Lineage (NCBI taxonomy): Eukaryota > Metazoa > Chordata > Aves > Passeriformes > Thraupidae > Geospiza > Geospiza fortis. The sequence goes on along the minus strand of NW_005054352.1, from coordinate 1,873,689 downwards.
GAAAAGTGATTATTTGGAAAACATAGTACAAGATCAAGAAGAATCAAACTATATTGGTCTACAAGTAGATTTGGTTTCTTTAAAGAAAGTGTCTCTACACAGAGAATCATGAGAAAGATTGAAATAAATCAGTATTTTGTGAGCATTGCTGCATTTATTTTAATGCCTTTAAATGTGCATTTTATTATGGAGCTCACACACTGCTGTTTTAGTTTTTTTTTTTTAAACACAAACCCAAAGGTGTGCCTTAACATTGTACTCACCGTTATATATAGAAGGGAAACTAGTGCAATTGCAAAATCATACAACTCTGTATGCAAGTAGATCACAAACAATCCAATATTTACACCCTCATGCAAAGCCTTATATTGCAGGTATGCCCTTGTGACACAAGGAATTTATTTTTGCTGTTTGTACAAGCAGACGTTTAGTCATTTGCAGATCTGTCCCAGCCACATGAAAATGATGGTGTTGGCTTGTCTGAGGATAGAAATCTACGAGAACACACTCATTTCTAAATGCCAGTGTACACCATACCTGCTGCTGTACAGATCACTTATAGGCAATGCATACAGTGTAAAAGCGCACATCATTTGCAGTGTAACAACCATGTCTTTGAAGAATGGGGTTTTTAAAATTTAAATTACCTGTAGCAGTATTATTACTTTGGAGAATGATGTTTCAACAATACAGAACTGGGCTAAAAGAGACCAGATTGCTGACTAATTACCTTGTTTACAGTATTCATGGGCCTACATTCTACATAATTCTGGTTTACTGATCACAGAGTTGAAAAGATGCTAATTTTATTAATTGCAATTGTATTGAAGTTGCTAAAAATGCAACTAAACTAACAGGTTTTGATAATATGATAATTTCAGCCAGGTTACAGCAGTATTTGGGTATTGTTTTCTGAGTTTGTATAGTCTAACACTTGAAATCTTCTAATTTCTGTGAGTCCTTTGTTGGTCAACAAGCACTGGGAAACTTGCATGGGTTATGGTTTGTTGTCCAAGCTGGAGAACCTTTGCTGAGAAGAGTCCTGGCCCTAGGCATCCTGGTGAAGGGATCGTTACTGTACTTCTACAGGTCTCACTGGTGTTACAGGAGAAGAACAAGTCTGGTTGGTGTTTTTTCCATCCCACAGAATAAAATAAAAATAGTGGTAAACTTAAGGCCTTTAAAAACAGAATTACAAGGGACACTGCTAGAGCTTTGTCACTTGACACTTATTTTTTGAGAAATGAAAGCTCAGTTGGTAGCAAAGAGGGAAAGTTTTTCCTGTGTTCATCCAGCATTTTTTGCTTTTTTCCTAGGAAATATGCATCTATTCCTCCAGATTACACATGGAATAATGACATTTTTATGTACTAGATTTCCTATCAAAAGAATACTGTAACACCTACTCTGGTGTACAATTATTTGTACTGTGGATATAAAGAGTGAAAAGGATTCTTTATATAGATGTATATATAGCTATAAATATATAGAGAGGTACATATAAATAAGTATGTAAAATGTATATACACTTATTCATGTTTTCATGAAAGCAAAAGTCACTGAAAAAAAAGACTGCGCAACAATAGAGGCCAGATTCTAAGCTGTTATGAAACATACAAGCTTGTAGATTAGATGAGAGCTCTTGAAGTTTTACTCATGCAGAATCTAATTCAGAAATTCACTTCTGTACATTCAGATAGGGAGGAGGGGATGGGAGAGGCTGCAGCATTTTATTTATAGAGACCATCCGTTTTGCCATCTCTGCCTGCAGCCCATGAGTAATTTCAACTCTGCTCCTGTAACACAGACCAAATACTACTGCCAGCATTCATTCTTACCCTTTCAAAAATTTCAGAGGTTCAGAGTCACAATAGGAGCTGCAACTTCTGGCAAAATTATGGCACTGTTGATGCCTTGGAGCGGCTACCTGAAACAGACAAGATTAAGAGAATAAAACAAGGTATTTATTAAAGGCCTTCAACAGGCACACCTTGGGGAGTCAGAAGCCTCTGAGAGAGGCTACATCCAAGGTAGCTGATGGTCACAAGTTTTTCAGACAATTATAAGTTTGGTCTATTTTCATGTCAGGGGTTAATCTCCAATTAGAGCTTCAGGTAATAAAGTCATATATCCCCATTTTGTGCCCTCCACCTCCCTCAGTTTCTGTTTACACTTTTCAGTGCCTCAGACAGTAAGGTGTCCTTGAGTTTCAGGCCCAGAGAGGAACTGTTTTGTCTGGATAAAATGGGAAGACAGTAACTAACAGACTATGGAACTTTAGAGTTACACACTAAAGTGCATAATCTGAAAAATATAAAACCTAAAATCCTAAGACATCACCATCATATTTTCCTTCCAAGTCTGTTTGCTACTATTCAGCCAAGAGGTCTATGAATTCAAAGGATGTAAATAAATGCATAAAATACATTTTCTCAACCAGTTTCTCAATAGTAAATGAGTGAGTCAACAATGAATGAGAAAAACAGAGAAAAACAGAGTGTCATTTTAGTGGATGGAAGTCAAAGAAAACCTGTTTTGATAATCTTTTACTTACCACTTTTTTTCATCCCAGCTACCTCTGAACCATAAAGAAGCTGAACAACCACACTAATCTTCAAGGCTTAGTGTTTTAATATCTTGATTCTAAGTTAATTTAGCTACCAAGGGTAAGGCTTGGTATGGTGACTTGAAAAACTTCTGAGGACCTCCTAGTAATCCACACACCTTCTAGAAGCTCAACAAAGAGAGTAGGGTATGGTTCAGAAGTATTGTTTCTTTTCTGCCATTTCTCTCTGACATTTCTCATAGCCCCAAAAATGTATATGAATAAATTAGAGCTTTTCTGCCAAAGCTCCCCACATTCCAAGCTCTCTTACTGAAATTAACCTCCTTTATTACACAGGTGCTATTCTGCTATTTCTCATGCCAAGAAAGTTTTCCACTGAGTATTTAAATATTTGAGATCAGGACTCAACTGCAGCACAAATGAAGATCTCAGCTCTGCCTGAGAAATGCAATTTGACAATATACGGTATTCCTCCAGGTAGATGTTTGCTAGGATCCAAAGTCCCAGTCTCCAGTACTCATGGATGGTTGTAAGAGATGTTATCTTAGAAGGCTAAAAGACTAAACATTTTTCAAGTAAGAATGTGGGAAATTAGAAAAGTGATTCTTGTCTGCTTGTGTGCAACTCTAACCCACAGTTTCTGTTTCAAAAGTCAGAGGACTAAAAGTTTGTAAAGTACATTTTTATGGCAGAATAAACACTTTTTATGAATTGGAATTTCCTGCCTCTGGTGGGATGGGAACCTTGTGATATTCTTCCTTTACATGGTCAGAATGATTCCTGTTTTTGCAGATCATCCAAAGATTTTCTGTGTCACACTTAACATGTTTTCCAAGTCAAGTTGGCAAAAGGGTATTTTAAGCAAAGTGCAAAGCACAGTAGGATGTACTATATAATGCCATCTGCTGAAAAGTGAAGTGCACACATAAGAATAGAACTTCGTGCATTTTACATTAATGCAGAAAATAATCTAGTGTTGGTATATGGATATGTCCCATTCATTCTCGTTTAGAGCCACTATCTCAATTTACATGATGAACGTGAACAGTCAATTCTGGAGTTGATGTCATTGTGACTGATAGTGTGAATGATTCACAAAGAAGACACTTGAACACATATTAAACATATTTGCATAACCAAGACTCTACACAAACTGTTTAAGAGATTTTGCTCCCATTCTAGAAACTAATCATCATTTCAGACTGTAGAAGTTTTGGTTTGCCAATTGTTCAGTTTTCCAGCTGATGCACCAATTATGTAGTGGGTCATTGCTGGCTAAACACCAGTGCACCCACTAGAATATGTTTACTTATTTTTCTGCTGTGAGATATGAATCAGGAGAAGGAGGTTAAAACAGGCACAAACTTTAAAGGGTATAAAGAAAACATAATTAACAGAAAAAAACAATAAGACAAAAAAAATCAGAATAAACCTTCAGAACACTTCTCCTCTCCCCAATGATAATGTACAGAGACAAAACCTGGGGCTTTCAGTCAGTTTACCACTTCTAGAATAGTCTTTCTTCAGTCTACTTAGGGTGAGGAGTCTCTCTTGCTATGCTATGGAGACTTCTCCACACGAAACAGTTCTGTCGTGGCATTAATGTCACAGAGAATCAGCCACCTGGAAGAGGACAATCTGTTTGCAGTGTGAAAAGTCTCTCTCATGCTTTGTAGCTTTCCCACAGCTGCTTTTTGTCAAGTTATCGAGGTGCTATTTAAAGGATGAGCTATTCTAACATAAAACAAAAAGTTCTCTTCATCTCTGGGAACAGAGGATTTTTATAACTATCTCTGGGGCAAAGTTTCTCATCTCTCTCTGTTCAAGTTTTCCATTGGATTAAAGCAACGTCTACTTGCTTCAATATTGGTGCCTCAGCTCACAGTTGGGTTAGAAAGCTACATTCTGTCAATGCATTTTCATGAGTTACAGGGAAAACAAAAGTCTGACATATCAATTACATCTTCTCCATATACTTACAAAAATAATCTCAGCCCAAGACTAAGGCATCTCCTCAATCCCCTCCTATCTAGAATTTTGACTCCTTTACTGACCTCAGAGTCCCATGTTGTTGTCTTTACGTGTCTTCACCCCATCCTTTTCCTGATTTGGGAGAGAATTGGTATTCGTAAGTTCATTTGTTCTCAAGCTTTATTAATTGAAACAGTTTTTATAGAGTTTTATATTGTTGAAAGGTTGATCTTGTCTAGGGTCCACAATCGAATTGCTGTGTCTTTTGCTACCAACTACGTGGTCCCTGCCGGCACTGTGCAAGCTGCACTGGCTGCCAGCACCATCCCCCATTTTTCTTTCATGTGGGGCACTAAGAAAAAATAAAGTAAAACTTCTGCTGCTGCTTCTGTCCTTCAGTCAACAGCATATCCAGCTAAAAGTGGCTAATTGAACAAAGTCTACTGAGTCATGTTGACATAGCCGTAGCTGCATGGCACCGCCCTGGCTGCTCCAATATTGACTGCCTGGCCCCGACCAGGTAGCTGCTCCTGGTCTGGGACGATGGTGGCTGCACAGCCGCTCCTGGCCCTGGCCCCTCTTGGTTTTGGGGCTGCTCCCAGTGCCACCACAGGGCCGTTCCCAGTGCTGGTCCTCAGGCTCTGCTGAGAAAGAGCCCCAGCCACCCGCTGGGACAGGGCCCAGCAGTCTCTCCAGTGAGGAGCTCGGCTGCCCGCTTACCACCCCTCTGAGGGCAGAAAATCTCAGCTTGACTGCCGGGGGCTGCCCCGGCCATGTGCCAGGCCGGCTGCAGGGGCCTGGCCCAACCCAGCCACACGGCCCAGGCCCTGCTACAGGGGCCTGGCTCAGCCTGGTCAAAAAGCTGGAAGTTAAGAGAGCTTTTCCTGAGCTTTCTTCATTTTCAAATGTGCTCTTTCACAGGGGCATGTTTAACTTTTTAAAGTGATTTAACTGGGTGTCAATCTATAAACTTAGCCAACTTGTCTCTTCAAAACTAGCTAGTTGATTGGCTCCTGCAGGTGCCCACAGGGAACCATCCCTCTCCTCTCCCCAGCTGAAAACCAGGCTTTTGTTAAACCATGACACCAACCCAGATATTATGTAAAAAGAACATAGGTAGATGTACTTTCCTGCTTAATATTTTTACTTCACAAAAGCCATTGTGTAACCGTCGCATCAAATCTGTTTCTAGTTTTCTATTTCAATCTAAGACTCAAGACCCTTTAGATAGGGATTTTGTGGGCTGTTTTTGTTTCATTCATTTTTTGTTTTTCTTTGTTTTTGTAAAATCACTGAAAGACTAATGCTGTCTGCTTTGCTGTATATTACTCAATTGACTAAAAGGAAGAGCAGTCAGTATGTTGTCCTAGTAACTCTGGAACTGTTCATAAACCAGAAGACTTGGAATAATAATTTGCCTTACTATGCTATCTTTGACATAAAGGAAAAGGCTGTACTTTACAAAATAGGACAGAAGTTTAAATTTAAAACTTCTTCACAAAAGCACAGGAAAGCCCTTTCATGTATGAATTTAAGCAAATACATTTATAATACAAATCCACGTTCAGACTCTAATTTTGGTGGAAAACTTGCTTTTCAATCTTTTAATTGGTGTTCTTTGAGAGGGCTTAAGCTACATCATACAATCAATTCATACCCAAGAAAGACTTTCCTTGTACAGACAAACTATTAAGAGTATGAAGCACGTCTAAGAATTTTCATTATCCTTAATCTTAATTTTCCTGCATTAGAGTTTATTTGATAATTTTCCAAAGTACAAGCTTGTCAAACTATTGGATAAAACTATTCAAAAATTCATATATCTGATAACACATATCACACTGAACTGGCTGGAAATAACTATTACATTGTATTTTTTGAAGTAATACCAGATTAGTTATCTAAAAGTCACAGATCTGAGGCAGTATTGGCAACTGGCAAGCAGATGCTTCAGTTCACTTTAAGTTTACATCTCGCAGTGGATTTAGAATATTTGCAATATTTGTGCTTATTTTCCATCTGTTTGTTTTTCTATTGTTTGCTTAATACTGACTTGTAGATAATTCCAAGAGGGGCAATGTAGCCCACTGCTGGAGTAAAAATTGAACAATAACGTAAGCATAGCTTCGTTCACTAGGATCTAATGGAGCAATTCCAATGTTCCTCTCCAGTTTATTGCTCATCCAGTGTACTGCGTAGACTGCCTTCACAGGGATGTAATTCCAGTTTGTATCCTTGAGGGGCCTACAGGGATGCTGAAACAAACAACTCTGAAGTGGATGAAAATCATTTGTTATTAGGAAGAGAATCCAAGACTACAGTGATAGGTGTCTAAACAGGAGAAAGCCAGACTTCTGCAGTCTTTGTGCAGGGCATGGACTATCTGTCCTACTGAAAATTCTTTCTTGTTCTGTACTCTGCTTGCCCTTAAAAATTGTGTGAATCAGCACATGCACAGGACTACAGGCAATGAAGAAACCACAGCTGAAGTCCAAAGAATAAATTTATTTCATTACCTTGCTGACTGGAGGATCCTGAAACAGCACTGGGCTGCAGAGACACACAAAACAAGGATGTAGACACCATCAGCCTCTGCCCAGACCCAGGCAGAGTGTCAGGCCTGCTGTTGGCATCTGTTTGTCGGAGGTCCACTCGTGTATTTTACTACCACGTTACAATTTTCCTCTGTGCTTTTCTGACCTCTCTCCCAAGAAGGGAGTGCAAGCCTTTCAGTAGAAGTGTCACTGAGTCTCTGTAAACATCTATATTATCCCTACATAGAAATTCTATTTCTCAAAGCAGACAGAGGATAAACAGCAGTAGGCATAGTGTATGATTTCCCATACTGTTACTCTCCAGGCCTTGGCATTCTCAGCTGCAAGGTTGCTTCAGCAAATCTACCATCCTCCTTGCCATTCTTCCAGTTTTAACTCTTTACTCCCAACAAACAGTCTCAGTATTTTGTTTTGGAAAACCTGTTTTACTGAGTGTATTTAGAGACTGGCCCAACCATTTTTAGGTCTTGCAAGTTATTTGCATTGTGTTAGAACTGACTGGACTGATCACCATTTGCTGACAAAAAAAAAAAAAAGTGCATCAGTTCACTTTAGGTTTAAGTATTCTGGGTTAAGGACAGTTTGAGTCAGAACCTATTGCTCCACAAAAAGGTGTACAGTCTGGATAAACTCTACAGAAAAAGAGAGGAAAGAATTATCTACTTTCTTTGACTGTTTTTTTTTTTTAATATAGTGAATTATTATATGTTTCCCCATCTTGCTATTTTTGTTTCTTTCCTCTACTCTCATTTTGGTTTTAAATCTAATTATTTTTATTTTTTGTGAAACTTCTCTTCACTGTGCTAGGTCTGAAACTGGTGTTTCTGAATCATATTATATATAGCTCTGGTCATAAAATGACTCAGAGAAAGGCCCAAAGCCTCAAATATTTTCCCCAAATGTTACATATTTTCACACATGTCATCCCCTTAATCTTCCTTCTTGCCTGGAAAAAAAAACAACAACTGAACAAAACAGTTGTGCATAGCACCTCTGAAAGTAAAAAACACATGTAGAAAGATGCAATGAGGGAGAGGAAAAGATGGATCAAGAGAAGAGAGTGGGAAGTCCCCAGGGAGCAAGAGATCAGTCTTTGATGCAGGCTGGGGGGAGATAGGGCACCCCACTGTGTCACCTGACAGCAGACAATACTGGACTCTCATTAATGCCTGGTCATTCTACTATGCAAAAGGGCAACCAGCGGTTGAAAGGCATCACAAATGAAGCATTGTTCAGTCTTCTTACACATCACACAGTTTCATACATCCTAGGGGAAAAAAACAGCCATAGAGCCACACCAAAAACTTGATTGAAAATACCCCACTAAACCAGGTATTGTTCCCTCTGTTCTGGAGAAAATTTCAGGGAGTATTTTTTCCTTCTCTCTTTCAGATTGACCCTTTGTCCTGGTTTAGTGCAAATTTGGGAGGAAACCTCCCCTTCCAAAGGGGTCCCTCTAGAAAGCAGATTTAAGCAGCCCCTACCCCTACTGGTTCAGGAAAAGATTTCCTTGGAAAAAAGTGGAAAAAACCTGTTTATTTAACAAGTAAAGTATTCACAAGCATAAAAAATTAATCATATTAAACAATAAAACTTTTGCTATTCTGAAGAGATAAAAATCTCAGAAAGTCCTTTCCGTGGGGTGTAGTTCAGCTCACTCAGTCTCTCATCAGTCCCTCCTGCACTGGAAAATGCCACATGCCGGGCCCTGGTGGGCCACAGGTGTGAGCTCCTGGTGTTCTTCTGAGTTTTCAGTCCAGAGCAGGGCCAATCAATTCCAAGAAAAAGAAAAACCACAACCCAGGGAACTTCTCTGCCTCAGCTATCTAAAAAGCTCAAAGCTCAAAGGAGAGTTCTGTCCGGCTGTCCGTGCTGCACACAGCACGGTCTGTGAGAGAGAATGCTGAAGCTCTTATCTCTATGGTTTTGAATACAACTGCCTCATTCCACTGCTTCTCCTTCTACCCCCTTTATTCAGAGATCTAGTTTTAAAGGGGCAAAACTTATTTCTGGGCTAAACAGATAATGAAACACCATTCTTTTTCTACTTATAAAAAGACAAAACCAGAAAATATTTTAAATTCAATATCATCTTTTTGTTTTAAGTTATCTTCAATTAAACCTTAGCAGTACCTATACAATTTTGGTTTTGGAAAAAGAAAGGAGGAAACCTGTTTTGGAAAAGCTTTGATTTTTCTTTTTAAAGTAACTACATTTCCAAGGAGACTGCTTCTGAACAAGTAGATGAGATTCTTTGGTACATTAGTCAATATTTTTAACAGATGTTAATATTGTAAAAGGAATCATAGAATTATTAAGTTTGCAAAAGACCTCTAATATCATCAAGCCCAACTGTTAACCCAGCACCATCATATTCACCACTAAATTATGCCCCCAGGTGTTATATAACATAGCGTCATGGTTTAGGAATGGTATTTTCCAATTTAGTGATCACACTGAATCCATGCACTGCTCTCTTGCTCCCAGCCTCCCCTTCTCTATGCCCTGCTTGGGCTGGAGAGGAGAACTGGAGGCAAAGAGATGGGTTGAGATAAGAGCAGTGTGCTGGAAACAGCAATGGGATAAGAGAATAAAGTACAGCAACAATACTGACAGAGGATACAAGAAAGAGGTGAACGATTCACACAGAAACAGCCCCACCCAACTGCTCCCCCGACCACATTACACTGACCCAGAACAAACCCCTTCTCCCCAGAAGAGTTCCCTCCCCTGGCGCCTCTGGGGAAATAAGGTCTGGGTCCCTGCCATGGCTCCTTCTGGCTATTGCACAAATTAACCCTGTTTGTTTGCATAGGACACAAAGTTCTATGCAAAGACATATGACATCAATAGTTTGCCTGTGTTTTCACTATTCATTCTACTTGGAAACTTGCTTTTTGGCACACGCAAAAGTGTTTCTGCTCACTGAAGTATGTAGGAGTTGGTCAAAAGTCTAGTTGGTGGGACCAACAAATATGGACAAACCTAGTGAAAACTTTTCATGCAAATTCATGATCCACAGTTGGGCTGAGATCTAACTAAGGGACCTGAGTCATACCCCAGGGCAGGACCCTGATCAGAATGTACTCTCCCAACAGTATACTAAAGGCTGCAAAACTCAGATTTGTGGCCAGCCTGCAGATTCTGAGCCCTGACATTAACTTAATGACGCAGACCTAGGCTCACTCAGGGTGGAGTAATAGTGAACTGAAAGAAATGAAAACCTCTTTTGCAAACTCATTATCTCCAGATGTACTAAACACTAATCTAGTACAGCTGATGAGCCAGCCTCCTGTGATTACAGTAATTTCCATCAGATTGAAGTAGGAAGCAAAACTAATGAGGGGAAAACAAAAGAGATTGTAGAAAACAAAAGCAATGTGGCTTTAATTTACTTGTATAGGTTCCAAATTATGTGCTGTGTTGTCTGCGAAGTCAGAGTCTGACAGAGTCTGCACTGCTGCAGTTTTGCAAGAAAACTCTGGTGTTCTCTCAAATGCAGGACACCTTAAAACTGTCTATATTTTGTGTAAGCAACAAGTCTGCCTACAAATTTATTGCAGTTCACTTTAGTTAGTTTCCATATTTCTCAAGCTGCTGTAGTTGGTAAAATTTTCTCAGTCAGATTCCTGTACAAAACCTGTTGCCACTCTTGGCATTAACTTTTCTGTGGTCTATGGTTAAATGTAGTCTTAACTGCTTGTAGACTGCATTTCTGTGTGCTGCATTTTTGTACTCTTCAGGATATAACTGCCTTGTGATCTAACCAAATGCATCCATGTTGGGATGATTGCCATGACCAGCTAGCCTAAACCACATAGCTAAACAACTTATTTTTCCTTTTTTACGTTGTAATTCACTCAAAGAAATAAAGGAAATTTTCCAACATTATGAAATCTTACCGTTTTCCTGGCATTATTGACTCAACTGTAGAATAATAATCAGATCAAAACCAACCACAAAATAGAAGCTTCAAAATAATACTCAGAACAATTCTCAAAACTTTTGATTCAGAAATCATGGAATTCATGTGAATGTAGTAATATTTTAAATTATTGAATCTTCTTGAAGGTTTTTCTTTTCAGTTTTGCTATCTCTTTTCATGATGGAAAACATAAAGTGATATTTTAAAAGATATTTCAATGCTTCTCTTTAAATTTTAGGAGGAAAAAAACATAGTTACAGAAATAATATAAAAAAAAACTTTCTATGTTGTAAAGTTGGACTGTTCACTTTAGTGGGATAATTTTTTCAATTTTCTATGAAAATTCCTTAACTAACCAAGATATAGCATTTTTTTATAAGTTTTTTTACTAGCAATGTTATCACATTTAGTGGATCCATATAGCCAAAAGAAAAGGAAATGAAAGAAAAGAAAAAAATTATCAAAAAAGTCTCCTTGCACCACAAGGGTAAGAATTCTGCTGGATGCAGAGTGGCAGACCTAACACATGAAAAAATTAGGCATCCTTTAAGGAGTTTCAGAATTAAATAGCTGGTAACTTCTGGTATTAATACTAATTTCAATTTAGCTGATTTTTAAGTTTAATGCTTTTTTTTCTATGGCTTAAGTTTGTGTGACCTTTCACTTTGAGCTATTGTGCTGCATAAGCACAGGAAATTAGAAGTTAACAACTCCCTGTGGATGAACAGAGCTTCTTCCAGTTGCTTGGAATACTATAATTCTTGTGTGTGGTTTGTTTCACAAAGGATTAATTTTGGGAAGCAGTGTATGATGTCAAATCTTAAACAAATCTTTAACCCATCCTTTCTCCTTATCTAGATCATTCTTTTGTAATACGTAGCAGTCCATCTGTTTCCAGTGTGTGGTTTTATGTTGGCTATATTGACAAATCCAGATGAAGAGCCGGTGCAGCCCTGTATCTTGCAAGACCTCTCACCACATTGTGCCCCAAAGCAACACCAAGCTCACAGGTTTTGCTTCAGGCAATCAGTAAGACAGGGATGTGCATACACATTCCCCTAATGCCTGTGGAGGAGTTTTTGGAGAGGGCCAACTGTACTGACTGTTCTTTCTGGAGTGTCTTTTTATGTGCATATTATATGAGGAGAAGACAATGTATTACAGAAGTGAGTCCCTTTATTTAGCTTGTTTCTCTCTATGAACCTTTGTCAGTGAAAAACCTGCTGGCAGGAAAAACAAGATAACCAGTGATTGATTTTTGAGAGGAGTTTTACACCATTTCCAGAATGTCATCTCAATCTTTGATGGAGAAAATTTTCCTTGGGCAGATGATTTATAGTAGTTTTTGGAGGAGATAATAAATATCCTCTCTTACTAATGCATTCCTTTCTATTAGCTAGATCAATATTGCTGTAATTTCTAGCCATTAGCATCTCATTACTGTATAGTACATAAAAATATTTACATTAACACTGATCAAAATTGCAACAGCATATATTAAAATATGAATGACATATAATCAGAATTTTCTGTTTCTACTGCCTCCAGTTATTTGTGACCCCAGATATGAAGTTCAAGTTTACACCTAATAGCACAATTATGTAAATCTGTAATTCTAACACTGAATTACAGCTGGTAATGATCAATAATTATATTTATGTATGATGTGAAGTTAATACTGCCACCATAGATTAATGTAAACAACAAAATTATTTCTGCAGTCAAGAGCTAACAAATCATCATAAATAAAAATAACTAAAACAATCTCTTCAGAGCTCTAATTCCCTCAGCATTGTAAACAGATTTTTATTTCTGATGAATTTAAAAGCACTGATTAAAGACAACACATGCCTACAAAAATTGCAGAATGGCTGTATCTGTTAGCATAGCTTGATTTTTTTCTTTTTTTAAGAATCTTTGAAAACAAATTTGTTTGACACAAATAAAAATCTCTCCAAATGAATGTGGATAATAATTTTCTTGGAAAAGTTCTGGGGGAAAATAAACCCCAAGGCAAAAAACAGATTAAAAAGAAAACTGTGAGGAACAATCAGACACTGTAGTCCACCACTTTGGAGTTCTTCAGTGTTGTCTAACCTGTACTACAGTTCTTTGCTGAGTAGGGCAACAGGGAACTGCATAATGGGGCAGAGCAGTCCTTGGAGTAGGTGAGTCGGCTTGAGTAGGTGATACCAATGAAGTTTTGATGTGATTTGTTCTATGTTCTTTCACAAACACAAATTCACAGATACAGTAAGAACCTTCTTCGCCTTTTGAAGTTCCATCTGAACATTTTTCAGCCTTGCCTTGTACTTGTTAATGTTCCATGTGTGGGAATTGGGACATTCTTCCAGAGTGTCTTGTCCTGCAATATGCAGTTGCAAGACTGCCCAGAGATTTATGATTTTGTCAGTATTCCAAACCAGCTTTAACACCTACAGAAATCAGGCTGTTTAATTAGAAAGATGATCACATTAATACCATGATGACTTCCTTGCAGGATTGGTTCAAAATTTACCTTATTGAAATGGTAAAACCGAGGGAAATATGTGGATGGCTCTAAAAGAAAATAAGCAGTACTTACCCTTAAAGTAAGAAGCTTGTATGTCCATCAACATATGAAATGGGAACAACGCAGAAAGCCACTCAGTGTTTGGAGAAGTGTTGCTAAAGAGTTTTTGAGGAGGAACAGTGTCAGGCCTGAACTCCAGTTCTTATTTCTTCATAAGTGGCATATTTTCAAAACAGCGCCATGAAACACAGAGGGTATTAGCTCCAAGTACAGAGAAAAATTGAAAAAGTAGATTAAAATCTCAGAGCAAGAGAAATAATTATCTGTCTTTACAAAATGCTAGGAAACATGTTTTTGAATCACAAGCAGAGTGCTTTGTGCAGTGAGCTGACCCAAAAACGATCAAACTACGGATTCCATTGAACTTTGTCTCATTCCCTACCTCTGCTTTTTCCTTGATATAACTAAAATTTTAAAGAAATTATTGCTGTTGTGGTGTTTCTGTATAACCTGAATAAGGCTTCTGTAAAATTTCTCTCTCTGGAAAAGTTGTAGATTTTAGGCAAACACTTATTTACAGGCTTGGAATAACTGCAAGGCCATGTGTTCAACAGGAAGTCTGTGCTGCAGAGTATTGATGGAATATCAGTTAATGGCAAGGTTGTGTATTACTTACTGATATTTTTTTATTGTTCTAGGAAACACGTAGGAACAACAAAGGGAACATAAAATTACACTAATTCTTAAAAAAATCATGGCTATTTAACTACAAATGAAGTGAACATGGTTTTGTAGTACCCTTTTTTTGGCACTTAAATGATGGAAGAAAGCTGCCTAGTTTATTACTGTTTTTTGATTGTTCTGAGACAGCGGCCGAAGCGGATGGAGAGTTGGCTCACTAATTTCAATTTCATTAATTTCATAATTTCTGCAAGATGTTGCAAAACCAAGAAGATTAAGAAGTAAATATTGAAGAGGGAACTAAACACCTCTTGCAGTAAAAATTGTTTGAACAAAATTGGAAGAGTTGGAATAATTCTGGTATTACATTTTTTAAAAAAAGGTTGGTCTTCCCTTTCACACTTCTTTTCACTTTACTTTCTCTTCCAGCTGCAATATTTCCTTGTAAATATTCTTTCTGATTAGGAGAATTCTTGATAAATAAACAGCAAAATGTTACAAAACATTTAACGGCACGACAGAGTGGGAAATTCAAAGAAACAGAAAACAAAATTATGACAGGCACTCTTAAAACTAAATCAAATCTTTAAACATCATTAAACCTAATCCAGGGACTTCAGAATAAATTTAAAGCAGATTTAAAATTTATAGAGGGCAAAACACAGGATAAATAATAAAAAAGGGAGGAAAAAAGAAGTCCTGAGAAGTTTGTGTGAGGCTCTATGGTACTTATTTCAAAAATTACTGAGATGATCCTATTTTCTGTCATGTTTTTTAATTCACTTGGTATCAACAGGAAAACCAGGGGAAGCCTGTGTTATGGCAACTATTTTATGAAATACAGAGTGGTCAGCATTGAGAAGCATTTGGCAGAAAATTTTGCATAAAATTCTTTTGTTTTATGTTCATAGTAACTTCAGTGGAGAAAAGCGGTGTGTGTCATACTAAAAACAACAAAGAAGTCTGAGTAATTAACAAAAGTGAAATAACAATCAGACTTCCTCAAAGGATGATTTTTTATGGGTTTTGTTCATAATACTTAGCCAGTTTATTTCAGAGTAATGATTCACTTTGAAACAATCTCCCAGTCCACACTCAACTTGGAAACTAAAGGAATCTGAGAAAGTATTTTTTTGGTAGTTTTTCTTCCCATAAAATCTTCATAAATGTTTTTATCATGTCACTATAATCCATATCTGTAGTTAATCTTGTTAATTTAAAGAATCAGTAATGTTTGACATACTAATTGTATGAAAAGTCATCCAGGTAATTCAGGTGGAATTTAAAGGAACCCATCTACAACAGAGTTTAAAGCAAAAGACCTGAAGACACTTTTCTTTTACCTGGGTCACCATAAACCATATTTGTTTACAGACCCTGTAATATACCCTGAATACATCTCTGGATGTTCATTTTCCTGTGGGTATTATTCATTTGCTGGGATGAAACAAGTAGTTTGGATTTATTTAGTGCATGTGGTGAAACAAAGAAGACTGGGTTAGAAAAGATGTATATGTTTCAGCACAAAATCTTTTATCAGAGCATGTGAATCAAATAATTTAAAATACTTCAATTGCTGAGTACAGAACTTTAAAAAACATTCCTCAAAATATGTGACTAGACCAACCATTAAACAACAATCATGCACATTAGGACAATGGAAATAACATTTTAATTTAAGCCATGCACAGTTTTACATGGCAGTAAAACTGCTTGTCATATTTGCCATAGTAGAAACTAATGTGGATCAAGATATAGAGTGTAACTGCATGTACGGATTTTTTTTCCATTTTTTAGCAAATTCAGAAACTGATATAAGAAACCTCTAAAGATGAAGAACTAGTAGTCAAAAGTAACATACTTGAGGGCTAGCCAGAGGCAAAGAGAAAAGAGATAGCTTTGGCCTGTTTTGATACTTCAAGCATTGTGGGGGATTTTGCACATTTCTTCTGTGCAAAAGTGTCACATTCTTGAAAGATTGCTATCAAATCATTCAAAGCAAAGAACCAGAAATATTCTTCCAATGTCTTATATAAAGACATGTATTGCCAGTGTGATTTCAAAACAGTGGTAGTACTGCAAATTCTGACCCTTGAGATGCAATACAAGTGCACACTGGAAACTCTTTGGCAGAATATAACAACCCTCTTAAAACTATCCTTGTGAACAAAAAGATTTCTGATAAGTTGTAAAATGAAATTTAAAGCACTGAAATCTGTTTATACGAGAGGTGGTCCAATTTTTTCTATATGAGAGATGGCTCACAGTACTCTGTCAAATAGACTAATGCGGTGAAAAAGGAAGGATACACAAGATAATAAGGCAGAAGGATTATTGCATTTCACTACAGTTGAGTACAGCAAGATGTTATGGAAAGACTTACCTAGCCCATTGCTTGTGAGTAAAACAAACAACAAGACTTCAGTGAAAACTAGTCTGTTTAACTCCAGCAGTAATGGTTTCATTAAGATGACAACAGTTCGTAAACTGATGCAGCACATGTCCCTTCTCCAAACCTGGTTATCAGGTAGAAGCATAGCAAAGAGACAGTCAGAAATCTGATCAGATCTTGGTCAAGGAAATTGCTTCAAAACATGCACAGATGTATGTTCAGGAGGTGTTAGAAGCCATCCTTGAGATCTACTTTAAAATGAGTAAGCCAAGCCAAATTGGCCTGATTGTGACAAAAAAACCCCAACCAATCCACCTGTGAACCAGCCAACCAAGAAAGCCCAAAAACACAACCCAAAAGCCAAAATCACCAAAGCTCTAAGAAGGACTGAAAGCTGCTGGGAAAGGTTCAGAAAGGTGAGAAACCTCTACTCTACAGAGAAACCAAATGCCTGCCATATGGTTTGATATGGTGGAGGGAAAAAAGAGAATACAACCTCTGTCCAACTACAGCTCTCCATTTACTTGAAGATCTGTGCAAGACCAAGCCACTCCCTGTGCCAAGGGTTGGTGTGCACTCCCCAAACCTTCCATGAGTGGAACAAGGTCAGGAAAGGGCTGGCCAATCTCTGCAAGTTGGTTGCCTAGCAGGAGTCAGTGCTGGCTGTGACTTTAGGTTTTCTGCAGTCTCTCTGAAGAATGACCCCACAGCACAGTGCTGTGATGATGTCTTCTGTAATTAATTATGCAGAGGAACCAAACACAGCAGCTTTTTTTTTTTGGGAATTACTTGGGAATAATGCTTGCTCCATGCTTGCATTAAACTTACCGTACGTTTCTTCCTATGATCAGTACTACCTCCTGCAGCTTCCCAAAGTTATGTAGTCTTCTTTCAGGTGATCACCTACAAAGTTACAAATCAATTAAATTCTTCATTAAGGCTCTGCGTTGCATTTACTTGTTACATTTTTGTCAGAAGATTTCACATTTAAGAGGCACATTTTCAATGTGGAGTTAAAATTTGCCCCTTATCCCACTTCAGAGGTGTCTTTTACCTCTTAGTTCAACATTTCATGTCTTACCTTTAGCAAACATCGCACACTTGTATTTGTATTGAAAATAGAAAATGCATTGAGGGGCTGGGGCTAAGGTGTTGGCAGGAATATCTAGGAGAAGATTTGAAGATGTATGAAAAAAAAATCAATCCAGCTGTATTCACTATGTAAATGAAACTGCCTTTCAACTGCCTTGCTAACATTTCTATAATATACTCCAGAAAATATATAGATGATTCACTCAAAACTGTTTTGGTATCAGTCTTAGAAATCCACATTTAACATCTGTGATCACTTGCAAAGTACCAATTACTAGCACCGCTAAAATCCCATTTTTATTCTTGGTTCCAGTCACTTGTAAAACAGGGTAAGATACCTATGAAATTACTTTAAAATAAAAATTTAAATCCAAAGTAATCTTCCCCAAAACATACACCGTCTGTCCAATTCACATCAATTTCTACAACAGCATTAATTAAAAGCTGTCAAACTATCAAAGAATGACTGGAAATGAAGAAATCAATTGGATAAATTAAATATTTTCTGCATCTGTGTTGAAGACTCACTAACAAAAAAAATATATTTTTAAGAAACCCCGTAGTGATTACTTTGTTTTGTTTCCTTCAGTTTCCTTAGGCATATCACCTAATCTTGCAATTTCCTCGCACTTCAGGAATCTGGCACTTCTGATGTTTTTTGTATAGGGAGCTGTCAACACTTTGTAAGTGAACTCAGGCTTTAGAAGATGGGCCTTCAGGGAGGTTGTTTATTTTCCATTTGTTCTAATTCTCCCTCACTGAAAACCTAGAAACCAAGATTTTTCACAGACAGACTGCGAAACAGCCTTTTTTTATATTTTTCTAGCAATGCCAGAGACTTCTCCTATCCCATGTGACAAGGAGACAATACTGATGGCCAAACCCAGAGCATCAGTGAAGCCTGCAACTATTACAATATAGTAACTTAATTTTAACATAAACCAGCAACTGTCTCCCTAACTTGTCTATTTACATTTCTGCTTTTATGAGAGGTAACGGAATTTTCTCAATGACCATTGCTTCCAGTGTAAACCTACCAAACATATAATTTTTTCTTACACATCTGTAAATGATCATGTAAAAATGAGCAAATAAAGCTTAATTTCAAACTCACTTTGAACAGCCCACAGTCAATTCAATCTGTAATTTTACATAGTTAATTAACTTGCAAATTCCTATCCACCTAGCATGCTTCTCCCTTGTTCAGCAAAGAAGCTGAAAGAAATGCTTTACTGTGCCAGCTGCTATTGTTGCTTGACCCCTTGCATTTGATAAAGAACTTGCGGTTGATCACCTTACCTTGATCACCAAGAAGAAAC
>NW_005054352.1:1853798-1854666 GCF_000277835.1 Geospiza fortis | reverse complement strand
TTATGATCCAATTCATGATCAAAATGATGATGTTCTGAAGGATTCTTTGCACTGTGACTCTTCACCTCTTACCCAAGTGTTGGAGATTAGGATTTTTCTGGTTTCTTCTTTCTTTTCGCTCAAGGAATTTTCTCCTATTTGTTGCCTAATATATGGGAATGATGGTATTTAAGAGAGACAAAAGATGTAGCCAAGGAGGAGGGGGAAGTGAGCAGTTTGCTAGTGCCTCTGAGCTGGGGGGGCTTTCTTTTTGGAAGTACAGAGATACGACAAGATTTTGGCTGGGACCTGAGGGGCTGGGCTTAGCTTCTCACTCTCTCTTGCTCTTGGTACTGGAGGTGAGATGGTGCTGCTGTTGCTGTGAGGAGAATCCACTTCCACTGAGGAGTTCCATCCTTTACTGCTTCTCCTGCCATAAGTGAGGCTTTGCTTGTAAGAGCAGCTGTTGAACCTTGTAGACACGTAAAGTCAGTGGAAAGGACCCTCACCATCTACTTGGGTACCTCGGGGGAAAACCCAGGACCCCAACCCCTTCCCACTTCCAGAGGGAGCCTTTCCCAGCTGTTTGCAGGAATCCAGCTGCCACTGCCCAGTCCTGCTGTTTGTGGATGCTGCTTTGGGTTTTTGCTACACTTCAATCTGACACCCTAGGGTCTGACACCTGACCCCTGTGGCTCCTGCTATGGCTCCGGAGATTTGGCTATACTTTGTTTGCCATTTTGGGGTGTGCTCAATTCTGCTGTTCTAGCCTGCTGCTCTGAGTTTCCAACTACAGCCCACTTTGCCATCTGGAGCAGCACCAGGACCAGTGGCCTGCTGTGAGTTGGTAAAGGAAGACGCTTTTCTCCCTTCCTTCAGCGCGCCTGCC
>NW_005054352.1:1844468-1853767 GCF_000277835.1 Geospiza fortis | reverse complement strand
GAAAGCTGCGGTGGGGTTTCTGATTTTTGTTGCTGCAGTTGTTGGTTTTTGTTGTTTTTTTTTTTTTTTTTTTTGCCTTGTTATACACAGCAGCAAAGAATTTTTATTAATTTTCCCATATCTTTGCCTGAAAGCCCTGTAATTTCAAAGTTATAATGATTTGGAGAGAAGGGGTCACATTTTCCATTCCAAGGGAGGTTCCCGCTTTCCTTAGCAGACATGTCCTGTAAACCAGGACATCAAGCCTTATTCTTCCCATTATTTATCTCTTTAAAAAAGAGTGGAACATTGTGGTAACTTAGATGATCATCAACTCAACAGTCTTGTAAATTGAAATTATTTTCTCCATCTTTAGTCCAACACCAGGAATTACATAAATATTAGGATAACAAAGAAAACAGGGTGGGGTATGGATTTTGAAGAGCATACCACTTGGATATATGAACTGCTAAAAGAAATGAGTACTTAAAATGCTATGGGCAGAAAATACATTTCTATTCGCAATTGACAAATATATTTCATTCTACTTAGCTACTTCTGAAAAGCTCTGTCTTGGGGTTTCTCGTTTGTATTACAACCCATTATATGCAGAAATAAAATTATTTACTGTAAAAGTTGAAAAGTACAAGCTGTTGCAGTCCATCTGCTTATCAGTTCAGCACAAATGCAACGTGATAGAAACACACCCTTTGCAAGGAATCTTGTTTTAAACAGGCTTTCCTTCAACGGTTTTATAAAGTTATGGAAAGACAATTTATCCATGACATTCGGAATTCGTAGGCATGTTATGAATGCCATAACTAAAATACAAGCATAAGTCTAATAATGAGAACAGTTTGTAAATCAAGTACAGTTCATTTTACCTTTACAAAATATTGGGAAAAAAAGATTTCAAAAAAGAATAGAAAGGAGTGGAATAAGAACATCTAATGTATGCAGGTGTTTGTACTCAATGAGTAAATAATGCCAAGCAACTATCATTTCTTCTAATATACAAAAGCACTGTGACACTTGGGGTGACAAACTCCATTTTAACAAATGTAAGAAATAACACAATATAATGGGAAGGAATAAAAAGTAGGATATTAAGTTGAAAAAAATATTTCAGGTATTTGATTACAGTTTCTTTTTAAAGCAGGTTTCATCCTACTCTGGAGAAGACAACCAAATGACAGAAAATCTTTGACAATATTTGTCTACACTTCTAATGCAGTAATATGCATAACTACTCATACCACACAAGGACGTGATGCTACGTATGACCACACAGCAATTTAAAGGGTTCTATTAACTTGCAGTGAGGACAAATTTTATTTGTGATCCTATCTCTTTCCTTTCAAGCACTTGAGCTTGTGAGACAACTACCATGTCAAGAAAGAGGATGAGGTCTGGCACAGGAAGAGATATATTTTATTCCAATAAACCCACCTTTGATAACAGTGGAGTTGTCAGAAAAAACATTAGCAAGTAAATGAGCTTTTTGAACATGTTCTGGAATACTGGGAGTCAGCTTTCCCCACTGAAATAACGTCTATGAAGTCTGCAAACTTTCACATGTTAATAAGAAGGAAACTCATACCTTCTATCAGAAATCCCTCCAATGCAGAAATTCCCAGCAAAGAACAAAGACAACTCTGTGTCCTTGGAAACAAGATATTGCTTTGTGTGCAAGTAACTGACATGGGAAGTGGGATTGACAAAACATAAGAGATTGAAATAATTAGTTTTTTTATTAAAATGTGTTTCTTTGATGTCAGCTGTATAAAGAAGGTGTAAATGTTTATATACACTACTTGACTCTTTCTCCTTCTCTCACATGTACATCCACAAGATTCATAGCCCTGCTTTTCAGAAATATCTTGGCATAACTGCAATTATGGAAGTTGAGCTTTGAGGTCTTATGAACTGATCACTTGCCTCTTTCAGTAGAATTTGGCTCAAACCACTCATAATCAGTTAAAAAAACCAAAACAAACAGTCCAGTGAGTGGACTGAAGAAAGTGTTATTTCCCCCTCTCCAACTCATTTAAACTAAAACTGGTCTTAGGAACTTATAGACAGACATCAATACAGAAACAGATATTGTAATTATTCATCTTCTTTCAAGCTGTACCTCAATCAAGACTTCTCTTTTTGGGCTCCTTTTCACTTTCAAGCAAGTATGAAAAATGCACAAAATATTTGGAAACAATTTAGCTTTTATTACTGTGTTTTTAATTTATTTCCAACATTTGACCTTATTAATTTCAGATATTTCCTATATTTCTACACTTCAGATTGTCTTTTTTTAAATTTCTCTTGCTTCTGTACAACTTATCACTTTCTATCATTTACTTCACTTCCATTTTTTTTATATTATCTTTTTTTCTCTATTTCAAACAATTTCCCAGGACAACAGCTCTACACTCTTGGATCTTCTAATTTTTAATTTGCCCTCTCAATACTCTACCTTTTTTCCCCAGTTTTTGCCTTCTCTCCTGTATGTTACTGCATAAGCTGTGTGTATTTTTAATACCATACGGCAGAGAGAAAAAGATAATGTAAGATCATTTGGAAATAGGAAAGTTGTGACAGAGACAAAATTAAAGTAACTCAGTAGGTGGGTGAATTGGAGCAATTTTAAGGTTTTTTTCCTTTTCATTGTGGTTTGAAAACTTTTTTGGGGGTTGAATTTCTGCCCCTTTCACTTGTCTATTGATTTTGAGTGTATTTTCTATCTTCTTCCTCCCTCTCCCTGCCCAAGAAGTCTTGTCTATTGACCATTTTTCTGGACTCCAAACATGTCAGCAGAGAAATCTCAGCACTCCATTCACAAAACTCCAGCTCAAAATGAAAAGAAAAACTGTCTTTAAAAAAAAGCAAACTTAAAATATTACTGAGTGGGTGAGATCTTGTAGAGGCAAGCTGAGCTTACAGTTAACAATACTATGTGTAAAATACCCAGGAAATAAATGCTAACTTTTTTCACAAATGTATTTGGTTTGTTTGTTTGTTTGTGGTTTTGTTTGTTTGTTTTTTGGTTTTTTTTTGTTTTGTTTTTTATTTGCTTGTTTGGTTTTTTGTTGTTTTTTTTTCTGCTTTACCCTTAGGGGAATTAAGAAAGGCAGAAATTAAAAACTGGCTGTGCTGAGATAACAATGGATAATCGCAGATAAGAATTTGGATTTTATGACTATCCAACCTAAAATAATCTTCTAATTTTTATAGTTTACCAATTATTAAAGACAATACTGAACAATTTTTAATGGACAAAAATGGACAAAATTATTTAACTTTTCTCTAGGAGAGAAGTTGAATTTTCATGACTGTAGGAGATTGCAGGAAATTTATTTTTCAGACACAATAATAACTCATCCACAATAATCTCATCAGATTATTCTAAAATCTGAAAGTTCAAAGAAATAGAAATTTCAAAGCCCTTTATTCCACTACTTGAACTATCCTGTAAAATTCTACTAGTAAACCTCGTGTCTAATTCACATCAGGTGTCTTTCTCAAACAGATAATTGAGGTGTTTCTGTGATGATTCTTTCCTTCAATTACTGAACTTCTGGAAAAAATTTCATGAGCAGATTTTTATCTAATAAATTGTTACTTTAACTGACTAAAATTTGAACATTCATGCTTAGTGGAAATATTCTGTCTCTCGACCACCTAATTACATGCCAGTATTTCAATAAGTGTGGAATATAGAACTCACAATTTTAAAATTTCAGTACAAAAGTCAGTTTTTATTTGACAGCTGAAACTTTAATGTGGCCTCTGGGTGCAACTTACAATACAAGATTTTGTGCCCAGTTTTCAATTTTTTTAAAATTTTGCTGTTCACAAGTAGAAAGTGCTTAAAACATTGGAGGCAGAGATAGTGTATAATTATGTATAAGATATTAAGAAGGCAACTGTAATCCAGATTTCAAATGTTAACTTGGAATTATTTTTTTTTTTTTTTTTTTTTTTTTTTTTTTTTTTTTTTTTTGAATTTTACATCTGAAATGGACAGAAAAAATTTGAGAATGGTCTTCCATGAGGATTGATTTAATACATTGTCAGTGGCCCACATTTTGTGCTTGTGTATGGTTTCAGGGTTTTTTTTTTAGGTATCTGAAGCACCTCTCTTGCCAAAGCTATTAATAAATGCTTCATTCATGTAGGATGCAGCTATAGTGGGGGTATGTAAATGGCAACAGAATAAAGGCAGCATCCTCTTTATTTCCCTTGCAATCCTAATTCTGTTGCCTTCAGCAGAGTCAACTTCTGAGTAACAATGAGACTAGTGAAAAATTAAGCTTATATATGGCCTTTTACAAGAAATAAAAAGCCTGAGAAAAAACAGCCATGCCGGAAGCAGGGCAAGATTATATTATAATGGCAAATTCACTATTTCAGCATAATGGCCACTTCTTTTTTGGATCAGTTTACCTTTCCAGTTTTGTGTCTTGAGAAAGTAAAACTGCAAGGAATAATTTTTAATAATTTTAAAATCAACCTGTTAGTCCCAGTTGGTGGCTTACCCTGTGAGATTTTTTTAATAAAAACAACAACAAAAAAAATTAGAATTGACTGAAAGGGTGAAGATAGGAACTTCAAAAAATTAAAAATTAAGCCCTTGAATCATAAAACTATTTTTCACATTTCACAAGTCATATCTTGGATGCTTCTAAAAAAGCCTTCATATAGCGTATGCGTAGCATATGTGATCGGCATGATCTTATATTTTGCAAGCATAAAGGTTATATGAAAAATTTAGGCCCAAAATTATTTTGCAAAGGCTGCAAAGATTAAAGATAATTTCACCTACACAGCTGCCATCTCATTTAAATTTGCATCCAATCTTCAGTAATTATGAACACACATACATGCATACACACACACACACACACACAGAGTAGTTATGTACTACTCTAGATTGAAAAAAGATCCTATATAAATGAAATCTCTATGCATTTCTGTGAGAAGCAACAGAACTAAAGAGAAGGATCCATTAGGATGCATTGTTCCAGATTTTGGAGTGTGTATTAAATACTGACAAATACTTTTCTTCCCAAGAGGAAGAAAAAGTCAAGTTAATTCAGTTTTGAACATTTATTTCAGAAAATATTATAGATTTCTGTACTAAGATATTAACCCACTTTTGCTATTCATAAAATGACCTTCAATTGAACTGTGAAAAGTAAACGGCAGGAATGTTTCCTGAAAAGTTTAGTGAGGATATAAGAGATTAATGAACATATTTGTGTTGGACACTCTCCCCTGTACAGCATAATCAGAATGATAGAATCACATTATTTATTGGTTTTTTTTTCAGATCATTTGCAATGTTAATTTATATGAGTTTGATATCGCTTTTGTCTTCTAGTTGTGTGTTATTCTGAGAAATCCCTGGGGAAGGAAAGGATTTATATGCTTTCTGTACACATTCTGCAGACTAAGCACTCTGGCATAATTATTTTTGGCATTCACTAACTGATTAAAACATCCAATTTAACTCATGATCAGTAAGATTAAACCTTTTTAATATACCTCAAAAGTAAATTATCATTTGCTACTCAAACATCCCTTTCTGCACATGTCCCTAATAAAACTGTTATTTTATTTTGTTAATGTACCTTTTAACGAAGATTCCCTTTTATTTCTTCCTCTGGGCAAAACTGCCTTTTCTTTTTTAGAGAGGTAGGAAAAAAGATGAGCTGGAAGCTGACTATGGTACTACATATCTTTCTAATGTCATACCTCTTAGATGTTACCTCTTTCGTGTTTTTGTGTCTGTTCTGTACAGACTCGGCTGTTAAAGAAGACACATCCTTGTTTTGTGTTTACTTGATGAAGAGACAAATGTACAAACAGCTGTTAGAAGGAAATAATATTTTGAAAAATAATTTGCCTGACTCAGAAGAATATTATGCAAGCTCTTATTTCATTTCTTAACAGGTTTCTTTTTAGGATAAATTGCATTTTAATTTTGCAGGAAAGCTATTTGAAAGCATGTCCTAAATATGCCTTAGCATTGAAACTTGAAGGGAAGAAAAATTATCTCTCTGAGAGAATGAAAAACCCTCTTCAGCCCCACATGAGGAAGTAAACACTTTTTGCAGAGCCCAAAACAGCATGAGCACCCAGAAAGTTATTGCTGGAAATAAAATTCCACAATGCTTTTGATCAGCACAAATAGTGTTCTCTACGTACCTAGGACCAACATGGAAGTCTAAGACATCATAAATATAAGGCAAAGTGGTGAGCGTAGATTTTGCAGAGTGTTAGTCACCTAGATTTTGTTCAATTAGCTCAGAATGATGTATCTGAGATTAAAGAGGCCTTGTTTTAGAAAAACTGGGTCAACTTGGCTTTCTTATGTGATGCCACTTATGTGATGCCACCAATCCAAGTTTTCATCAGTTCCCTGAAAGAATTACATCTGACCTGCAAGAAATATACTTTGTGATGAGCGTGCTTAATGTTTCAAAACAGAGGCAAAAGTTGGGCAACAGTTCAGAGAATGTTCAATGTGAAATAACCCAATGTAAAATTAAACACTGACTTTCAGAATTAGTACGTGTTTTCTTTATTTGTCTTTCTACAGAGAAAAGGGTTGTCATAGAAGCAAGCTACTATCAGAGTTTAGAAACTTGAAAATATAACTCTTTGTGTCTAATAAAACCAAAGAAAACAGCTTCTGAGAAGGCAGCTCCAGGCAGCTCTCCATGCCCAGCCAAGTTCATTAGCAGGCTGCACTCTCAGCAGTGATGCAATATGCCATTACCCTCTGCTTTAACTGATTTATTTTAAGCTCAGGAAGAAAAGTCAAGATTGGACACAGAAGGAAACAATTGTTTTTGGCCTGTTGTGGTGGAGTTTACATGTAGAGGTGCCTTGTAGCCTAGTTGCTGAAGGGAAAACAAGTACAAATATCTATGCCTTGGCTGTTAGGGTCTGATTATAGGCACTGTGCTAGAGAATTCATGGATTATTCATGTGTAATTACAGATAGCTATTGTGCTCTTTTAAATCATCCCTATAGCCCATTATGGCCCATAACAACTGAAATAGCAATTGTCATAGTAAGGTTTGGGCTCTGTCATAGAGTGTAGGCTCTAATCAATAATGATGAATTGCAAAATTTAGCATCAAGCCAGAGAAAGTCTAGTTGCCTCTTGCCATAAATCTGTGCAAATATCAAGTTGCACAGCTGCTGTATCTGGAAATCTAAAAGGCAACACTCTCCCGCCACCCCCTATGCATGCACCTCTATAAAAGTTGAAAAAGAAGAAATGTGCAATATGTCCATTCTAATAATCCACATGCTGTTAAGTCACTTTTCTATTTATTCAAAGCAGGGTGAACCCTAGGTTGTTTTCAAGGTCAATTCCAGGTGAAAGGGGGGTCATCTGGAGGCCACCTCGACTCCCATGCAGGTCAATAACGTCTCCTTGCTGCCCCAGAAGACAAGCTGCTTACACCCAATCAATCCACAAATGCTCCTGCGCACCCAGTGTAATGAGCAGTGAATAAATGTAGCCTATCATCACAAAACATGCTTTTTAAGTACCTTCCCTTTTCATGTAAAACCTCTAGCTGTCAAATTCTACATTCACTCATCCAGCAGTGAGTAGCAAAAGTGAGAAATCAGGCTCTCATTGGGGTTGGTAAAAGGTCATTGCTGACAGACACGGAGGTTAAACTGCCGAGTTAAAATACTGTTCATTACCCACTGCAGCTTTTTGCTAACTACACTTCTTTGTGTTACAGTCAAGCAGTACATCAATATGCTCCTCCTCCTAATTCATTAACAATTGTTGACTTGTACAGGAGGGGGAAAAAGGAGGATTGATCTTTTATACCTTTTTAAAATCTCTTTTCCATGTCAAATACTTTTACATCTTTATCCACTCTGTATTAAATACTCTGCTTACAAGCTATACTGTCTGCTTGAACAGTTATCATTATAGGTACAATTCCTGAAGGCAGAGACGGCCAGTTCATATGAAACCCCAAAGGTCTGGGGCTGGTCAAGCAATGATTTTTTTTTCTCTTACCGTTTTTATTAATTGTCCTTAGAATAGTGACAAATGTATAATGACAAACTAGAAATTTTGCGCCACAATTGTGTCATATTAAAAGAGGTTTGGATAAAAGAAATGCTCCTCCTCCAGATGAAGCAAATTGGTTAAAACCAGACCTAGCATACTAAATTGATATTTAGCTGAAATAAAATGTCTGTGTCTGTTTGTGCTGAGTAGGATGGATCTTCATCAAATGCCATCCTTGGTGTAGATCTCAAGACACTCCCTAATCTAATATTTTATTAAGAAATTATTAATATCTGCATTTTTCCACCATTAAAAAAAATAATATATCCAAAAGATATTTAGAGCACAAGGAATCATTTGAGTTCAAATGGAAACAGCAGTGGAGGTTTCATTTGTACTGAGAGCAATGATTTGGTGGGAATTCTTAACAGTAAGGACCAATTTCCCCAAAGGAAATTCCATTCTTTGATTAATTAATAAGTAGATGTGATTCTCTTTATTGAAATTCAAAATTTTGTATTCAAAAATAACCATCTTCTAAAAAATATTCTTATAAAGCAATAGAAAAATTATCTCTAATCATGAATAAAGTAAACGTTTATTTATGTGCACATGAAAACAATAGTTTTGACTCAACAAATTACCACTATCCATTTAAATCTCAAAAAAATGCATTCAGAGATATCTGCAGGAAAATATATCTTTTTTTCTTTCTCTATGCTTTTTCTCTCAGTGGGACTGAAAATAAAATGTTATGACTTAAATCACAAGAGGCTAACATCATTTTTAGCAACAAGGGCTGCATAATTTCAAGACTGTGAGTGAGTGGCTGACTTTAACTAAAATGTTTCAGTTCTGTGCGTATATAGGTACATAAATAATTCAGAATTAATCCCTGCAGAGGGGACAATGGGAATCGTAAATTATCCATGTGCCGTCCTCAGCGTTAGAGGCAATGAACCTATAGTAACAAACTATGAGTGTTACTCATTACATACATTTCACAGACACCTTAACCTTTTGAATATTAATTTCCCTCTGCTGCTTGTAGCTAGATGGCATAATTTCCTTTCCTTTCCTTTCCTTTCCTTTCCTTTCCTTTCCTTTCCTTTCCTTTCCTTTCCTTTCCTTTCCTTTCCTTTCCTTTCCTTTCCTTTCCTTTCCTTTCCTTTCCTTTCCTTTCCTTTCCTTTCCTTTCCTTTCCTTTCCTTTCCTTTCCTTTCCTTTCCTTTCCTTTCCTTTCCTTTCCTTTCCTTTCCTTTCCTTTCCCTTTCC
>NW_005054352.1:1836311-1844393 GCF_000277835.1 Geospiza fortis | reverse complement strand
CTTCCCCTAATTCCACTTTCCCTTCCACTTCTTTCTTTCTCCCTCTCCCTCCCTCTTGCATTTCTTGAACAACATATCAGTTAAGCTTTTGAGGGGTTGTGATTACTGAAGAAATATTGATTATTTTCCCAAGTAAATATTTACCAGAGAGCATTTTTTTAAAGACTAGATTATTGTTTTGGCAAAATTGCATGCAGCCCTTCATGTAATCAGAGTTTAGATATGTGTAGAATAACTGGCTAAGCTCTTTGATGCAGTTTGATGCAAGTAAATTCTGAGCCATGGCTGCTTTTAAACACTAGCAGTATTTTGGAACCCTTATCTCAAGTGCCAAATCATTTTATGATATCTAAGGTTTCCAAGTTTCCCATCAGAACGGTGGAAAGTGTATTTCATCAAAATTCGAGAGATATCACACTAATATAGCTTTCAACCTAACATTTTTTCTCTGACAGGATGTTTTGGTTTTTTTTCCTGTTTGGTTGGTTTTTTAAACTCTAAATATGGCATATCAGAATAATTTCCCCCTAAAAACTCGATTGAGAAGGAGATATTAAGTAACTCACCACAAAAAACCTGCTTCTTGGTCAAAGTCAGGAAACAAATTATACTGACACCTGCACATTTTATGTTTAGCTGAAATTATACCCTGGCTGTTCTGTAAATCCCAACTTCTCTTACGGAACTCTACTGGGGCTTTTCGTAAGAGGGTTTAGAGGATCAATATCCATTTGGTAAGCTCATGATGCTATTTCTGTTAAAAAGTGGAACAGAACAATACTGTCAGGAGGTTAATCTCCTGATTTCAAGGGGACTTTATTCACATGAATAAGAGCTTTGAGTTCAGGCTAAGGTCTGTTAGATGAATATTAGGTATTTCCTACTGTCTATATATACTCATATATTTTTCTGTAAACTTCTACAGCTGCTTTGACAGAAACAGAAATGCTGGGCTATGTAGATATTTGGTCGAACCCAATAAAAGGTAATAGTAACAATTTTTTTTTTGCAGGTCCACCCAGAGAAGTGATTTTCTGTAAGTTAAAGTTATCTCCATGTGTGTACTGGTTTTGGAGGGGGTAGAGTTAATTGTCTTCATAGTGCTTGTGTTAGGCTGTGTTTTGGCTTTCTCCTGAACACAGAATTAATAATTTAGAGATATTTGTTATTGCTGAGCAGAGCTTACACAGACCCAAGGCCTTTTCTGTTGTTCATGCTGCCACACTGGCCAGGAAGTTGAGGGTGCAGGGGATATTGTAGAGAGGCATAGCTGGGACAGGTGGCCCAAATTGATCAGACGGATATTCCAGACCATATGACATCATGGTCAGAATGTAAAATGGAAGAAAGAAAGAGGATAGGGGGACATTTGGAGCGGCGGCATTTGTCTTCCCAAGTATCCGTTCTACTTGATGGAGTCCTGCGCTCCTAGAGATGGCTGAACACCTGCCTGCCATTGGAAGGAATGAATTAATTCCTTGCTTTGCTTTGTTTGTGTTTGTAGCTTTTGCTATTAAACCATCTTCATCTCAACCTATGAGTTTTCTAGCTGTTACCTTTTCCATTCTTTCACTGATCCTGTTGGGAATAGGCGAGTGGCTGCATAGGGCTTGGTTGCTGGCTGGGCTTCAACAACATACATGCACTAGACATGCCAGTACATAATTTTGTGCTTAGCAAGAAAGATAATTTTAAACTGATTTAGCTTTTTAAATTTTTTGAGCATAAACAATTCAAATGCCAAGTTTCTACATGATGGCAGAACACAATTTAAAGTGGCACCTTGTCACCTTTTGAAATTCCACTGAAATATACCAATTTATTCCATTTATTGGAATAAAACCACCTTTTACTCCACCATGTCCAGAAAATTATGTCAGAGAATACACTAAATCAGAAATCATGCTAACCAAAAAATTCAGTACAATTTCAGGCAGAAAAAAAAAGTATAAAGTAGTAACAAAACCAAGGTTGTGTTGCTATGTTAAGAAATGGAAAAAAAATTATATACAGAATTTATATAAAATGAAATTGCGATAATGTGTGCTAAAAAAATAAATCATGATAACCCACTTGACTGAGAGTTAGATGGTTTCTCTCAGAGAGAGTATCCTCATAAACCACAGCCCAATTATTTAATTTCGCTTACTAATTATGGAAAGTACTAATTTCTTGGCCTCAAGCACTAGATGATGTATCTCTGAAGGGCAATGCAAGATTTATCATAATCTGTGACTCTTTTTATTTAATGAGAATAAAAATAAATACTTCAGTCTAGACTCGTACATTCTCTTATATTATATATTACCATTCAAAGCATTTTCTCATGTGAGGTAGTTGCAAAGATTGGAGTATTAATAAAATGCAACAAAGCCCAAGTACAGCTAAAGAAAAAATTTTTCGCTAGCTAGTGATTTTCTATGGCCCACCATGACCTGGTTTAATCAAAACATGGAGATATTATCTGCCATGATTCATTTAAACACAATTCCATATAATCTTAGATCATCCTGTAAATGCACGCAGTTCATCTGGTTTCATGTACATTCAATGGATATCCTGAATTATTGGGTAGGAGGTGCCTAAAAGGAGATGGACAATATCAAGGAAGAGCAAAAGAACTGATCTGGCACACAAAAAGTACATTGGATTCTGCAGTGGGGTTCAGACGGTTATTTTCCTTCTTGAAAAAAAAAAAAAACAATACAAAAATTTCCCTCTGATAGTAGAAAAAGCAGGTCTTGGAAGATGTTCTTCTACGTCCACATCTTACTTTGAGAAATGCATGAGAGGTGGGATTCACCTTCTAGCACATATTTCTGCACCAGGACCGTTTGCACTTGTGCCTTCGGAATCACCAGAGAAAATTACTTCTGTGGCACAAATGACAATCTCACATCACATATCTGAACTGCATTGATTGGGTAATGTCCTACACATACCTGATCACTTAATTTCTTTCCACTGCTGTAAAAGGAGCCTGGACACAGCAGTCTAGAGCTGTAGACAGGAGAAGTTATGGGAGACAAATCCCACATAAACTATCCCAGTCTAGCCCGAAGTATTTACTTGGAGCAAATATTACTCTCTTTCAGCATCAAATGTGAAACAGGTAAAAATAATAGGAAATGGCTTAGTATATAAAGGGTAAAAATCTCTTATTCTTTGTGTAAAAGTAGTAACCCAGTCCAAAACAATTCTGGACTGACAGCCTGCAAACTTTCCATATAATTTACCAGATAGTTTGCAAGCTCTTTTAATAACACTTTATGTCAAACTGTTTTTCTACAGTGTTTTAATCAACTGTTCATTCTGCTCTCATAACTTTTCTTCCTAGGTTTTATCCTACTGTATAGGAAATTGAGAGGATTGTCTGGGGGTTATATTACAACAGTGCACTTAAAAACCATTATCATAAACACAGCCACATTTTTTCTGAAATGCTTGATCCTCAGGTCACATATAAATACAGCTGTAGTGATTTTTAAAAAAATAAAAAAACTGACTTATATTCCATCAAGAACATATATTTTCCAAGTAAACTTTTAATTATTATCAAACTTTTCTTGTGAAAAATCCACGGACAATATTTGAGCCTATGCCTGGGAGAATCTGACCTATTCGTTCACTTGTCAGATGCTAGGCTGTATTATACCCTAGTTTATAGAAAGAGTTGGAAAAATCTGTCAAACCATAAATTGGATGAATGGTAGGACTATTGATAAAGAGACTGGTTTGGGAGTTCGTACCTCATGTTTGGAGGTATCTCAATATTATCTGAGGAAAAGATTGGTGGAGAAATTTCCAAAAGTTAATCTTGAACCGTGTGAGTCCAGGAAAATTAGAATAAATTAACAAAATCTGTACAAGAAGAAGCAATGTATGATAAAGATCACAAACAGCTGTTGAAAGGACATCAAAGAACAGCCAGAGATGCCCAGTCCTACACATACTTAAGAAATTATTTAAATGAAAGCAAGCATATGTAGTTCAAAAGAAAAAAAAACTTAAAAAAGGGTTAAAACAAAGGGAGAACTAACACCAGAAAAAAAATGACTAAAATGGAAGATATCCTGATCAATGGGTGATGGACCTTGTCTTGGTTTGGAAAGACAGGAGTCTGCTAAGGAAGGCAGGAGCCTCCCCTGAAATTGAGAATGTAAACCCTCCCCACCCCTCCGAATTGCTACAATTTTAAATTAAGGGGCTCTCAGGCAAAGATATGGGAGCAGGCAATAACAGTTCTTTAATAGGGAAGAAATAAAAAGGATAAAATAAACAATACAGTCCACTGGAACAACACTGACAGAGTCAGAACCCAACCTGACACCCTGTGGGTCCGGGTGTTGGTGGCAGTCCGATTGAAAATGTGGCTGCAGTCCTCTGAAGTATCAGGTGTGGTTCTGTTGGAGCAAGGGGGTTCTGTAGAGAAGGATGTAGTCTTCCTCTGAAGATCCAGGAGGAAAAGGCAGCTGCTGTTCCTCTGGGGAATCTCGTGGAGAACAAAACTGAACTGCAATTTCAGAATCTCAGAGTATATGGGGTAGCAGTGCTTGGCTCCTCCCTCTGGGCGGAGCATCTCACAATGGGATGTTACAGTTCTTATCAGTCATGCACCGATATTCAATAGTCTGTTATCAGCGGAGGTCCCCTCCCGAGGAAGGTGTGAATGTGGTCATTCAAAGAGAGAGATAAGGCAAACTGCTCACTTGACAAGGTAATCAGCCATACAGATGGTAATGGAAAACATCTTGCATGCAATCTTCAACAGACCTAATAGATCAGAGAATAAAATATACTATCCTGAAACGAAATTATATGATGCCTCTGCTTCTCATTTTAGTCTGCTTGAGCACAATCAAGGTAATTTCCAAAACCAAACAATGACAAGAAGAAACAAACTACTATTTCCTTATTAAAACAAAATCAAGTCTAAGCACAAACAAAATACCAAACATCTGATTTCAGAAATATCTGATGATACTGAGTATCTGTCCTAGCAGAGGCATGTCCAGTAGGAGCATGAAATGAGGTGGGAAAGAGAACAGGAGGGAAGGGGAAGTGATCAAAATATCTCCTCATGTGTAACTGTGTTTTTTTTCTCTAACAAAGAAGACTGATCAATTAATAGAAATGGGATATTTAGGTTTGGTTGGAAAAATACAGTTAATTACTTGTAGGACTATAACTTATGTTATTTTTGAGAAAAATAAAGGTTACGATAATACTGGCCATGATTATTGCTGATATATCTACTGAGATTGTCTACTTGTTGCAACAGCATATTGTCATAATAACATACTACATTGGCAAATTTCACCTGACATCATTAGCATACCTTTATCTAAATCTGCCCACATCTGACAGCATTAGAGTACATAGTTTTAACTGGAATGTCACAGGCACTGTTTTACTGTTTCATACCATCTTGAACTTTGCACAGCTCACTTCACAAGACAGAAGGTATGGGAAGTGTTGGGTATTAGGTGTGATCATACTTAAGAGTGTAATGCTAGGATACAACAATGATTATTTTATATGGACACGCCCTGTCTTTTGAACCTGAGATAGTTTAGTAATCCCTTTTTCATAAATTAATTTTGCTTTTTTACCACACAGTGAACTCTACAAAAGCATTATGGTAAAACCTGTAAGATAGTCAAGCAAGTATCTGCATAGAAAAAATCTGTCCTGTGATGGCGGAACATCTATTAATAGTTCTCACCTTTGATAAATTAATTCAAAGACCACAGCCATACACACTGTATTGTTTTTAATACACTGAATGTGCATTCATTCTCCAATCTGTCCTGGCATGCAAAAGGGAAACTAAAAAAATATCAAAACCCCCTCTTCAATTACTTTTGGAAAAGAGAAAACCAAGTAATGCTAGAAAATATAAACTTGAAATCAAACTTTAAACAATATTGTAGGTCAGTTTAGGATTAACATAATTTTTTATTAATATTGGATATACCTTATATCCAATGTATATCAATATATTGAAAATGCATACAGCCATTTTCAAACCGAAACTACTTGCTCAGACAGTCTTCTTCTGTAGTCTCAACTGTCCGATGACACAGGCCCAGGCCCAGAATCATCATATTTCAGGTACTACACCATAGGATAATGAAAAAAGTTAAATCTCCAAGTAATCCCATCAGACAACTTAATTTTTCTGTAAATAGAAATTAAAGACTATTACACTGAGGTGAACATTATTTCTCAGCTGCAAAAAAGATCTAAATATTTTAGACTAGGTTTTAATACTTTGGAAATAAAAACATTAAAAAAGTTCGGGGTTTTGTTTGTTTGATTTTTTTCCCAGAGGAAGAGGAAACAAAAAATCCCAACCCCTTAAAAAGGTGTTCAGAAGCTCATAAGGAAAGGTGAATTGGGTAACTAAACAGAGCAAACTTATCAACAGTAAATCTGGCTGATTTGGCTGGTAGATTTTGAAAAAAGGATTAAGAATGTAAGTACATACCTATTACTTTATGAATTCATAAATGTACAAAATTCACGTAGTTCAAATTATAAACTAAACTGGAGATAGTGTAGAAAGTAAAGAGATATGGTTATCCAGGAGTAAGAAAAAAAAAAACAAACTTCAGGCTTGTTGGATTTTCAGGAACTACAAAAAGAAGTAACTTGACATCTGGTTTCAGATGCTGCGAGTGAAGGCAAACTCAGGACTCAACATTATCTAAAAAAAAAGTATATTATGAAGTATATTAAAATTATATCACGTAATGCATGATAGTTTTTATGCAGCAAGCTAATTAACAAACAACATAAAAATTATCAATTTACTCAAGTGCCCCATCAAGGAAAGCACTGATGGGGCACCATAAAGCGGCTTAAATGCTCTAGTACTAATTTGTAAAATTTGGCTAAGTGTTTGAGTATCTGAGCCTCTGAATTAAAAAAAAAACCCTTTAAATAGAATGGTGGAAATACTACAACACTTAAAAAACGCAAAAATATATATGTGAGATATATATATATATATATATATATATATATAATGATAGGAGGTAGAGTGGTGTTTAGGTCATAACTGCTTCATAATTGATGAAGTTTAGGGGGAAAAAAACCATGAAACAGACATAAAAGGCTATTTTATAAGGACAAAACCTAAATACTAGGTCCTCATAGCCTCAGGGGTATGCTTGCTTAACTTACCTAGATTCTTTTGTTTTCCTAGTTAATTTTAATTTAGTTTCCAGCTATAGTCTTCCCAGGATTGTACTTATTTTTGGATCATTAGTTATGTTAAAAGAAAATCTTTCTTTCATTTATGATCTCACTTCACTGCATCATCACAACTTTTGAAAAAGATCTTTAGATGGTGATGTGCAATATATTTTTAGTTTAATTTTTCCATTTCAGAATATTCATTAAAATGTCACTATCATTTAAATAAAAAAGAATTACATATGACATTGTGCTAGAGAACCAAATATCTGGATCAAATGTTGCACTGTTCTCAAAAGCACTTTTTTCCTATTCCTTCCCTCAATAAGCAGATACAAAAATCAGAAGGTTGTGAACACCTGTACTGAGCCTAGTGTATTTTCTATTCTATTAGAAAATCCATCAGTAAAATATCATGCTTTCTCCTTTGTGAGGGGAGACCCTTCTCTTTGCCTCTCACTTTTTGTTAGTTTGTTTGCTGCTGTTGAATGATGGTTGGCTGCACAGTGGAAAGGGCATTCCTTTACAACTTTAAAGGCAAAGTAGAAAAAATGACATTAAAAGCCTGGCTTGGATCTGATTGATGCGCTCTTATATTTGAAGTTCACTCACAGCTTTGTGCTAGAAAACCAGGGTCACTCCATTCAGTCCTTTAATGAGACTGTGCATGAACATTGCAGCTTTGTAGGCCTTGTTTTAATCAGATTGAGAAACACTCCTGACTGATAGTCTTCAGGATCAGATCCAGACAGAAAATAACATCCTCAATTTGGTCTCTGAAGGTGGGTTGAGCAAATCTTTGTGATGTATTGGAGTATTTGCTGAGTGCAAGCACACGTGATATGGTTCCTGTTTCTGTCGGCAAATAAAAATTTTTCACTC
>NW_005054352.1:1824051-1836292 GCF_000277835.1 Geospiza fortis | reverse complement strand
ACAGGAGAAATAACAAAAGCTCAACAGCCCTTAGCAACTCAGCATGGCATAGAGGGATTTAAGACTTTAGCATTTTATCTCTATCAGTATGAAAATGTATGAGGAAATCTGAACTTTGGAAGTGCAAATAAACACATTTAACACATTATAAACCACCTATTCTATGACTCTTGGGTCTTTTTCTATTTTTTCCTTTTCTACCTCCGCCTCCTAAAATAATAAAGCTGGTTCATTAATTTGGATTTAAGCTAAAATCAGCTTGCTTTGACAGAGTTACTTTGAAGGTAAGAGAGTAAGTGTTCACAATATATTTTTAGCATTCCTAAAATTATAAGGGAGAAAAATAATGTTCTTTTTTCATAATGTTTTTCTTTGCAGCTCCTGTTTATTTCCCTTCTCTTTGCTGAGAGATGAATCCAACACAGTGCTTAAATTTGCTGATGATATGATGGCTTTAAAAATGCTAGGTAGCTTACCTAAATCTAAGGTAGATAGCTGCATTCTGCAAAAGTAAAAATCACTGTAATTCTAACTAAAATATTTACCTTTCTTCCTAGAAAATACTGTGTCAATGTATGTAGTTTATAATCACAAATGCTTCACTATAGAAACAGAGACTTTGGAAAAGAGAAATGAAAAGAGAAAAGAGAAAAGAGAAAAGAGAAAAGAAGGAATTTTTTTACATGGGATAGTAGACCATTAAACAAACATAAGAAAAAGAAATTCACACCATTATATTAACATTGAAAATAATTTGAAACACTGAAATTTTAATACAGTTTCTCATTCTGATTCCATGCCATCCCTGTATTACTATACTTGCTTTCTATATCGCCCTTTTTCTTGTTTAATCTACAACAGTTGCATCTCGTCCACATGCTATTATCTACACCATGTTATCTGTGCCCTTACAGCAAACACAGCTGTATTCCTGTCTCCTCTGAATTGCGTTCTAGGGCTGGACATCAAAACCTCCTGCACTTGCATGTCAGCCCTGTGACACATTCTCCTCCCATGGAAATGTCCTAAAAAGTTTCTTCAAAACAGCAAGAGAACAAGAGTGGATTTCATAGCCAAGTAAATAAATAAAAAGGAAAAAAATGAAAAAGGAAAAGAAAGCATGTAGTCTGTCCTAAATTTAGAATTACTTCTTTGGTTTACTCCAGATTTCTCCTCAAATTACAGTTTTTAATAGAGATGTTACATGTAAGCTACAAAGTGACTGCTTCTGTGTGGAGCAATTCTAGAAATGTAGATTTAGAAAATCAAGCTTATAACGGGAAATGTAATTAAGGCTAAAATTAATCAAGAACCTGAAATAAACTAGTCAATTCCTTCAAACTGACAGATTTACAATTCCAAAATGGTATATTTCAATTTCTCTGCCAGGATTTGCAAAGGCTTTACCTGTTAGCACTGATTTTGATGTCAAATGCCAGGCTGTTAGGATCACTATTTATTTTCATTCCCAATAAGCTTCTTTTCCGTTACTTTTAGCATACAACTACAAAAAAACTTTTACTGAGTAGATCTAGCTGCTAACCACTTACTCAGAGCTGAAAGCAGCAATCTGTTATGAATCATTCTGTGGGTATTAGAAGACAATGAGTTCTTTCACATCTAGTGGTTTAATTCTTTCTCTCTAGATAATATCCCTTATTTCAATTACAATGTTTATCTTTTTGAAGGCAACTTACCCTCCCCCTAATTGCAGTATTCCTAGAAACACCTGGCACTTTTTTCCTTCATACTTTACAGCTCAGTATGAAAAGCATTGTCCTTAAATCTTTGCTATCTCATGGGCCACAACACTGAAGAAGGTAAATATTGTTGCCTAGACCATAATTTACTGTTCACATCAACCTGACCTATGACAGATATGGCATTCCCATTTTTAAGTCTTTTGCAGAGTGTTCAAGATGTTGCATTGTATTTCCTAAGGGCAGATGTGAATTTGAGTAGCAATCTCCAGCTACAATGCAAAAATTCCCTAAAATGAGGCAGTACAATCATCCAGCTGCAATGTGGCTGAATCTTCAGTGAATACCATATCTGAGGACTTTGCTTAGAGACAAGAGAAATTGAAGGATGAAATCCAAATCAGCTGTATCATGAGGAAAAACCTTCTTTCAACCAGGGTGTTTGCAAATATTGAGATCAGGGATGTGCTACTTTGATTCTGGAAATAAAGGAAAACTTTTTTTTAATGATACTTGTGGATTCCTTCAAATTCAGGATATTCTATGATTCTATAAACACTGTAATTGACCCACTTACATTAGTTTAATCTTAAGGAGAGGATCTCCTGCATTATCTATATCCTCATGGAAATCGGCTTACTGCCATTTGCTTAGAGAAACATCAACAGCATTGAGCTTCATCCTGAATTTCCCTTCTCATTTCAAGAATGAGAATTGTTTCACACAGCTCTGCCCTGGGAGAGCTGTACTAAAGAAATTTGGAAATATAGGAATAATTACCTCTGCTCAACACCAACACAAAACCATTATTTTACACATTTGCCTGAGACTCCAAAACATTTCAAAAAATATCAGATCATGTTTCAGTTATTTGGAATTCTACTGAACAGGAAAAATGAATTATCATGTTCTTTTTGTTTAGAAAGCAGATATTTGTTTAATGTTCTATTTTTCTTTGGAAACAATCATCTTCCACTTCTCCTCCTTTTTAAAATTACCTTAGGGTTTGCTTGATTTCTTGGTGAATTTCCAGTTTTTATGTCTTCTCTAGCCAGACATCCAAAAAGTCCTCTAGTTATAGCCTTAGTTCACCAGAGTTGCCATAAAAGTAAATCTCCATATATAAAGCCCAGCATCTTGTACCTCTATAAAAAGTTTATTATCTAATACAGTGTTTTGCCTTTCATATAATTTTTCTAACATCAGTTCCACCTAAGACACTCAGATATTATTTGTTTAAATATTAGTCTTATGTTACATTAAAAAAGTCCCATTGCAAACATTATTAGCAAAATATCTGTTAGAGAGCAGTTCAAAACAGCCCTGTATTTTTGAAAAGCCTGTAACTGATTCAGTTACATATATTAGTAAACTGAACTTAAAGGATCAGAGAGAAGAAAAGCTGAAATATGGTGAGGCATGGGTGGATATTGATTTTAAAATAGCTCTTATTCCATAGTTGCTGACCACCTATTTGTCTTCTCCCTCTTCTGAATTGTATTTGCTGCCATACACAGTCTTTCCTCAAGCATCACAGGGAAGCAATAAATGTATGGATGAAATAATAAAGGATACGAGAGTACTAAAAAGATCTTGTCTAAAGAGAAATTAGCATGCTTGCAAACACAGAGTCAAATTCCCCTATTAATATCAGCAACAAAGCTTATTTAAAATCATTGCAGATACAGTACTAAAACAGAAGAAAATGTACCCTTAAAAGCTGGCAGGATCCGTGTGCTGTGTAATGCATGGACCTGCTTCTTTTTTCAGTCCAATCATTTACTTTCTTTAATGAAGCAACTTATGAGGACACACAGTGCAATTGCAGTGATGTCTGCCTATACTAAAACATAATATAGTATCGCCAAAACTCTTTTCCACATTATCAAAGTACATAATAAATCACACATCACAAGTGCTACTTTACGCAGATACTTGTATGATTGTGTAAGCAGCACACAGATTGGACCTGTAATACTTCCATAAGAAGAGATATCTAATAAAAACAGAAAATGAATTATTGAGATACTTTTATTTAAACAAGTATAAATAAAAACAACTTTTTGATGGTATTATAACAAAGCTAGTGAAATCACACCATAAATTCACATTTTATTAATGCAATAAAGGATGAACAGAGCCAGCAAGACCCAAACTTAAGCATATATGAAGCACAATACATTAAACAGGCCTC
Source organism: Geospiza fortis (assembly GCF_000277835.1). Classification (NCBI taxonomy): domain Eukaryota; kingdom Metazoa; phylum Chordata; class Aves; order Passeriformes; family Thraupidae; genus Geospiza; species Geospiza fortis. The sequence continues at coordinate 1,832,398 of NW_005054352.1, read as the reverse complement.
AAGTTATTAAAACATAGCAAGGTTTAAAAGGAGCATGCCTTCCATTCTTAGACAAGCATAAGTTATAAATCACTTCTGTCTAAACAGAAATGTTTCTCAGTCAAATAAAGAAAAAAAGGGGAAAAAAAAGGAAAAAGCAAAGGTCTAACTGCCATGTATACTCAATTTATATGTCATGTCTTATTAGAACCCAATAAGTGGAACGTCTGTTTTCCTCCTTTGGTTGAACCATCACATTTGTCAAAATTTTATGATAATTCATTCCATCATTCCTCAGACATTTGAATGGCAGACAGTTATTGGGAAAAAAATCCCTGTAATACTACTACTCATGTTAAACTGCCTCTAGAGAGTCTTTTAAAGTACACCACATCATGGTAGGAGCAGAACCCTAAACTTCTCAATTTCACTTATGATTTGCTGCCTTTTTGGAAAATGACAATAAATTGGCTCTCTACTATTCTTGACCTCTTGACTTTTGAACTCTGGCTGTCCATGCCTTAACTTTGCTTGTTTAAGTCAGCAGCTATCATATCACTCTGATCCTCTCCCAGAGGGTCTGGAGATTTAAGTTTCCTGAACGGTTAAGCTCCCCCTCTAGTGTTCACTGCTCATCACATTATTCCTCCAAGAAACGAAGAGACACATCACTTCAGTCACTTCATAACTTCTCACAGAGATGGCTTCTTATTTATAGCTTAAGACTTTAATGGCAGTAGCAGGAAAGGGTGAACAGAAACCTTTGAATTTGTTTTTATTTGGCTTCTTTCAGCTAATTTTGTAAGAACAAACAGAAAATAGCAATGAAGATCTAGTCTGAAATTAGCGTAAAAAATGCCTGGTATTTCAGAAAAAAAAAATAAAAAGAAAAAAATCTAGTGGCATGCAAAATATCTGAAATAATCAGGGTTTAGAAGTCAAAAATAGGATATCATTATATATATCTGTCCATAGGTCAGTGAGTTAATAACTAAAAATCAGGTGTTTGAAATCTTCATTTAAGAGGTCATTTCTAAAGAAATATGGGAAAGGGTTTCTCACATACCTCTTTTCTTGTTATTGATCTGCAAAATACATCCTTTTTTGGTTGAGGGTCAACATATTCATATATGTACAAGCACATTGATGACTTGTATTTGCACCCATGAAACAAAATCTAAATGAACATAATTTAGTTATAATAATCAAAATCTGGAAACCTGAAAGGTTAAAAGTTCTGGGTCTTTGTTAAACACAGCCTTGGATCTGCATCTAGACACAGCCCAGAATTTATTGTACTGTGAAACACTGAAAAAATAAACCCTGGCTTTTCAAATGAGAGAATGTCAGCATATCATCTGTAAATCTGATTTGATTTAACTTTAAATAACTTTTAATGGTGTTTTAGTTAAAGCAAGAAATCTACAAGCCTTCTTTGCAAATCCAGAACAAAAAATCCCCAAACAAAACAAACTCTTCAAAAAAATTACTACAAATATTATTAAAAGTATTATTAAAAATTCAAAGCACAAATGATAATCTGTGATGGAAAATATTTTGGTGTTATTAGCCTGGATAATTTTTCTTATGTGGTATATACCTGTGATTGAGATGTGCAATACTTCTCCTGTAGCAGCCATTGTTTAACTGCACAGCAAAAAAAAAAAGAAGAAAAAAATTAAACAGATGTCAGCTAAAACCACATTTTTTGTTTTGTTTCAGATGAAATAGATCTATTCATCTGTTTCAGATGAAAACATCTATTAAATGATCGCCAAACAAAATTCTGATGGAGCATTTTCCATTGTTCTAATGACTCTCTCGCAAAAAGAAAGCCTTTGAAAAATATGCTCATTGGGGCAAAATTTTCTTTCAGAAGAAAAACAGAAATCATGCCAAGTTTGATAAGTTCTAGATGGCCTTTTTAACTTTTGCCTTTTCTATGTGGCTTTTCTTCTTTTTTTCCCCACAATACTAAATATTGCAGCATGCAAAATTTGAAGTAAAAATATAAAACTTATCTGCACAAAATCATCCACTTTAATGGATTTAGTATTTTCTCATTATATTCTTTCATTAGCAGTTTCAATATCTGGATTTTTCATTCCAAGTCATACTGAAAGATTTAGCACCCTGATGCAATGGACAATTCTGCCTTCTGCATCTCTCTGTGAGGTATACACGTTAGCAAATTTGGGGGTACTTACAGCAAAAAAAAAGCTTCAGAAAATAGAACTGCAAATTTTGTGAGCTTCTTAAAGTTGTTTATCTGCTGCTAGTGTGCAGCAGAGCTCTGCAATCAGAATGTATTTAGACTAGTTAGATCTGTGAGCTGCAAGTACATGTGGATTATATCTGTGCTGAGAAATTTCTAGCTGAAGTGGACAGAACTATAGAAATCCATCTTAGGGCAATCTCTTTACAAAAGTGCAATTTCTAAAGTACTCTGGAAATAAGCTGCACAAGAGCAAAGGTAGGGCATGGATTGATTATTTTGGAAGAAACAAAAGAGGTTAGTATGAAAAGATGAAGGATCATATTTAATACCACTTATTCTGTGTACAGGGCACTGTTGGACAGAGAGCTAAAATATAATGAGAATTGACTAATGAGGCATTACATCATCTATAAAGCAAAGTCTGATGTCTTCCTTATGTAGACCACTTAACATCGCATGCAAAATAATACACACTTCAGCTCCTCAGTGCTAATATAACAGTACCCATCCTGCCCTTCTGTCCTCCAGTGAACATCCCAGAGAATAACACGCCATTGAGGCTCAGGAGGTCGTCTGGTGTCATATTGGCTGATACTCCCCAAAATGGGCAGATGGTCATCTGTGTTGCAATAGGGATGGCCTAATTCACAGACCAAGGAGATAAGTCAAATGAGAAACACAACCAAAAGCAGCACGTGAACAGGACTCAAACTATAACTCAGCACCTTAATCAGCTTCTAAATTGTTCCTCTGACAAGAAATCAGTTGCTGTGGGAAGGGGAGCAGGGTGCAGAGAAGACAGTCAGAACGATGAAAAAATAAAGATTTTAAAGAAAATAAGAAATAAAAAGAAAATAAGAAATAAAGAAAAATAAAGAAAAAATAAAGAAAACCACAGATATTCTACCCATCACACAAAATTTTCTTCACCATGAGTCAGAACAGAGTAACAGACACAGCACTTTATTCAGAGTATTTGCTCCTGAAATCTGATTTCTTCAACAGTAAAATTCAGAATAAAGAGCTATAAAGATTGTTTCACATATCTAAGACTTAAAGATTGCATGAACTTCAAAATATGTATTAAAAATGGTGTTGACTGGTAGTGTAGAGATAAAATGAGTATGAGAAAAGTTAAAAATAAAGAAGGAAAAAGGAAATTTGTCTATCATTTTTCTGGTCAAAGAAAATTCTTAAAAAATAATGAGATAATAGAACTGATGTGGAATTCTTTACAAAAATGCATATAATGTCTTATTAATCAATCATACTTCTCTTGAAGGATATTATGCCTCTAATGTGTTTAAACTGGCAATTTAACATACTTCTGAATCAAAGACAGAAACACAATAAAACAAACTCCCAACACTACAGATAATAAGATTGCAGTTATAAGTCCTACACAAGATTAAAACAATTATTTACATAAAAATTTACTGTGCTTGCAAGGTATCCTGCAGAAGATATTTGAGCATCATTGAAACAATGCAGACATTGAATATAGATTAGAGCTTTGTCTTCTATGCTGTCTCTGTGACTTGGAGAATGCTCGAACTCCTCAAGTTCTTTAAATCGTTACCCAAAGAAGTTGTATGTGATTGGACAACACTCTTGCCTTTCAATGAGTAAAACCTGCTAAATATTTGAATAAACTTCAGTTCTCTTAAATAATTTTTTTTCTTATAACACCTTATAACACCTGGATTTATTATGTGATACAGATGTCTGTCTATAACCTTCATAGAGTTGTAAAAATGTGAAACCTGCTTTATCTGGAGTTTGTATAAAGGTTCATTTGGTACCCAGAAAACATTTTCTTCACTACTTTCTCAAGTGTTGCTTATTTAACTGCATTATATTGTTGTAAAATCAGGAATGAAACATCCTGTTGTAACTTCAATTAAATAGCAGTATTTTTGGCTTGTTTATGACAGTGGTGGGACAGAATGCTCACACTCTTTGAACTCTCTTCCTACCTATTTAAAATATGACCTAGGATATTGCTTCGTTACTATATATCCATCTATCTCCTATTTTTTTTTTTTTAATTAAGACTAAATTTTTTTTTAATTAAGACTAATAGCAAAAGCAATTTCTTACTACTTTTATTTCTTTATTTCCTTTCTTGGAGATTGTAAGGGAACGAGTTTGATTTCCTGACTGGTTTTCTGTTTATTTTTATCATTTGGTGAGACAGTTTATGCATGTGCATGTTTGTTATATATGTATGGGAAGGAATTATTTATCGGGAGACAATCTCTGAGCCTAACCCCATGGTCAGTTTTGTGCTCTTTCTTATTTCTTGTGAGAGTTAATTCCATGGTCAAGGCTGAACCTGTGAAGGGGTAACTAAGCATCCCTCCTGTTAGTCAACAATTGCACTGAACTGCTGCCACAAAAGGTCACAGAAGGAAAGCTGATATCTTGGATATCACGGATCAAACCTTTAGAGGGATTTGGGCAGCGGATCAGAAACCTTGAACTGGACACTTCCATCAGCACAATATGAAAGGAGAGCAGTAAAAGTAACACTGACTACTAAGGAAAATGATTGACAGACCTTCCTGGTGGAACATACACACCAACTCCCACCCTGCCTGAGTTACTAGCTGGTGCTTTTTCTGGGTGTTTTTCATTGTTAGATATATTGAGCAGCAATTATATTGTGTAATATTTTTCTTCCTCTTTTATATTCATAGCAAGTAAATGCAGACCAAACCAAAACACAAAAGCACCAAGGCTATCCAATTTTCCTTTACCTAAATACTGTCAGCTGCAAACAGTGCTATCATTTTAACAGGTTTTTCCTTTGTAAGTTCACCTTTTCTATTTTCTTGTCTCTTTTTAAAAAAACAATTTCTTGAGTCTTATCCATATAATTCTTCAGAGATTCCATATAAACTCCTTTTCCTAGTGCAAATCAACCAATCAATTTCTTATGCCTGACAAGGCCTGTTACATCCTAGAGAGTCACAAAGCATCCATTTATGTTTCCTTAACATGTTTTCCTTTGTTTACCACAAAGAGATTGCCAAATCCTTTAGACGACAAATACACAGACATCTATGTTACTAACTCCTATAACGGGTGTCATTATTATCTAATTTCTGGTATCAGGCCTGTCTTTAAAAGACCTTCTCTACCTGGACATAGCAATGGTTGGAAAAATTAAACTGTACAGAGATACCACATTCTCTCCACATTTCCATAACACTGTGGCTTATTTAGGGAAAAAATTCTCCACTCTCCAATCTTTACTTTCACGTTCAAGTTGTATCACCTCAGATGGGTAGTGTAGAAAGGACAGTTTTTAAGTCATTGCCTTCTCTTCTTTCTCTTACATTGAAAAGAAAAATAGCTTTTTCTGCTTTGCTAGGGTGCCTGACACCCAGAGGAAGATGATGGACAGGAGCTGGGACGATGAACACTCTACTGGCCTTCTTCAGCCTTTGAGTTAGGTGAATTGAAAAGAACGGTAGGAAAAGAGTATAACCTCTGCTTGTGGCCGACCTATTCTGGGCTTTGCTCTGACTCTCTTAAGAAAAGTAAGATTTTTCAGTTTTCTAAAACTTAATAATTTCTTATTAGTTTTAGTGGGCTATGTGCAATTTAGGCCTATTATTTTCAGCTGAAAAGATTTCATGGGTAACTTCTCTATAACTCCTTATGCAGTCTTCTTGCCAAAGTAGAGACAAGTATACAACATTTGAAAACCTATGCATCTCCAAAATTAGTTCATACAGTTCTTACATGCAAAGAACATTGCTCCAAATCTGCTGAAGAGCAAAATATATGTATACCAGTGCCTAGGTTCCTAACTCAAATATACTGCAATTTTGAGACAATTTATTTAAAAAATCCATTAATGGATATTTGCTTCACGGATCTTACTTTTTTTTTTCTTTGTTTTGACCTGTTACCCATCCCTTTATACTAATAGATAAAGCTGACAGAAATATGGATGCTCATTTCAGAGCAGGTGTTTTCCAACCACATATATGGGAGAAATTGCCATGGTAATTTGTTCCACATTACTTTTAAATTTTAAAAGAAGCATATTTTGCATCTCTTAAAAGTACTGCATTGACCACCACTGAGATCTGTTCAGTAGCACAGGCAGCAGAAGTGAAAGTATTCTTGCATCTATTTTTTGGATGGATTTTAACTTTAAGATGATCCACACCTGAAAATGGAAGCGTATTCTCTACATCCATTTGCTGCTTAAAACTTCTTTTCAAGTAAAAATAGCTTTACTGGGTACTCTGAGAAATGCACAGACACCCATATTTCCCGTTGACTCTGGAGCATCACTAATGAAGTGTCATGACTTTAGCCAAGTAAATAAGACAGCTGTGCTTTAATATGTATTTGAATGTGATTTTACTTAATATACTGAATGAATTCAAAAGTAATGTTTCCCATTATTGAAATGGATAATTTTTGAATGAATCTTTCTGATTCTCAGAGACAGCTAAAGAATGTACAGTATAACTCATTTATGGACAGGAGTTAAAGTATTGTTGAGTTAATCTGACATTTCCTCTGATATAGGACAGGTTTGCCTTATGCTAGGGAGAAGCTACAGCACTCTCAACACTTGTCCATATTATATTGCCTGTGAAGTATGGCCTCTGCAAAGAAACCCCCATAATTTTCTCAGTCATTCACATATGCCAAATGCAGGACTTGTAGGAGGCTGCAGAAATAATAGTGTGAGTACAAAGTCTTTTTACCTGGAATTGAATATCCTGGTATTTGTCCAAATTAGGGAGGGGAAAAAAAGTCCAGAAATGTTAAATATTTTTCATAATCTAAGAAAAGAAGTGATTAAGTGCATAGAGGAGAAATGCAGAAACGGGGTGGGGGGTAGTTAAGCTTTTCATAGTATCCTATATGCTTTGAAACTCTTGGTAATGAAGCTAACAAAAGTAATTCTCGCTATGCTTTTAATGTCCTGAACTTCTCCAGAACCAGTCTCGCTATGCTTTTAATGTCCTGAACTTCTCCAGAACCAGTCAATCTCCTAAGAAGTAATAATATTATTCAACATTTCTTATTCAGCTAGATTTAGGATTAAATGAGGGAAGCCATGTCTGAAGTGAAAGATAAATACAGCCAAGATGGAGACTACAATAAAAATAATAAAAATGTCTTCCATATAAGAAAGCTAAGTAATGAATGTAGAAAAGGCAGCTGTGATGTTTAGCTAAATCTGTGCAAAATTTTTATATTTCTTTTTCTGAAGAAAAGCTAGAACACTCAATTATCATTAAAAAAACCAAAACTGACTTGGCTTCACAGTGTGAGACAAACCAAACATATTCTAACTATACCTCAAAATTAATGCTGTTATGTAGTGAGCGACTCGCAAAATCACCAAAATGCTTAACATCTAACTGAGGAGGACACTGGGTCTACCATTAGGGTTAAAAACATAGCACAAGGACAGTAAAACAGTGTCTGTTTACTGTTATGTTCCTATGTCATATACACATTTCAAGACTTTTGATCATTTTCACTCTATCTACAGTGGTACATATTGCACAGCCTTGCATAGTAGATAATTGTAAAGTTGAAGTTAGATGCTACACTGAAATAATCTGAGATGTATTTTCTGACTTTGACCAAATCCTACATATAATCCTACATATAATCACACAGACCTCCTGAGAATATTTTGCACACCATACATTTTATTCTTCTGACCAGGTAAATTTTTACAACAGCACTTTAAAAGGTGCAGTGTTGAGTTGGGCTACTCAAGAGACTGAGATGACATTCTGCAGGCAGCATTTTAATTTGATTGCATTCATGCTGGTTTACACCAGATGCAGCATGTCCCATTCAGAGTATAAAATTACTCATCATCCTGCATCCTGCAAGTAACACAAAGCTACTTGTGATCTCTGCATGCAGAGACAGTTTGGTAAAACCAGATGAGAATTACTCTGCTTTAAACCAGCCTCAGACATAGCGTAAGTCTGGACATTAAGGGCATAACGTTGGTTAATGTAGATTGTACTGTATGAAGGAGACACAATAACACAAGCAAATGGCATGAAACAGCAGAAATGCTTTGCTCTGATTTATCCTCTCAAGACTTTGAGCATACAGAGGGGGCAGGATATCCTCTACAATATGTTTTGAAGT
>NW_005054352.1:1810180-1824028 GCF_000277835.1 Geospiza fortis | reverse complement strand
AGCCACAATAGCCTTTCCCCCAGGTGCTGGGAACCATGAAGGCTTTCTTCTTTTCCTGCTTGCAGAAAGTTTAGAAGATTCTGGAGCAACCTCCAAAATCTGAAAGATTTTAAATGGTTATGCTGCTTGTGTATACTACAAGGTCTTATTATCCTTAAAATGAATTGCCAGAAGACCTTAAAGTTCCTTTTTTTGAAATATTTTCTAACTTGTTTTCTGTCCATATTTTCAGAAGGAGCTATTGATAGTGGACATTTTGGTTTTATGATATGTAATTGAAGTGTTTTGCTTTAAAAATTATTCTACTAGTTTCTTCCATCTCTTGTAACTGTCTAGTAAAACTTTAAAAAAATCAGACTGCTAAAACTTGTGCTACAGTTTAACATGGAAGCCATCTATTATCCCTAATTTATCTGTATTACTGACCCCCAATCATACACAAGCATTTTGTGTGTGTATCTAGTCTTTCTTCATGAACAGTACAAGGTTGAAATATTGAACCCCAATGCTATGTAATCTTGAGATTAGGAACTCTGAGAAGAATGACAAGAATGTATTTTGATGGGATGAATTGAAAAAAGGGTAAGAAGCAAGATGGCATATCAATGTCAGCAATTTCAAAGCAAGGTTAACTTGACAGTTCTTTGCATTAAGCATATTACTGAATTTTCTTTCTAAGGGTTTTTGTGGAAAGACCAATAACATACTGCAGATAATGTTGATACACAATTGAGAAGTTACCCTCCTGAGATCCTTATTTACCTTGCTGATTAGAATTCTAAAACAGCATAAAGTTTACAAGGTAAGAAGTAAGTAGGCACAATATCATCTGTAACATTATGCCAGATTAATTTATTTTTCTTGAACACCTTACTGAACAGTATTATAAAAAATTATTGATTTTATTCAGTACTTATTATTACACAAAAAAAGATAACAAATGAAGACCACTGCTGACTTCTAAACTTGTGGGGACAGAAAAATTATTAGCTTCAATTAATAGATAAAATGTGACTTCAGTGAATTGTATACTGCCTTGATGTTCCTTGATGTTCATAGGTTATTTCACTAGGTAATTTGTGTATTATGCTGTTGAGATTCTCCACTTCAATACTGTCAGTAAAATGAACATTACTCTAAAAAGTGTCAAAAGGAGAAAAAAACATAAGTATGGAAGCAACATAAGAAAATATCATGACTTGAAATAAACAGAAGTGCGCAAGGAAAGTGGATGTAAGATAGGGTTGAATCTTCAGGCCAATTTAAGTTTAAATTAGAATCAAGTAACCATTAAAATAATTTACAGAGGACATCTGGGCACTGAAACTGGATTGCATGAGAAAATTTGTTCTCCATTTCTTGGATTCAACATGAACACCATTGCTGTTCCTAAATTGCTTCTGAAGATTGGCTTTTGTATTGTAATGGGATTGTTGTGCAAATATGGCTTACTACAAAAAATTAGAGCTGTTATACTTCCCCTTTCACGGTTTTATGCTAATCTATAAGAAGTTTACTATGTGCCCATGAGATGTAGGAGATCCTGCCCACTGATGCCCCACAGTCTGTTCAGGGATGAAGATTTGTTCTTATCCTTATCAGTAAGGCAAACAAACAAAACGCACACACACACAAAACAAAAACAAAATCTTGGTTGGTTCTTCTGCCTGTTCTTATAAAAGAAGACATCAGCTGAAAACATCAGTTTAAAAAACGCCAAATTCTAAGATGCTTAAAATATAAAAGAAAATCTTGATATTCAGAAAGGTCTGAACTGTTCTTTAAATCTTATTACTCAATATGATGAAGTATTTTATCAAGATCTATATAAATAGAACCTGATGGATCTTGTCAGACTGAATTATTAGTTTTAGTAGAAAGGAAAAAATAAAACTGGTGGACATTTCCACCTTTTCTGCTTGTGATGAAAACTAGTATATTTTGTGTATTTAAAATTAAGATTACAAGAAAATCAATTCATCTGTACAGACTTGTTTCTTGGTATATAAAAAAATCCCATTGAAAATGACAGTTTAGTGTTGAATTACAGCTATTTTAGTGTGGCTACTAAGAAATCTTATTCTGTTTATCCGTGTAAAATATTTTTATAACTTATCAAAAAATTTATTTTCCTTTCTCTTATTCATTTTTTACAGAAATAGCAGATAGTCAAACTTAAAGTAAAATCTGTGTCCATTGGCTGAACTTCAGAAAATTGTACTCTCTTTTTATAGGAAAAAAATCACCTATATATGCTCCTGCTGTAGATTTGCAATTTGGGTTTTTATCCACGCATAAAAAAATTTCCTTGCACAAAAAGAACCTCCAGAGGTGTTTAGATCAAGCCAGAATATCCTTAGAGAAAGTAAAATCCAACATCTGTCAACAGTGAAGAAGATGATCCAGCTGTATGTTTTGTGATGATAGGAACAATGGAAACTAATCAAAGATAGGAGCAGTGTTACAATTATATTTTTTGTCAATTGATATATCACCATGTTTGAAATTTGATACTGATCTCTTTAAATTTCTTGTAGAGCAAAAAATAGATATATAACCACTTTTGTCTGTACTAACATGAAACAACAATACCTTTAAACTTCTATTCATCAAGAGAGACACAGTCAACAAAAATTTCTCATTTTTGCCAGAATCAGGAGTGGAAACACAAGGTCCTAATGAAATTATCTGTTTACAAAATGCTAAGTGAGGGGTCTTTTGGAAATTCTGTTTAAAATGTGGCTTGGAAAGCTGTCACTTGAAGCACACTTTTCAAAAAACCCCAACAAATCTAAGCCTGAATTACAAACATTTTAACTCGTCCATGCCCCATCCCCCTTCCCTCTAGCTTTGCTATGGCTGTCTAAAGAGCCCCAGAGAGATAAATCAAAATCTGAACTGTAACCTTACACTTATATACTTGTTAAGTGACTTTTTAACGGTCTGTTTTCGCTAGAAATTGGATTGCTTTTAAACTAATGTTGTCTGGCGGGCAAAAGTGAGTGAAATTACAAAGCCTGGAGGAACGCCAATTACTTGTTTTAATTAGCAACAACTTTCACTACAGTATAATCTCCCTACAGGCCACTTTTTTGGTAGGTGTGAAAAATTAAAAAAAAAAAGGTACATTGAAACAAACTAATAATCTCTTATTTATTCCTAAATGACAGCTGTGCTCTTATTCCACTGTAGGCACAGGCTTTAGAGGGAGCTGCTCACTCCAGGGGGAGTGGGGCCTGCAGCACTGGCTGCTTCACTTGGAGACCTTTGGCAATCAGCTGCACAAAGCAGTCCCTTATTTTATGCAGCTACATCATAAAAGTACTCCTTTTGTTACATTTCCTCCCTTTAAAAGGACTTAATCCCCTTTTCAGTTCAGCCTGTAGTGAATTCATCAGGGACATCTCACTTGTCACAAGAACTGCAATGGCCCACTTGGCAAATCTTTCAGCCTTTTCTGAATTCCTTGTTTTTTTATTTTCCACATTAAATCGCACTTTGCATTCCCCTCAACATAAGGCAACCCCCTAAATGGTGACAGAGAGATAGAAATTTCTCCACTCTCCCCTATGTTACAATTTTGTCGCTGAAAAGCAACTTCCAAGTCCAGAAATCAAACATAGTTTTCAGCAGGTGGACACACTGAAAGTCATGGGCTGAGAAATGGGCAGCCTACAGGGAACTTGGCTCACTGCAGCAAATTAAGTTGTCCATGAAACCTTTTCATTTACAGGGAACTGGATTTATGGCTGGTTTTAACATCTGGAAGAGCTGGAATACAGGTGCTCCTTGTGGAGGGTACCTGGGTTTGTTTGGCTGGATGATCAACACAGATGATTATTTTTTGTCAATAACTGACAAAAATTTCAAGGCTGAAGAAAAGAACAAGTATCACTGTTTTGATTATTGCTAAAAAAAGAGTTAGAAAAAAATACTAATCTTAGTTAAATGTTGTTCAGAGTCATAAGGACATGGTAAAGCCCATTGAAAATGTAAAAATATGTTAAATTATAGAAGATATATCCATATATACCCTGATATATATAACCATATAGAATCAGATATAATGATTCCTTTAATCTCATAAATTAAGAAAAAAAAATTGGCTTTTAAGAAGAAAAAAGAGAATGTTCTCAACATTTGTGTTACTTTACGTTGAGCTGACTAAGCTTCTTGAAACAACATGACTTCAGCACTTTACTAAAATTTCAGGTTTTATTAAACTCTAGAGCTATGCCAACTTTTGTCCCTTGTCTGGAGAAGGTACCTTTGACGTTTTCATCTGCCATTTTTTTTTTCTCTCTTAAGTGCAGAAACAACGAGGAACAAAAGGAGCAATATTTCTTAATTATATATTAATATTTATATGCTAACCCTTTTTAGCTGGAATTTGAGAAGGACAACATAGAAACATACTCTCTAATGACAAACATACTTTTATTTTTACACTATATGTACAATACATGTATACTTTTGAGACATTGTAGAAATCAGTCTGTAATATCAAAGTTGTTGAGATGAATGTCTCTATCAGTGGAGTAAAGAGCACAGGAAGAACATGCTAACAGAAATGCAGGTTACAGAAGCTGGAGTGACAGCTGCCACCTCCTGATCAAAGTATTCATCTTTTGGTCTTAATTAATCTGATGCAATGATATTGGGGGGGGAGGGCAGGGGTTGGGGCAGAGGAAAGAAGGCATTTTTATCTACTGCTTTTTATTTGTTTTGTATTCCACCTTAGCAAGTGGTAAGCTGGTAATATAACATCTTTATGCGAAAGGGTTTTACAGCTTTATCCTTTTGTTACAATCTGTCATGTACACTCAGGATTGCCACATTTTGTAATATGCTCCAAAACACACTTTGTGGTGCACTTCAGGCATGAAAGCAAATAAGTGCTTTTGTTAAAAAAAAACCAAAACCAAAAACAAACAAAAACCAAACCAAACAACAACCAAAAAAACCCCTATGAAAAAACCCCAACCCCCCCCAAAACAAACAAACAAACAACAACAACAACAACAACAACAACCAAAAACCCCACAAAAAACCCCCATGTCCAGAAGCAAAAATCCCCACAAGCTAGGGAGGAAATAAAAATCACAAGAGCAAAAACCGAAAAGCACCAAGGAAAAGCTCTGGACATTATCACACAATGGATTCTAATTTTTGCTGTTTTTGCCTAAGAAGGAAAAGTGTCATTCCTTAACCTTAACAGATAACATTTTTACCATCTGGGGAAAAAAGAGCAGGGATACGACTTGAAAATATTCACTGAGCATATCAAAGCAGCATTCTTGTCATTGTGGATGCACGTGACCAACCTGCATCCACAGTGAGAGGTGGGAGACCCAGTTTTGGGTAATAACACAAGGAGAATTACAAAATGTATTTAATAATAATATTCATCATCATCACCATCATCATCATCACAACAACAGCAACAATAATAACAACAATAATAATGATAACAGTAATACCAACCACTACCACTCCTATTGCTACAATAACAACAACAACAGCAACATTAATAATCTGATTTCTTTGCCCCCCTTTTCAGGATGGTTTTTGGCTGGATTTGGTAGTGTTTTTTACCACAGTAGACATCTGCTGGATTTCATTTTCTCTTTCTCTGCCTGAGCTGGCTCCAGCGAGCTGGTTGTCTGGAAGACTGAGACTGAAGGAAGGAGATATTTGAAAGAAGAAAGTAAACATTACCAACAAAGACTATAATTGAAAGGGGCTTCGTGAACAAGGGGTGTTGTCAGAAAGCAAAATAGGCGAGGGTGGGGCTGCCTGGGGCTCTTTGTCTGTGTGCACACTGAAGCTGCCTGTTGTGCTGTATTGTACTAGGCAGGAATTTACCATCTCACAAGCAGGCAAATAGCTACCTCTACAAACAGATCGAATTATAAAGCTTAAATATTTATAGCTATTTACGACTCCATTTTAACTATTAGTGGCCACTTCTACTTTCAAGACCTATAAGTTTTGGGCATTTATATATATATATTTTTTAAATGTATGTGTTATACTAATTGCTTGTTAGTCTACCGAGCACCATTCCTGAATCTGCATGCTCTGCCACCCAGAAATAACAGAGGGAAAATAGCACTATAACAGTTATTTGCTGTATTTACAACACAGCAGTAATTTAGAACTACAGTTTCAGATTCTTTACCTGGATGGTTAGAAATATTTTTGTGGGTTTTTCATTTAAATTTCCTGCAAAACTGTTTTTTATCATAAATTTGGTGCCACTTGATATGAATAGAACAGAAACAGGGAAAATACAGATGGAGAAGAGAAGTGATGTTTTACAGGGTAGACAGTTACTGCTAGTTAGTTGCTTGAAACTGTTTGAAGCAGTTTGTGCAAAGATATATATGTTCAAGCATCGCATCACTAAATGTTAAAGCTTGGAAATATTATCAGGGATAGCTTTCATTACATCACTTTTAATCTATATATGTGTGGGATCTAAACAGAAATTTCAGTACAGCATACACACCTATACATTTTCATTGATTGCACAAGCTTAAGTGACTTTACATTTTGAAGCTGTAGCAAGTGTATCAATTTAAAAAAAAAGCCAATGCAGAATTAATGTAATATTTAAAAAATCACATGCCAGAAAATCCCTCAGAAAACCTTGATTACATTTTAAAATGTCATGATGTTTTCTTTTGCCAAGGTGTAGTTTCCTGACTATGGTGAAGACAACGACAATAATTTTGTTAATACATATTCTATTTTACCATAATACCCTCATAACTCTGGGGGAAATCTCAAAAACAGACCTTAAGAAAATAATAGATAAGTTAAAAGGATGTGGGGAAATTTTCACTTTGTGGAAGGCATCGCTTTTGGACATTTCTTTTCATTTGTACTTTTTTTAAGGATAGAAAGATCCCAAGTGCCATATGTCAATAAATCCTCTCTCTCTCCTCTCTGTACAGCAGCTACACTTCAAGAAAAGTTGTGATAACTACCCTGCAAGATCAGCATAAGCTCTGCAGTTGTAAGCAAAATTGCTCAGTGTGGAGCATACAGAGATGTGGATTTGCTGCAGAAGTACTAAGTTAAACACATTCTTCTCTGTGATGCAGTGTACTCACATAGTTATATATGTGAGGGGTCAGTCTCTGAAGCATCCTGGAAACTTGTAAATGTTGGGTATGCGTAAAATGGTATTTTTGACATGAGAAAAGAAACTGCTTTTTTTAATAAGTTTAATAGAAAAGTGCTAATGATCACTTTCTGTCCTTCTACATAAGCATTTTACATCTACATCCAGAAGTGTCTTTATTCTACCTGAGATAGTTGTCAGGAAAATAAAATGATCACTTGATCTACATTCCACAGTGATGTATTTAAATATTTCTCACTTACTATTTATCAATGTTGGAAACTTTCAGAACAATTATAATTTTAACTTTCTGTTGTTCCTTTTCCCTTTTCCATTCTCAAATTACTAACTAGGAGCTGCAGGAAACATAGCGCCAATAAATGGTAACAAAAAGAAGACACTACATACATACTTGTCAGTTACTAAACACTGAATAAGGCTATATGAAATATTTGTGTAAAAATGCATGTGATTTTACTAGTTTGAAGATTACTTTCATGCAATATTCCATTCTAAATGGAGGAGTAACACAAATGAAGAGTTTACCAAAATTTGCTTCATAAAATGTGTTCATGTTATACCAAATTTTACATCCTAAAGTTAGGCAAAGCTATAGGCAGAAGAATTTACCATGTGAAAGATATAGTTTCTGCTATGTCTGAAATTAGAGAACATATTGACAATGCTTCATTGCGTACTTAAAATCTAGAAAGGCCTAGCATCTTTTTAATAGTGTCTGAAGTATCATTTATTACCTTCTGTATGAATTTCAGATTTTTCTTGAGGATTATATTTCCTCAAACAACAATAAAATAATAATTCTCCATATGAAGTTTTGTACCATCTCTTAGCTGCCTAAGTTCCTATCTTGTTACTATCAGGATCTGGAAAATCCAGAGACTAGGAATGGCTAAACTATTTCAGATAGAGCTGGATCCAATATTTATCAATCATTGGGACAGACTTTAATTATAAAGTGTTTAAATAAAGTTAGTTGCTGATCAAATCTGTCGTTATGAGTGATAGGAATTGTAGTCTACTCACAGACAGCTATTGGAGTCATCAGGACTCTGGAGGCTACTGCCTTGAAAGAGCATAAAATAGAATTCAGGTTGTGAAAGGTATTACCCTTCAGGTTTTCATCTCTCTAATCTGAGGCGTTTGGGAAGTAAAAATCGCATATTTCATTTATGGTGACCCTGAGAAATGACTGCCTCACAATTCTCTCATGACCTTCAGGCAGTGTAAGCATCCTATGTATTTGACTTTTTATTCTGGAAGGGAAAACAAGAAGATATAACTAACCACAAGATTCACAAGCTGGTAGCTGGCAGCTCTTTATACAAAATTTGGAAACATTGAGGGTGCCAAGAACCACAGATTCTACCCTTCACACTCTAAGCATTGAGAAAACCCTCATCACCATGAGAAAATTCTTATCACTGTGAGGAAGCATGAAGCACACAGAAAGTACATATTTTTGGAAACATGAGGTCCTGAGCTTGGAGGAGGCAAAAACCTTTTCTGCTGCATGTAATTATTCTGTGACTTTGCAAAGAGAAGACAAATTGTCCCATTAGCAATGGAACAAACTGAATGTAGTTTCTTGAGAAGTTTGATAGAGTTTTTTACAGCCATAATTACCAGTGCACCCTCCAATTACCATACTGAGATGATGACTTTAGAAACTAAATCTTATCTACCATCGATCTGCTTGGCAACAAGAACATCTTGGTGGGTGTTATGCAATGGAAGCACTGATCCTGCACTGAGAGTCTGAGAGCACTGTTTACTGATAGTTTTGTAACACAGAAATAAGTTGGGTCTGCCTTTTGTACCCAGTCACTAATTTTCAGGAAACTCACAGGAACTGAATTATTTTTTTAATATTTTGTCTGAAATTTCTCTGAAGTGGGACAATTGGTCAAAAATTACTAAAGGGAAACTACCAGGCACACAGCCTTATTTTCCTGGAAACGGGACTATGTCCTCAAATACCAGCTACTGTTGCTGTAATTATTTTCTCACATGCATAAAACATGTCAGTTAGTGACCTTCACACAGTTCAACTAAGTGACTTGGATAAGACATAGTAAAACAGGTTCTTCAGTGTCTAGCAAGAAAATTAATTCTCTCAATCTGAATGACTACCTGTTGAATGGTGCTTCAAGCATATCTGCAGAACATAGCTTCTTCCTATTAAATATAGCAGAGTTTTTTTTTTACTTAACTTGTTATCTTGGAAATAGAGACTTGTCTTTTATCTTCTTCTCACCCACCTCCTTCACTTATGAGCAATATTAAACCCATTTGCCTGCCTGTCAAACACAAGTTTCCATCCATATTCCTGCACTTATATGAATCTAGCCCTCATATAATAAATGCTTTCATAGAGCTGATTTGTAAAAAAAGACCACCTTGCTCTCTCTTCAAGATTAATATTTGTCATAAGGCTTATATGAGATCACCCAACCAGTTCTCTTGAAGGAATAGACAGCTCTTTCTCTTTCTGTAAAACAATTCCCATACAGATCTGAGTGTATTGATCTACATATGCATATCAAAGAGATTTTTTTTTAAATGTGATTTTGGGCTGCAGGAATTTTGTGGCTGAAGTTGCTTGTGACAGTTTTCTCCTTCACCTTCTCTTTAAAATCTCAAATATTGGCTGTCATAATGTATCCTGCTTAGGTAATTTCTTAAGTCTAGTGGCATCTTGTGAATGAAAATAATACAGATTTCAACTGAAAATCAGGAGAAGTCCATTTTGCGATTATATGAAGCCTTAATTTCTAGTATATTTGAAAAAAAAAAAACCAGAACAGAAAATAATATGAGAATGAAAAAGAAATTCTTCCTACTTTACCAGAACAACAAAGTTTGTCTGCATCTAGTGATTCTGGAAATTTACTAGTCTTTGCGTATGAAATGGACTGTTCTACAGATTTATCTTGCTGCTGGAAGGAACCCCACTGAACCCTCTGAGCAGTGGGAAAAAGATTTAGCTCAGGAGCTTCTATGAGTTCTAGTTAAGAAGTGAGTGATAAAAAGAATGAGTCCATTTTAAGAGTGAACTTGAAAATATTCTTCAGAGGTGTAACATTCACATGCCAGAGTAAATATCACAAAGCATCTTTTGCTTCTGAAACTTAACTGCTGTCATAATGACCATCTGTTGGCTGTTGGTTTCTAACATTCCCTGACCTATGGCATTTGTGACAAATTACGCACCAAAGTGCTAGAGACATCTTGTTAAAATGAAGCCTGAGGCCCGCAAGTTCTAACCCCTATTGTCTTTAAAAGCATGGGTTAAATGGGAACAAGAAGTAGTTTAGACAGAAAACAGACATGGCCATGGCTAAAAGAAAATGAAATCCTAATCCCCTAACCCTTTGACTTTTGCAGCTTGCTGCACAGCAATGTGCTTTCAACCATTAAACTACCTTCTTCTGAAGAGCCAAATCAGTTCAAACTGAGGGAAAATTTGCACATTACCACAAAATCTTTGATTGATTCCTGTTTGAGAATTTTATGGAAGACAATCATTTCATGCAATACTTTTAACCAACAAAATATGTTTCACATTCACTTCCACTACATGTAATATTTGGTGTCATATAAAATCAATGTGAAGGAACACTTTTCAAAGTCACTAGTTAGTCCAGCTGTAAAACCCACTGGTGTCAGTTAGATTTAGAGAGAGCTCTACAGTTTCTTTAGGGCTAATATTTAGAGGAATTTAAAAAATATGCTAATTTTTTTAAACTCTTTCTTTGACATGTTCACCAGCTTATCCTGTTGTGTTGCTTCTGGGCTTTTAGTTTAAAGATAGCAGAAACTCAACTCTTGTTCCGAAATGCTAACTTTCATATTCATCTATATATATATAGATATGGATATAAATATATAAATATATATATAAAATTATGAACCTTACTAAAAAGAAATATAACCTATATTAAAGTGAAAAGGGAAAATTGCAATTTTTTTATCTAATCAATGTAAAACTTCTTGGCTTCTAGCAAATGATACAAAACATACCACAAACCCACCAAAAAATCCCTATATGCTCACATTATATTTGTAGCATTATGCTTTGAAAGGTCAAAAGTAGTAAAATGACACATAAGGTTGCTTTAAAACAAACACTTAACTGAAGTTTCAAAATGAAATTAATATTTATATTTTTTCTCTCATCTAGAATCTCAATTGAAATAGCATAAGTCAGCACATTGAAAAAGAAAGTATCACAAAATCATTATTATTGTAAGTTTCTGATTAACACAAGAAAAAATGTTATGTGGGGCTGGGATATCCACAATTAGATATCTAAAGTCTCCATACAGTGCCACATGTTTTAAAAAACTTTTTTTCTACTATACCATGATCCTTATATTAGATAATGACCTGTGAAAACAAAGTAGGCATTCTATGATTTGGTGATTGGAGCAAACACCATCCTGTAGACATACATGATAATGTTATGACTACAGGATGGTGGTTGCTCCAATCCCTGTAACACTTCGGTATTTAAGCAATGACAGCATATATCACCAGAGCATGAGCAGAAAACTCCTGTCACCTAATTTTGCTGCATAAAGTCTGCTAACCTACATCCCTACAGTCTGTTACCTGTGTTTCTTTCATCTCTCATCTTCAAAAAGGTGGTTTTGTAAATCTGTGATGTTTCCATCAACTTGCAGGTTGCAGTGATTGACTTTGTCTTAGACTATGCCTAGCCATTGACATCTTTCATACAGTAGCGCTGTCCTGACATGAATGAAAACTGCCAAAATGGCTATTGGCAGGAATTAGAGTTTATTCTGACTCACTTGCCCATCAGAGAATCAACTTGACTAATCTGGTAAGGAAAAAAGAAAAAATCACACAAGGAAAATCATCTTGTTTTACATGCAAAATTTGTTTGCATGTAAAACAAGAAATCACAAGAACATTCTGGATACATCAGACTCACAATTCAATCAATAGTTTAAACAACTGTGAAAATCACTCTTTCTGCATTTTTTATTAAAAGCTTTGTTTAAATTTGTTATGCTTTTAATTTATTTCTCTTAGAAAAATATCAGATATGCTCTTCATCTCTAAAAGGTCCAGTAACCTTAATTTTATGCCACATTGATTTACATGGAAGGAAATTCTGGAACATACAACTTAACTAACACCAAATAAATTGCTACCTACTGAGGTAAAATATCTCCAGAGTATTTTTATCTCACTTTGGAAATGCAGAGGGGACAGTAAATTATTTTCTTCTGTGACACAGGTCTATAAGATTTTCTTCAAATTTTCATTTCACAACAGTGTAATAGAGTTTGATTATTTCTTTCTCCTAGAAATAAAAGGAGAAGAAAAAGAGAAGAAAAAGGGGCCGAAAAAAGGATAACAGACAGCTTAGAGCTCAGGGAACATAGGGAACAGAATATTTGGGGTTTATTCTTGTGCTATCAGTTTTCACATTCTAGTGTTCTACCCCATTGCTGAGACGATTGTGTTGTGGCAGTCAGAAGACGCGAAAAATACAAACACAAAGCAACAAACATACAGCACAACAAGTAAACAACAGAAACACAAGGAGATGGCGATAAATCTCGATTTCATAATTATTAATTGCTGAAAATAGAATGTCCACAACTGCTGAAACTTGGGCCCAGACCCGCTTTGAATCACTAAGGCATGAATCTCAAGCTTGTCTTCCATGTTGTCTAATGAATGTAGCACCCACCAGTCAATAATCCTTGATTTGATCTTAAAATGTTCTTGGAGGCTGAGAAAATTTTCATATTCAACCTTCTGCACTCTTCCTTTCTGCTCCCCACTATTCCTCAGAGGTTTCATTTTGATGATCTGTATTTTTTAAAATTACACCCATAAGCCATAAGAATCCCAGTCGAAGCTAATTATGGAATGGAAATAAATTAACCTGTTTGAGCAATTCTAGGGTGAAGAGACTTCAAGCTAATTTAATTTAACTCTTAGATTCATTACAGAGCTTTTCACATTCCTAGGCAGAAAAACAAATCAGTACTAAACACTTACAGATGAAATGCCTCAGCAACTTTGTCACCGTCAAAGTACATCTTATTTGACCTCAGACACTGAGCGTGAAAAGTCATGAAACTACACCAGAAAGAGTATGTGCAGACTCTTAACAGGATGAGCACAAGTTTATGAGAAATAGATTGAGAGAACTTCTACAACCACGCTAGAGCTGACGTCTAGGCTATTGGGCCATCTGGTCTTTTGAATCACCAAGACTACTTTATATGTGGCTTAACACAAACAGTCCTAAAATTTTTGGGGTCTGTACATAAACACTTATTTGATCTTCTAATGTTGTGGTGCGTGGTGGTGGTGTTCTAAGTTGTATTACAGTCTGTTTTATAAGCTGTAGTTATGTTACTCAAAATGGTTCCAGTATTTTATAAGATGGTTCTGTCCCAGACCCCATGGCCCCTGCTCCCTCATGCAGTTATCTGTCCGTCACAGGTTTCCTTAGTAACTCCCGCCTTTTTGCATCAATTTTCATGTCCATCTGTAATCCCTGCCTTGTTTTTCTCATTATCTCTATTTCCCCTCCCCTGTTACTTTGGCAACCCACCTGCCTGTCATTTTTCTGCCTACTCCCCAGCCCCAGAAACTTCTACCCAGGGCAGAGGGTGATTGGTGCAGGCGGGGGTGTCCCTCCTACGTTGTTTCCT
>NW_005054352.1:1800385-1809976 GCF_000277835.1 Geospiza fortis | reverse complement strand
CTCGGAGCGAAGGCTGAAGTGGCCACGCGGCTGGCCCAACCAGGCTGTGGCGCGCATTGTGTGGAGCTGCTGGGCTCAGCGACATGCGCAGCTGCATTCTAAGTAGCTTATTTATATAGACTAGGAGTTCCTCTTCTCTATTGCTCAAGAGATATAAAAATCTGAATTTTGGTATCTTCATTTTCTGTGTCTTCTAAAAGGCATATCCAAGAGGCTTGAAATTTTGTGGAACAGACCTCAAAAAAACTTTGTCGTTTTGTAAAGCACCTCCAACTGACTGCTCTAAATCAGAATAATTTAAAGGCACTGAAAAATACGGAACATTGATTATGTTTATCAATTGCTTTCTTTATGCATCTACATTTACTGTGCGGTTCTAAATTACTTTGTTATGAAGTGTTTGGAAGTAGAGGAGACATGGAAAACATAAAACAGCTAGGAGAGAAACAGTCATATAGACACAATAATCAGAAATACAAATCGTGATTACAGCATCAATTATGAGTTATACATACCAGTTCAAACTGTAACAATCACGAAAACATTAAAGTCATTATAAATACTGTTTCAAAGAAAACTACTAGTAGGAAGGATCTCGATTTTACATACAGTCCTGTCAAAATCCATTAATCAAAACAAATTAATATTATTAAGGAGACCTATTAAGAGATTTACATTTTCTAAACAAGTTGAAGACTTTCCTCTCCAGAAGTCACAAAAATTTGTTTGGATGCCAGGCCAAAAGTTGGATTCCAGTTTTGCAAACACTACTCTGTACTTTATTACAAATGATCTTCGCAAAAAAAAAATCATGAAGCTGTCATGGTCTCTTCCTTCATCATGGTTTTTTTGTAATCTACTAGATACATCAAAGCAACCCTGATGCTACCTACAAATAGTAACAATAAAGACTCACTTCACATGCTGCGTAGAGGTAACAGATAACAAAAATTTTTCCATACAGGTTTGAAGGTCTTTAAATTAAAGATTTATAACAGCAGGTTAGCCCTTCCTGCACCCACTATGATCCTTGACCTCAAAAGACATTCAGTACAACCAAATGCAGGACATGTTACAACAACTGCCTTGGGCTTGTCCCATGTGGAAGATAACAGCCTTATATTTTAGATTTGTGGATCAGATACTGCTGCAGGAAAGCACTGAGACCATAAAGCATGTTACAGTTTTCCTCCATTACCCATCTGAACTTATCTGTCCTAAGGGCTTCTCATGAAATCTTTGCTGCTCCAGCCATGGCCAGTTTGTCTCAGAAGCTTCTGCCAAGAGAGGTGCTTTGGTAAAGCTCTGCTTTTGCAAAACATTTTGCAGAAAGAATTAATCTTCTTGCTATGGTGAAGTTGGTAAATTAACTATGAAGTTGGTAAACGGTTATGCCAAACAGAAAATATCAAGAGAGGTGCTTTTATAGATATCATCTAAACAGAAGCAGTACACTCAGTTCAGCTATGCTGGAATTTTCTCCTCAAAGACTCAGTGTTTTCCCCATACAACTGATTTAGCCAACTGATTCAGCTGGAAAGCAGTAGGAAGGACACCAAGCTGGATGCTTAAGCTGTGCAGCTCCTTATTTCTTTTAGAAAAAGAAGTTACATAGTGCACGTCCTAAAGGAAGCGTTTCCAAAAAACTGTTTCCAGAAAAAAAAGAAAAAAGGAAAAAAAAAATCAAAAAAGCCCAAACAAACAAGAAAAAACCCCAAGCCAAGCCACCATCATAACCATTACAACATTATTTATAAACCTAAAATTTTATGACACAGAAATCCTGAAACAAAACCAGACTGAATAGCTACCATGTTATTCCAATGGTCTCATATTACTGGGTAATATTTTGTTACAACTAGAAAGATATACTTGGTGGAATTTGTAGTATCTATACTTATGGCTTATCCAGGAGATGACAGCATTGTTCACACTTAATGATAAAACCATGCAGGATCTTCATGGTATCACTTCCCTTAACCTCCTTATCTTTGTATAAAGAAATAAAAAGACTTTTTGCACCCTTTTCCAGCAATGATGGTAAGTTTACTGAAAACACTGTAGACACTGCGTATGAATAACTGATGTCAACATATGCTTGAAAATAATTTCTCTATCCCGGTATATAGAGAACAAATACCCTGTAATTTTTGTATCAAAAATAAAAAAAAAACAAGCAGTGAACATAGAAAAAAGCTGAGTATCACACAGATCTAAATTTATACTCTATCAGATTGTGAAACCATTCATTTCACAAAATGACTGAAAATAGTAGAGAAAAATTACACGAGATGTTACTTGCCAGTTATTTCAGTTTTTTACAGAAGTAACATGCAAAACAATTTTCTGCATGCATTTAATTTTAAAAAATCTTTTATATTTATTTTAAAAGTTATCAAAATTAACTGTGCTTTTTCCAGAAACAATGTTTACTTTTGCAGTTAAGACTAGCCTCATACAGGTTATTATATTTTAGCATTTCTTTTCATCTACCTATTTTACCTGTCTCTGAGATACTATTACATTTTACAGAATCCTGATCTCTATCTATTGAAGACTAGACAAAGGACTCCAAGAGCAGAGCATGGGGAACAAGACATGATAGATTCCCAAAGTATTTTTGTAATGTGATTCCACCTCTCTCTAAAATGGCAAACGGGTTGGTTCTCATTACAATGATGTTCCCTGAAGCAGGTGATCTGTAGGAATGTGGTCAGGTGCATTGACTTCAAAAATTCTCCACCTGAAGTGTAATTGGTTGTGTTTTATCAGTCTTCTTAATGTAAAATATGGGCTGTGAAATCTTCCTGCATTGTTCACAGGCATACATAATCTAAGACTTCTGGGAGCAACTCCGGATGGTAGTTACCTGGTCATGGACTAGGACAGGGAAACCTAGTGCTCTGGAGGAATTTGCAGAGACTTTAGGTCTGAAAAACAGCTTATGCTAGTTTTAATTCTTACTGGGAAAAGCTGTAGTCTGAGTGTGATACACTGGTGCAACAGAGATGAAGGGAGAAGTGTTGAACACCACAGGCAGCCACACTATATGGAGAGCTGATGATCATCAGCAAAAGAGACCTTACCTCAGTGTGATACAGAGCCTTCCAACTCCCTTGGTAGGCAAAATATCCAGATCCCATCACAGGAGTATGATCTCCCCTCTGTGATACAGGTCTATCTATACTACATGGGTTACACATATATTGGTTTGATCTGAGGAGAATGCACCTTTCTTCATGGAACCAGGATGAAGTAAGGTTATAAAAGATTTCTGAGATCACATCTGTGTTAAATTCAGATTCCTTTATGTTTTCAGCACACAGAAGAGAGAAATTAGCTAAGTATTATGCCTTTGTATTTCAGATACAAAACTAGGATGCAAAATACCGAGATGTTCTTGGTAACTGATATAGGGAAGGAATGAAACAATAGCCCTTCTGTGTCTCTAAGTGTTTGAATGAAATGAACAGAAAAGAAAAAACATAGAATCACAGAATGTTAAGCATTGGAAGGGATCCTTAAACAGTGTCTAATCCTAACCCCCATACCATTGGCAGGGACACCTCCCATTAGACCTGTTTGCTCTACCTGGCTTTGAACACTTCCAGGCTTAGGGCATCCACAACCTCCCTAGGAAGCCTGTTCCAGTACCTCACCATCCTCACAGTAAAGAACTTTTTCCTAATATCTACTCTAAATTTCTCCTCTTTCAGTTTGTACCAATTATTCCTTGTAACTCCTGATAAAGCATCTCTCTATAGCTTTCCAGTAGGCCCCTTCAGTAACTGAAGGGGCCTCAATTTTCTTAACCTGTCTTCATAGGGGAGGTGTTCCTCTTATCAACTTGGCCCTCCTCTGGACTTGCTCCAACAGTTCCACATCCTCCTTCTGTTGGGATGCCAGAACTGTACACAGCACTCCAGGTGGGGTCCCACAAGAGCAGAGCAGAGGGGCAGAATCACCTCCTTCCTCCTGCTGGCCACAGTCCTTTGGATGCAGCCCAGAACATGTTTGGCTCGCTGGGCTGTGAGCGCACACTGCTGGCTCATGTTGAATTTTTCATCAGCCATCACCACCAAGTCTTTCTCCTCAGGGCTGCTCTCACTCACTTCTCTCCCAACCTGTAGGTGTGTTTGGGATTGCCATGACCCAAGAGTAGGACCTTGCCCTTTGCTTTGTTGCACTCTGTGAGGTTTGCATGGACCCAGTCTCAAGCATGTCAAGGACCCTCTGGATGGCATTGCTTCCTTCCAGCATTTCAGCTGCAACACACGGCTTGGTGTTGCCAGCAAACTTGCTCAGGGTGCACTCAATATCGCTGTCCACTTTGCTGACAAAAATAAAACAAGAAAAATATTTTTTGTGCTGTTAAACCTTTACAGTGGACTAAGAATGGAAAAAATACTCTTCTATATGATGCAGCATATTTGTACATCCTTAGATCAGTCTTTTAGACAAGAGTTTAAAAAAAGAGCACAAAACTGAAATTATAAATCAAGCTTCCATATACTGAAATGTAATATTGCCATGGAATATATATCATAACAAGACTACTGTTTAGAAAGCATTATTCATATATCCCTAAAGTAAAAATACCTATCTCTCTCTAGCTATCTAGCTAGTAAAGAAACATATTTAAGCACTTGTTCAATTTTCTCAAAGGTAAGAGGATAATTTTTTGAATTTGATAGAGATTGAATGCTACTCAACCAGAATGATCCAAAGACATCCTAAACAGTTTACACACAAACATGCATAACATTTGTTAATACATATGTCACAAAGTTCACTGTGAAATGAAATCAAAAGTATTAGCTGTATTAGCTGAGCACCTCAGATATAAGAGTTGTGACCCTTTTGTATGTAAAGGGCTATGTTCATTTTTCAGGTAGTAAGAGACAACTTTTCAGGCCTAAAATTCGTATCAGAATTAACAAAGTTTCATCATCAACCTCATACTCAGGAACTTATGAAATATAGTTGTGTCTGACACTAACTCATTCATTAAAACACTCACCTGGTCAGCCAAAATCAGTTAATGAATAGTGCCTATGTAGCTTATATGTACTGCATACTGATGAACTGCAGATCTATTGCATAATCTTTAGGCTGCAAAATTGGTATTTAAACTAGAACACAGAAATTGGAGTTTTGTAAGTTAAGCTCATGTTATCACAGGCAACCATGTCACTTATCATTGATTTCACTTTACCTTGCAAAAAAAAGCCCCTGAAATTTTAACCTTATTCTTTCCTCACTTTCCTGATATTTTACAAGAATTCTACCAACAGGCCAGAAACTAAAAAATCTGCATACCTAACTACAAGGTTCAATTATCAAAAGCTAAAGCTAAAAGGTGTGTTCCTATAGCTCATGCTGATGAAGTTAAAACAATATAACCCCATTTCCTATTTCACAGTAATTAAAATGTTAATTTGCTAAGAAATGTTACCACTTTTCCGAAAAGCTTTGGATTTTAATGTGTGAATATCAGATTTTGAAGACCAGCAGCCTCACAGTGGGATACAAAATCTGTGAGCCTGGATAATACCTTTAAAACATTCAGAAGTGACAACGAAATATCTTTTTTGGACATGCCAGAAGGAGTTAACTGTGATTAATTGCTTTTTGCTCCAGCTCATTTCACAATTATGATTTCTGTCAAGGAATTGTCAGTATGAAACAATATATCAAAGCATAAATATCACTAATAAAATGGCACAGAAAGATATTCTCTGACTACCTAAAACTGAAAGCATTTTATTGAAAATGTCCTTATTTTGTTTGGCAGTCATCCATGACCTCCTACTGTTGACAAAACTAGCAGCAATTCCTGTTTGAAGTGTACCAGAAGATGATCCTGCTCAGCAAAAGCTGCTGCTTTAGAGCATTTAGAGGATTTATCTCTAAATTAATGTTTTCATCTAACACTCTCACTATACACCTTACATAATCTTTAAATTATAGGAAAATGCTAGAAGGGAGTTCTGAGATTCAGCAGCTGAAGTAATGCTGGAGATTTATAGCTCTCTGAAGTCGATATTTGTGACTGACCCAGAGCACACCAGGGCTGCTATTTCACTTTCCTGATTCATAATAAGTGTAGCTGCCTCCAAATAAGCCTCCAGAGCCCATTAATGCCCAGTTCCTTCCCTTATGGTAAATATGCACATATCCAGCTTCACTTTTTAATGCTCTGTTGCTGTTAAGTTGAATAGAAAATTGGGCTTTCTTTTCCTCCTTTAAAAATAAAATTTTCAATTACCCAGGTAGAGTTGACTTCAAATCCTCTAGTTCACACATTTATTTTTTTGTCTAAATAAATATTAAAGAAAAAAATGCTATTTATACACTGAAGACTGCAAAATCACATTTCACTTGATTGATTAATTTTTTGTCTCTCTTAGTGTAGTCCCCTAGCTTCCTTGCACTTGTTGTGTGAAGCATATACAACTAATTAACAAAATCATTTGCATGATGATATGAAGGTAAATATTATAAATAAATACACGTTCGTAAAACGTTTAAAAAAAGCACTAATGCGTTTGTCAGCCCTGCTTCAATTTATATTTTTCATTAATAAAATATACATTGTTTTCCATTTGGAAAATTTACTGGTGGCAACACATTCAGCATGCAGCTTTGTTTCTTTAGAGATGAAGCCTTTGTTTAAGCATCAGCAACGGGTTTTTTGTGCCATTGTCTGGTCTGTCAGATTGGATGAGCATGTGTGTTTAGGGGTGCAAAGATGTGCAGCCACATCTGCTGTGCAAAGCCGTGAACTCACAACTCTCTCCACCACTACAATGTGTTGCACTTGGAGCTCCTTTATTGTGATGGACCTGCTGGTGGTTGCGTGTCTGAAGTGTTACAAGTGCCAGGCCTCATTATAATCACTCTGAAACAAACACTTATTTTGACCATTTAATATTGAAGGGTAGAAAATTAAAGGCTAGATACCTAATAGGTTTTGTGATATTCAATTGATTATACATTGGGATTCAAAACCACAATGTAAGAAATAAAAAGGTCCGTTAACAAAATAATGTTGCTTGTTCTTCTAGAGAACAGTTTTTGTTAAATGATACCAGTAACATCATGTAAACAGTTGACAAACCATTTAGATGGTTTAGCAAGCCATCAATTTCTTCTATGGAATTATTTCTGTAGAATTATAGAACAGGAGATTAACAAACCACAAAGATTCCTTAAGCTAGTTTTTTATTCTTTTTCCACATTTATATCTTAAAAATTCCATTGTCTTCAGCACTGCACTGGGCTTAGCATTCAGTGTTTGTGTTGAAACAAATCTTATTAGTATTCAGATCACAGGCTTTATATTAACTGATTACAGAAACAACAGCTGTCTAATTTGAATCAGAATATTTTTGAGTTCTTCAATGCTAGATGGAGTTCAAATGTGCAGTTTTGGTTTTAGATATATCTATATGATAGTTGCATTATCTTTCAGTCACTATTTGATTTTACAGTTATTTTTATTAATAAAAGTGAAAAAGTAATGACTTCCATAGGAAGGTGAAAATTCATGCATCATACAGAAATAGGAATTCTGTCAGAAACTCACGTATTTGAAGAGATTTGTGTTCCACATTGAATTTTTCTGAACATATTTTCTTACTTAAAAATAATATCTTTGACTATTATTTTTCTTCACAAAGTTACTTCTCAGCAAAAGTGTGTTAATGGTTTGGGATAAATTTTCACTACAGTCAAGTTACAGGTGAACATCACTAACTAATGTGATGATCAGCTGATCATCTTTACGAAATTATGCTTACGCAAAACCTACATCTGTTGTCACTCTAATAATATTCTGCAGCCCACTACAGGATTAATCAATTCTAATCTAGATGGGCCTTTTTATAGACCTTAGACCTGTATGGCCTCATTAATTCAGATGGTACATGACAGTTCAGAGGTTTCTTAAACCAGCCATAATCTGCAAAAACATTCTTCTGTGCCAGTTTGAGATGCACGCTGTTTTCAGGTTAGAATTCCTGTCTTCCACCTGAAGTTAATGGGCGGCAAAATTAAAATAAGTGGACTCAGTTTTCATCCTGAAGTTTAGGGAATTACACACAGCTGTACTCACTCCCAACACAATGAAGGGTGAGAAATTTTATGAAACCACCTTTATAAAGCTCCAGTGTCTTCCAAAATATTTCTAAGTACTATTAAAAAAAAAGAAAAAAAAAGGCGGCAAAAGATATGACAATTAAGGAGAAAAATGGAAAAATACAAAAGAGCTCAAATATACACTGACTTAAGTTTGATCCATTTTATTTTTTCCTATAAACTAACCAACTAGAATTACTGTTCTACATAAGCAATGCTTGTTCACTTCTTTCCATCTCTCTGTGAGACTTTAACACTTGTTATTTGTGTGAAGTCCTGTCCTCCTCTTTTGCTGATCTCTCTCTTACACCTTTCCAACAAAAAATAAACCTCTGTTTCTCTCAGCAGGCATTACACCCTCTGTAAAGGTGTTACTTTACGCTAAAGAATAACTGTACCCTGTCAGAGATAAAGTAATATAAATACCAGGCGATAACACTACTGCTTCCTGTACAACTACTCTGGAAATAAGAGTTTAAATCTTTAGACCATATAAATCCACTGGTACACAGCTAAATCTTAATTTTTGCCTGTGTCAAACATCTGAAGGATGGGTACAAAATACTATGGATGTATTGTCATCAGTTTGCTCTCATGTATGGTTCTGGGAAGGAAGCACAGTGCTGTGAATGATCTCACTCAGAAACTGTGCATGACTGCTTTAGCCAGAGATTAACACACCTCCAGAGAACACCTTTTAAAAGCACTGTTCCTTTAATGTCCTATTTTCATGATCAATGAGTTCAGTACCCTGCAGCCGAGTCCCTAAAGAATAGACTGTAGCAAACTTTCCTGGCCATAGCCCTAAAGAAAGTTTTACTCTAGCTCATTGAAACAGAAGCATATTTAACTCTATGAGAGAGTAACGATTAGTTAAAAACCATATATTTCAGCTGCTTGAACATGTGAAGACTTGTGCCCTTGAGCTCCTGAACTGATATAAACTGAGTTACAAGTAACTCTGAGGCGATCTTGCACTCTGCTATGATGACATTAGTAATAAACTTTTACTAAAATAAATAAAACAATTTATGCCAAAGGGGGGGAGTTAAATGTCACAGAAAGTTCACATTACCTAAGAAACTTCTAAATTCTGATATAATCTGAACTTTGCAGCCCAAGCTGTTTTATTTAGAATTAAATGTAGACAATAATTCTGTAATTAGGTAAATTAAAATGAATAGTATAGGAACAAAAGGAGAGCTTGGGCACAACAGAAACACTGCAGAATGTCCAGATTAGGATGCAGCAGATCCTGCAAAGCAGACCATCTTATAACATTATAAATCAGCAGGTATTCATAGTGCCAGGCTTTTTCATTACTATTAAAACAATGCATTTTAAAGAAAAATTTTTAAACTTCAGCACTGAAATAGAAATAATTTTCCACCTCTGACTTTGTGGTTGCTACAGAGAACAACAGAGGCATGACTGCTTCCAAGAAACAAAGGT
>NW_005054352.1:1798795-1800375 GCF_000277835.1 Geospiza fortis | reverse complement strand
CTGGGGTATTCTTGGAAGGTGAGGAAGGGACACACTAGTCATTCTGAAGATGAACATTCTGTGACTAAGGACTGACCCAGACCTGCTGAAAGACTCTTTTATGCATGACTTAAAAGAAACAAGTTGGGACTTGTCCTAATGAGAGAAAAAGCCCAGTACCTCTTCAGTAAATACATTAAAAGTTTGTCGAAGTCAAACTTTTAAAATAATTTCACTGCTTTTTTCCTAAATCCAGAACTGAGATTAAAGGTTTGTCTATGTAGACCAAAGTTCTGGAAGGCAAATAAAGCCTTTTAGAGCTCTGTGTAGAAAAAATGCTACTACTACTAAAGATAACACCATAATAAAACCCAACAAAAGGAATTATAGGAATTATAAGTAAAGTGAACAACATTAACTTTGAAATATATATATGTATACTCTTCTCCAACGAAAGTGTCATTAACTCTTTATTGATTTCCATGTTGAAAGAAATTTTAACTTCTCTGAAGGGTCAGGGTAATATTCAAAGCAGATAATGTGGGCACGTCTGCTGTGTAATCAGCCTGCAATAACCTGCAACCTAGGAAAAAAATCAAGGTTTCCTCTTTAAAAAACATTTCAATTTGTTATTGCTGCCACATTTTAAATTGTATTACTTTTGAGGGAATGCTAAGAAACCATTTTGCTTTCCACAGAAAAGTTTCAAAGTTAAATAAATAAAATTAGGAATAAACTGTTAGTATTGGAAATGAATATTTAAATCAGAAGAAAAGAAAGTGATATTTTTTAGCAATATATTTTTGCTTCATTATATCTCAAAAAGTCTCAATGTCAGTAATCTGAGTTACATTTTTATGTGCCAGATACGTGTCTTTATATTTGTTTTGACAGAAAAGCAGACAACAGACTATTTCATGGACAATAAATTCAAGATAGTAATGAGGAGACAGTACTGCCACAGCTAACTGCACACAGATTGGAGGGTCACATATTTGACACAGATCTAGTATGGCCCTTAATGAATCTATACACTTGATTAAAGTTACTAGCTTTTATAGCACTAAATAGCTTTTCATGGGAAGCTAGTTATTTCAAACAGAGTTAAGAGAGCCATTCTGTCCTAAAAGAAAATAACTTCTGGAGTTTAAAAAAAAGTTTAAAAATTTCTTGCTTCCAGTATATTCATATACAAAGAAGAAGACAAAACATAAATATTGCAAAAGACAAAGAATGTATCCAAATATGAAATCCTTGATGGAACAGTATGTCACAAAATAGTGCAGAAACTGGATTGATTTAATCTGAAATCTCCATTCTATTAGTCGTCTTCTTTTTCTTCTCAGATTATTTTCCTTTTTTTTACCACCCTAACTTCTCAATTGTTTTAAATTCCTTCACCTAAAATCTCCCTGGTTAATGAATTTCCCAAAATTCCCCCTTTCTCATCTTTGATACCAGTTGTCAGTTTTCCATTTCAAGATCTTGTTTTCAAAGTTATCTGTCTTCATTCTACAAATTCCTTTCTGTTAAATTTTCTCTCTCCTGTCATAGGTTGCTTATTCTCAAAATCTATTTTTCTGTCAGGAAATGTAATTCTC
>NW_005054352.1:1762848-1798785 GCF_000277835.1 Geospiza fortis | reverse complement strand
TTTCCCTTTGTTAGCCTTCATAAGAATTCATATTAAATAGAAGCCAATTTGAAAGGTGAAAATACAGCTCCACAAAGATCAGTAGTGGATCTTGTCCTGCATCATGACCTCCACCAAGGAATGCCAGTGGCATCACCAGCAACTGCAACCTACAAATAAAAACTGTGCTAATAATTCAGAAAAATGCATTCCCATTTCTAATTTAAAAGATCACACATTCCAAGCCATTTTGCAGTGAAGCTGCATGAATAACAATCCATGCATGTCCCATATGGAATCTGAACAAAACAAGAATAATAGGGTGCAATTAGTAATTCTTTACCTGTGAACTATCCAACATGTAAAGTGCAATTTCCATCTGAGACAAGTTTAGCTTGGCTGGGAAGAGAAACCCATTCTGGCTTGAGCTGCTGCCTGTGCATGTAGCAGAGTCATATTTTGAGCTTTAGCTGTTGCAACATACAGAGCAAACACAAGATGTACAGGATGTAAAGCAAACATGCATGATGTGATAATAAAATAGCTGCAGTTAACCTTGGATTACAACAAAGATGTTGTAGCCTCAAATTCCATCTGCTTTGGAACACAGCCATAGGACAAATTACAACCAAATTTGAAAACAGACATATATAGACAATGCATTTTCCTTGTTGCTATCTAATTTTATTCCTTGGGGAAATATCTATATGTTTATACATCTTAAGTTGCTCTTTTGCCATATAGATATTTTTGTCACCACTCTTGATGAGTAGATACCAGAGACTAACAACTTTATTGTAGGATCAGATTTAGTGAGACCTGTCATATTTTTTGCTTTTGTTCTGCATTCTGGATAAAGAAAAAGTTCATCTGCGCCATCACATATCCTTGAACTTTCAGGCTAGCAGTGTGAATATGAACATCTGGAATACAATTTATTTCTCCTTTGTATCACCTTTGCAATGTGTTAAGGGCACGTTTGTCTTCTAGAAAAATATATTGCACCTCTCTATCTCACTCTTACAACTCTACAGTATTATGCTACAACGCTACAGATAGACTTTTTTTTTTTTTAATTCCAAGTTGTTTATAATCTTTTCCTTTTTGGCTTATCTTTATGCCCTCTTGCAAAGTGTCACTACAGAGAGCATGGCCATAAAGCAGCTGGCATGGCTCGTGCTTTTTGTCACTCTGCCTTTCAGGCACAGGGATGGTGTTTTTCTGGGTGGTTCACAGCACAGGTCTTTATGCACAGAGTGATGGCACTTGTTTCATTCACCACCAGGGCATGTTTTTGAATGGAATAACAGACGTATTAAAAGATGAAAAACAAGATAACAAAATTGCTTTCAGAGTATTCGGCCCCACCCCCAAAAGTATAACCAGAGTCCAGAACTGAAACATAAGGCTGGACAATTATTAGAAACATATGCATCTTGCATGTAAACTCTGGGCCAGAAGCCTAATTTCAGCAAGTAGCCAGAGTTACAGAATCCTATATTTAATCACAGTTTAACTTTCAAAACACCATTCCCATTCCAAAACCTTTCATAAAGAGACAGTATTCTCAAAACACAGGCTTTTAGGATGCATATGTTATTTCTCCATGTAATGTTCAGCCACAACTGGATGAGCTGTGCAAAATTGAAAACTAGATTTCTAAGAAATTATATTATCAGTTCAGAGCTGAGAGCAACACTGAATGCTGGGACTAACCTGTTTCTTCAGATGTAATTTTTCTGACACATGCCAACTGTAATCTCCTTTTTCTTACTGTTTCTAACAAGACCTCGTTGTGGAAAACTAACTCCAATGAAGATTAACTGATTTACAATCATAAAATCGTTTCCACTATCTCTTTACGTTTATCATGTAAGTTGTAGAGCATGACACAGGTAAAATCCTGATGCCTGCTTTGAACTAGTGAACATTTCTATTTCCCATGCCACAGAACAGCTAGGAAAATGTTTAATGCAACAGTAAAGTTCAGTTTTCTACCAGCGCTTTGAAACAATAAATTTTTGTCTTCAACAGCCTACGTTTTTTTCTCTGAGAGAATAAAGCATTACTCTTTGTGAGTGATAGCAATCTGTTTTTCTGTCCTAGCAGGAATACATTAACCAGGAAGCTCTCTGCACATGATTATATTTCTTAGTTTTGAAGAGACAACCATTATAAAATATCAATGAAAAATAACGTCTTTCTTTAAATTAACTAATATCTACGTTTAATGAAGCTCAGTTTATAGTGATTTTCTGGATGAAGTGCTTTTCTTTCAGCCTAATTATGTGCACAGCTTTCAGACAACAAGGAGTGTCTTTAACATTAGATAAGAACCTAGGCTTTTATCTCAATCAATAGTCTTTAGCCTTTGAACTCATGTCAGAGAAAGACCACTCCGTCACATTCAGTTCTACCTGACCTCTTTCTTCTTAATGCGCACTGCCATTTACAGAAGGAAAACACACAGATATACAGTATATGACGAAGTGAAGTATTCAGGGTATTTTGTGTACAGGGGGGATGGGATCTTTTATGGCTGCAGAAATGGGTGACTGAAATGATGATGTTAAAATTTTCTTGTTTCCTTTCACTGGGCTTTGTGTATCTCAAAGGAGCCCCATATGGTGCTCTTTGTCCGTGTCATTACCTCGTTACAGCCGCTGTCTGCCAGCCAAAGGTAGAACGCTGCAGCTGTAGACAGCGATACAACTGGAATTGTCTAAGGTCAACAGTGCCGTAATTACTTTAAAATGTCAGCGTACAATAAAATACAACAGTTCATCTGGCAGAAAGCAAATTAGCTTTGACCATAGCGTAATTACCCTTTTCTCAGCACCATTAGAAGAGATCAAATCTCCACATTCAGTGTTTGAGGAAAGGCCATCAGAGTACACTCTACCTGACAAGGATGCACATTTGCCATTTTGAGATGTAATGAATTGTCCCTATAATAGAAATTTTTATATTTGACTCTGGAATTGAAATGCGTAATAACCTGGCTTCTTCATGTTTAACCATTTCTACTCTGAGTCAATATGCATTGCAAAGTGAAACTAAGCAATATCAACACAATGAAAACGTGTTAACCACTCAATCAGTAAAAAAATGAAGCAAAGTTATTTTTATTAATTGGCTTAAGCTTAATTGGACAGGCTCTGTTCTCACCAACACAGGTCTAAATCTGTTATAATTTTACCAAAGCAACTGATGTGACTCTGGATTTATACAGATTGCTTTGACTTTGGAACTGGTTCATTATGTTGTTTGGGCTACAGAGTTTTACCTAAAGGAGAAAAGAAATTAAGAATCCAAAGCACTGGATACAATAAACAAATAATTACCTTTCCAAAACTACTACCTTTAATTGATCTTTTCAGTCTCATCTTGTTAAATGAATACAACCTTACTTATTAGAGTTCAACTTCAAATCCTGATCCTGATCAGAACTCCAGCCAAAAACTATTGCAATGAGATGGGGCTGATGAACCTGGGCTGTTGGGGCAACTGCCTCATATTGAAGCAGCTACTTACTCCAGGGTCTTTTTACCAGTATGTTTACATATATGTTCACCAGTGATGTGTTATTTTGGTTAAATGGGGAATGAATGGCAAGAAGCAGACCTGTGACTACAGCTGCTGTAGGGCAAAGCACGATGCCTTGCATCCATGTTCAGTATCATTACTATTTAAGGGTTTTGAGAGAGGTCTAAGCTGATTTGGAATGACTTGCAGTGTCTGAATAGTATTCTGTTATGTGTCTCAATGTGGATTCATATGGAATAGCTATTTCATACCAGAAGTCCCTGGTAGAGTATTTACCAAATTCCTCCAAATGTGAGACGTTATTATGCATTGTGCTGGGGGTTTTATTTATTTCTGTATATGTTAAAATTGCAGTGTGTTCTTGTGATTCTAAAACTAAACCATTAAAGATTTTATTAAAATAAAATCTCTGAATATGGCTGGTAAAAAAGATAAAAATGTTATAGTACATGCCAGAAAGCACACAAAAATCATGGGTTTTAAAATATCTTTGCTTTGGAAAGCATACATTTTTATACTTAAACATACTTTTGAAGTGCAATACAGCAAATAGCACCTTGAAAACTAACAGAATATCTAGACCTAGTTGCAATACTTTGACAGGTTTTAACCAGCTTAAATGCTTTGTCTCAAGTGTCACTTAAAAGTTCTTGAATCGTAACTATGCAGTGATATTTATACATACAATATGAAAGGAAACAAAGCCTCTTTTCATTGAAATGAATTCTCAGCAGGACAGAGCAGATAAACACAAACTAGAAGAAGACTGAATTTTTTCTTTGCTTTAAAAAAAAGTAAGAAAAGAGGAAAAAAAAAGGAATTGTTGTCTGCGGCTTTGCCTACTTTGTGCCCACAGCCAAAGTAAATGTGTTTTACTGCATATACATGTGCATGTTTGAGGGTGTTACTGAAGACCTAATTCAGCTTTCCACATCATTGAATCTGTAGCTCAATCTTACTCATGTACTCATCATCACTTTCACTTAGAATGGAAAGTTAATGGAAACTCAGTGTAGTCAAGTGGGAATGAGGAGGAAAACACAAAAATAAACAAACCCAAATCACCAAAACTAGGTCAGAATAGAACTCAGCTCTTTATCTCATTTTGAAGATCTACATAGAATGTATGTATAACAATAAAAAGCTTAAAAATTGGATGATAGAAATGACCAGTAAAATTTAAAAAATAAAAAATATATATAGAGAGAAAACAGTGATGAGAGATAAACACTTCCCACTTATTTTGGCAGTTTTCTTTATCAAAAGATTATGCATAATAATATAATATTAATTTATATTTTCTCCTTAGTATCATTTAGTCATAATTTTTCTGCTGACTGCGGGGTGTGGTGGTTTTGCATGGGAGGCATTTGCAGAAGTGATGCAAAGCATCTGTGTGATTGACAATCTGTTTGAACCATTAGAAAGATGTACATACCTCTGTGAAAAACACATGTTAAAGATGAAAGACACTTGAGAACTTTCCCCTCCAGCCAGCAAAGAGGTAACACGGCTAGCCTGGCCTCTCTCTCTGCCGAGGCGGGAGTTCGGGTCGGGCCGCTGAGATCCTCGCAGCTCCCCCTGCAGGCTGCCGAGCCCGGTCGGGGTCACGCGACCGTCTGCAGGCGCCAGGTGACATATTAGCTCTGTCAGTGCTTCCATCCTCCCTCCCGTGAGAGAAAAGACAGAGTGCAGACACGTAGAGGGACAACATGAAGACACCGAGGTCAGTGAAGAAGTCAAGTCCCAGAGGGGAGGGATGAGGAGATGCCTTTCATTCAGTCTTAGGCTGAAATCCTCTTGTAAAGACATGGAGAAGGGCTCTTCCCCTATAATGCATGAAGGCATGAGGAGATGATAGCATTCAAATTGTAGATATTGAGCAAAGGCCTCTGTGCTAAGGTAAGCAGAGGTTAAAGTAGCTGTGATCCCATGAGAAGTTTGAACAGAGAAGAAGAGTCCTGAAGATCCTGTGCCCCCAGGAAGAAAAGAAGAGCTCTGTTCCTAGAGATGAAGATGATTTCAAAAATAGATAATGAGAACTTTAAACATCTTTAGAGCAGTACCCCATAAGCCCATAAACACAACTGTAGGAAAACCTTGTAGAAAATGGGAGGGATTTCATGATTACTATTTGTAGAAATTGAGAGCCACTAAAGAACTGGTTTTTTGTAGAGAAGTGTCCATAACAATTTCAAAAAGGGCTGCTCTCCCTAATGAACTGGAGAAAGACTATTCTAGAGATAGTAAACTGAAATTTTAGGTTTTGTTTCTTTACAATATCATTGATAAAAAGTTGTAAGGAGAGAAGTATCGTGAGGATTTTGTTCTGATTCTTATTACTCTTTCTTTTAATTACTGTTAATAAATTTTTCTTTATATGCTTTTAAAGTTTTAAGCCTGCTTTGCCTTTCTCTTAATCCTACCACACAGCAGAAAATAAGTAAGTATATTCTAGTGAGTGTACTAGTAATTAGCCAACACTAAAGCTACCACACTAATTAGTGTGTTAGCCGAAAAATCTCAAATTAGGAAACCAAAACCACTATACATAACTGGCATTTCTGCCCAGTTTCAAACTGAAACCGCCACATCTTCTAATAGAGAATGCAAGCAATTGATGAATGCTATGACATAGGGATTTATTGAAAGAAATAAATGGCAAAGCACATATTTGATCATATGGTTAAGTAGAATGATACTGGAAAGTTTCTGTTGTAATTATGGTAAAAGTCTAGGGGTGAAGGTTAGTATAATTTTTTTTCCTTCTGTTTAATTTAGTAGTTTTTATTATTCTAGACGGAAGTTGCATATGGAACTGTAATTTTGATAATAATTTTTGACACATGTATTTTGCAGAGGTGAGGGGTGGAATGTGGTGGTTTTATATGGGAGGCATCTTTAATACCCTGTAAGTTAACATAACCCATAAACACAACTGTAAGAAAAATCTTACAGAAAATAAAAGAAATTTCACAATTATAAATTTCCCCAGCAACTACTATTCATACTAAACTCACCACACTAATTAATATATTAACCAAAAAAAAAGTCTCAAACTAACAAACCAAAACCACTACACAGGTCAACCGCATAAGCCTTCAGGAACACAAGGTGAAAGGAAGGACCAGAAATGAGCAAATGTTGCAGCAGCCATGAAAGCTGAAAGACAAAAAAATGCCAGCAGTACCATTCCCGGCCACAACAATCATGCCTAAGAAATTCCATCTGAGAGAACACATCAAACAAAGATGTATTGAGGCTGGCCTTGGTCTTAT
Organism: Geospiza fortis; assembly: GCF_000277835.1. NCBI lineage: Eukaryota > Metazoa > Chordata > Aves > Passeriformes > Thraupidae > Geospiza > Geospiza fortis. Next base: position 1,791,982 of record NW_005054352.1, on the reverse strand, counting down.
GTATATCAGTATCATAAAATCTGTTTCAGTCCCAACTCAGCTGTAAACACACTGCAAATGTAATCTGCGTCCATTTGAAAGTACATATTTGGACTACACTCACATATGGCAGAAGATAGGAACAAAATTTAGAGGAGGAGGCTGAGGAGCAGCATTGTTTGAAATAGAAAATGCTTTTCTCCTAATAGTCATATTTATCAGCATTCCTGGAGAAACTCTAAGAACTTGTTGTTGTCTAAGTTCTGTATGAAAGCAAAGCAAAGACTTTTTGCTTGACTTAACCTCTTAAATATTGTCCTTGGAATAACAGCCCATTTTTATTTTTTTTCTGCCATCAGGTACAGTTGTATGAGGACTTACCCATGTAAGGAAAATACTGACAATTTTACAGCTGTAAAACAATATATTCAAAACCAATTTTTTATTTATCAGGATATGCAAGACAAAAAACTTAGGATTAATGTGTTCACATCCCATAGAAGCATGGGAAACACACTACAAATCTTAACTTTTTGTTTCCTAGCTGACTACGTCTGTTCACCCACTCAGTACCATTGCATGGTTTTCTTTCTAAATTCCTGAAGAGTGGAAAGATGGGGTGTTGAGGTGAGGTGGTATTTCATCAATAAAAGATAATGTCCACTTGTGGTGTTTCCGATTACTTTATCCAAGGTGTCTTCCTCAAGTAATGTCATTATTCAATTATTGATAGCTCATTCAGATGTCTGAATAATGACTAGCCCTCTTCAGAGCACTGATATCAGAGAAAAATTTTAAGTTCTCTCTACCTCTAAGAAGCGCTTGTAGGAATCAGGAAATTGACATGTGCGTATTCATAGGCAGGGCTGAAATTATTTAGTTACCTGAATTATCCTAACACCACATGGGGAAATGCAGAGTGGAATAAAAATAGCTGCTGTACTCTTTTCCCAAACGTGATTAGGTCCATCTTTCTTGGGTTCTTAATCATAGCACAAACAAGTTCTTACACACACATATGAAAAGCTGTAAATCCATTTTGTTCTGGATTTCACTTACAATATATTCCCCTGCAATGAAGAGGAGACACGGCATCTGATGATTCAGCTCTATCTAGTTTATATCTAATGAACAACAACATTTCAAATTGCTGATACATAACGCTGTAGAAAGGAAGAAAACAGATAAGCATTTTAAAAATGTGTTTTGATGGATACCAAAATAATCCTAATTGATTGAAATTTCTTTTCTGGCTAGTAGCCTGCTTTGAGAGAAAGAGATGAAGCACTTCAGAGTAGCCTGTAGTTATGCATAACACAAGCATCTTCTGATATCCAAGATCATAGACTGCACTAGATCTTAAGCATCTTTGTTTTCTATTTAAAGATATAGACGGCTAACTACTGAAAACAAAGCACAACATGCAGTTGTTCATGATGTTCAGTATGGCACTCACTCGGCACTCATAATAGCACTTTGATTACATAAAAACATCCCTGTGTTTCTGGAGAAATCCTGTCACATACAACATTAAACATTATTTATATTTAATTCGGCAAAATCAAATCCTGCAAGTTAGTTCATTAGATTTCTCTGAGGCCAGTTGTTTATGTTAGCACCAAATCATTAATATGCAGCTACTTTCATAATTATAAAGCTATCAGATAAGAAACCTGCTGCCTTGGACAGATACAGAAACTTGGAGACATTCACAGATATAAACCCTGATTCAGCTCTACCCTATTTGAAAAAAACTTAGCTGGAAATGCAGAGTCACTTCCCAATGCCAACCAGCCACACAGAAGTGAAACAATAAATGTCACATTAATATGACTTAGACAATGTCTTGCTTTGAAAAGACAGGTGTCTGCTAAGGAAGGCAGGAGCCTCCATTGAAATGGAAAACATAAACCCCCTCCTTCTGAATTACTATAATTTGAAATTAAGGCACTATCAGGTAAAGATATTGGAATAGGAATAACAGTTATTTATAAGGAGAAAAAATGCAATAATATAAAACAACACTGACAGAGTCAGAATATGACCTGACACCCTGTGTGTCAAGGTCTTGGTAGCAGTCTGATTAAGTGGTGGCTGCAGTCCTGGAGTGACAGATGCGGTTCTGTTGAAGCAGTGATCCTCTAGAAGGGTGTTGTTTTCCTCTGAAGGTCCAGTGGTGGTGCAGATGGGCTTGGTCTTCCTCTGGGAATCTAGAGGAAAAGAGTGCTGCTCTTCTGGGAATCCAGTGGGAAAAGTCTGCCTGTGGTGTTCCAAAACTTAGATTATATCCAGGTAGGAATGCTTGGCTCCTTCCCCTGGGCAGAGCATATCGCAATGAGATGATGTAATTTTATCAGTCAAGGAGTGAGTCAATGGCCCATGAACAGAAGATATCTCCCTGGAGGGAGGATGGGTTGTGGAAGAGATAAAGAAAACTGCCCCACCTGGTTTTAACAGGTGGCCCAGTTAACAGAAGATAACTGCCCCACCTCTAACACATGGCAGTAGAATACACAGCCCCATTTGCAGCCTAAGACATAACCTACAGCAGCACTCAGTAGCGGAGTTGCTTCATTTATGCCATGATAGTCCACAGTCAATCTCCATTCTCTGTCAGAGTTGCGCACACACAAAATGGGGCTGTTGAAGGGTGAGTGGGTTTTGCTGACCACCCCTTGGCCTTTCCAGCCGACGGATCATTTTGTGGATGGGGATCACAGCATCTCGATTTGTCTGATGCTGCAGGCAGTGCACTGTCGAGGTGGCAATTGTTGCTTGTTGCTCTTCCACCCTCACGAGTCCTACTGCAGATGGGTTTTCTGAGAGTTTAGATAAGCTGTTTAATTGCTTAATGTCCTCTACCTCTTATAGCAGCTATTCTAAAAACCTGTCTGAGTCTCTTTGGGTCTTTGTAATAGCCATTCCAGAGGAGGTCTATGCCCAGAGTACATGGGGCTTCTGGGCTGGTCACAATAGGATGTTTTTGCCACTCCTTCCCACTCAGGCTCACCTCAGCTTCCAACAGGATCTCTCTGTTACCCCAGCAATGGAAACAGGTTCTGCCCCCCACATATCCCAATTAGGGTACACTGTGCACCAGTATCCACTAACACTTCATATTTTAGTGGCTCTGGTGTGCCAGGCCATCAGATCTACACCGTCTAAAAGATACAGTTTTCCTGTCCTCCTTTCTGGCTAGAGGCCGGGTCCCTCTAGCTCTGGATATTATTATTAATTTTTTGGGTATACATACTAGAGATAGTTTCAAGGGGATCTGACAGATCATACCCAGCAGCTTGGTCATGGGAGGCTGAGGCTACCTTTACTTTAGTGGAACTCTCCCCAGCAGTGTTTCCCGTACAGCCAGGACAGAAGTGGTTTCCCATCCCACTCACCATGTCTTCTCTGTGGCTGTGCAGGAAGAACCACAGGTCAGCTCGTGGGGTGTACCCTCCCTCTCTAGCTGGGGGACCTTGGGCTCTGACTTTGAGGCCTGGCACTTGCAGTGGTGCACCTGATCCTCCTCACTTCTTTCTTCATCTTTCTAATTTCCTCTTAGAGATTCTTAATTACAGCAGAGACATGAGCCTGCATCAGGCCATTGATCATATTCTCATAATTTCTAAGCTTGTTGGCGACAGAAGCTCCTATCTCTCAGTTCCTATTGGCATTAATCGTTATAATAAAGGTGGTGTATTGAGATGGCCCTAGATTTGCCAGGCTCCACAACATTTGCCCTGTGCACCTGACCTTGTCGGGGTCATTATCATGCTGTCCATCGCTCCCAAAGAGTACCTCCAATAGTGCTACTTCTCTTAGCTGTTGGATCCTTTCCTCAAGGGTCTGCTAGCACATTTTATGATGGTGCTTCTGCATTCTTTCTCTGTGGATGAACTTCTCTCTTACACTCATTAAAAGCTGCTTTTAGAGGGAAAGGGACCCTGGTTCCCTTACAAATACTTGATTCACACTTGAGTCTTGGGTCAAGGGTCCCAAATTGTTTGCCTCACCACTATCTGGTTGCATGCCTGTACCCATAAGATCCCAGAGCTGCAGTAGCCAGGTTGTATAAGCCTCATACCCCCATCATACAATGTCTTTGTGCAGATTATGGAGACTTACATATGTTAGGGTCTCGGTGATGATCACAACCTCTGGCTCCCCTATGGGTTTTGAGGGCCCTCCTTTCTTATCCTCATTTGGGTGCTCTAATTTCATCTAAGACTTCCTCATTTTTACAGGGGCGGCTACTGCTGGCTGTGACAGCCCTTGCGGTTTCGCTGGAACCTGGACAGTTGTAACATCTGTGGGTTCTATTGCTGCACTATTAGAATCTCCCTCTCCAAGGCAGGTGGAGGGTTTCTCACCAGCTGGGGATATGCACTCCTTCAGCATCTGGCCCATCTCGTGTGTCTTCTTTACTAGAACTTCCACCCAGTCTGGATGGTTTATTTCTGAATTGGGCTGCCAGGCAGGGTCAGGCAGTGGAGCAGCATCTCTAGTCTCTGGGGCAGTGTTAGGCTCTGTGGTAGCATCCTTAGTTTCTGGGGCCGTGTCAGGTTTTTGGGCAGCATCCCTAGTCTCTGGGGCAGGTAGGAGGGTGGTTATCTATGTCAATCTTCCCTTATCTTTGAATGCTAAATAAAACAGGTATATTAGCAACACCAGCCACTGTATGATGTTACCATTTAGAGAAGTTTTGAAGACATTGGAAGACATCAAAAACTGGTGGGGCAGACCCAAAGGCTTGGTTGAAGGGTTGGGAGACAATTTCCCCTGGTGTCATTTCTTCACAGCAGGTAGCATTATTAAAGTAGCCCAAGAACATTCAGTTAGTATGTGATAGCTCAGAATTCATGTGCCTGCCTTCCAGAGGAATTTAAAAATCTATGAATTCCTCACCTTACTAACCCATAAAGCAAACTGGAAAACAGCTACAGTAGCCTTAGTTATAGGACTTATGTTTAGATAAGGGCCTGCAAATGGGAGGAATATAGTCATGATCACATGCTACTCAAACTAGGATAAGCTAGACCACATGGTGACACTTAATGAGGTTTTATGTCCAGCACATAAAAATTACGTCATTAAAGAACTGTTATTCTTTTTCAAAAATTTTTATGCCCTCGAGCTGAACACTGGGCACCAAAATCAGTCTTGGTTTGCAAAGACAGGCAGGAGCCTCCATTGAAATGGAAAATGTAAACCCCCTCCTTCTGTGTTACTATAATGTTGAAATTAAGGCACTATCGGGTAAAGATATGGAAATAGGAATAACAGTTATTTATTAGGGGAAAAAAATGCAATAATATAAAACAACACTGACAGAGTCAGAATATGACCTGACACCCTGTGTGTCAGGGTCTTGGTAGCAGTCTGATTAAGTGGTGGCTGCAGTCCTTCTGGAGTGACAGATGTGGTTCTGTTGAAGCAGTGATCCTCTAGAAGGGTGTTGTTTTCCTCTGAAGGTCCAGTGGTGGTGCAGATGGGCTTGGTCTTCCTCTGGGAATCTAGAGGAAAAGAGTGCTGCTCTTCTGGGAATCCAGTGGGAAAAGTCTGCCTGTAGTATTCCAAAACTATATTATATCCAGATAGGAATGCTTGGCTCCTCCCCAGGGTGGCACAACTCCCCATGGGATGATGTAATTTTATCAGTCATGCAGTGACATTCAATGGCCCATGAACAGAAGATATCTCCCTGGAGGGAGGATGGGTTGTGGAAGAGATAAAGAAAACTGCCCCACCTGGTTTTAACAGGTGGCCCAATTAACAGAAGATAACTGCCCCACCTCTAACACATGGCAATAGAATACACAGCCCCATTTGCAGCCTAAGACAGACAGGAAAGCAGAATAGAAAATAATGTCTGTAAACTCTTGCTGCATTTTCAGAAAGAAGGAAAAGACAAAGAAGTTGAGCTAAATTATTGTGTATAATTCTATATTTATAAAGATGGTGAAATTGTACTTTTATATTTGACAGGAAAGAATTTTGTTTTAAAATAGATCTTTATTTAGGCAGCAGCATCTCTGAATTGATATGGTGAAATTAAAGGTGAGGCCAGCATGTTCCTACAGAGTACAAGGCCAGACCTTGCCAGTCCTTTTCCTGGGTTTCATCATACCTTAACACTTGCAACAGCCACCACATAGGCATGATGTGGTCTACAGTGGACTTCAAGAATTATTCTAACTTCATTAAACATTGAATTTAACTGGTCTTCTAGGGCAGGTTTCTCACTGGACCTTCTTTTATGGGACACTTTATCTTCAACTTCTAAGCATATATAGAATGAAAATACCCATTTCTTGAGGTTGAAGCACTAGCTTGCCACAAGTAAGGGAAATTCTCATTTGAAAATCCTTTAAGCTAAGGACACATCTTGACATGGACACAAAAATATCTATCTTATTATAGGAGGAAAAATGCCACTTAGTAAGTTTTCTGGTTAAAAAAATAGTCTAAATATTTATGTAGAATCACACTGCCAATTCCCAGAGACATTGACATAAAGCTGCTCTGTAGGATGCAGAATTTACAGAAGGTCTTGAAGTGGCCTTTGGGATAGGCCTAAGGATTTTGCCCTAGAATGGCTAGTACGTCTGGAGTGTACCACAGACCTCACTTCAAGAACATGAGCTTATCTGTACAGAGAATGTTCTGTTCCCGATAAATTGATGTTGTCTGTCCTAATATTTATTGATATTATTCTGCCTGTTCTGCTGCAAACCCAGAGAGGGAGAGGACCAGAGCACGGTGGTCTCCTGTCATCAGCAACAGCCATAGATTCACTATATTTTACATAGTATTAAAAAGTCTAACAGAGCTTTATCCAAGATTTCCTGTGGTAGTTTACAGTGCCTGTCCCATTGTTTGTTGACATATTCTGCCTTTCATAGCTGCAGATCCAGGCAGGGACAGGATCATAGAATGAAAGGTTCTTGTGCTCAGCCATACAGTCAGAGATTAGATCTCTTCTGCAAGGAGGCAGACTGAGAGTTACAGAGTTAAAACTGATACCAGCTCTTGGCTCCAGCCCCAGTGATGTGCCCTGTCCCAGGGAGCCAAAGGCTGGCTGTGGCCCATGGCACTCTGGGACAGGTGTTTGCTGGTTGACAGAAAGATGTGGGACTGACAGCCTTGACCTGAGTCTGGCAGAGCCTTGGGAAGGATTTTGCCCGAGGTGATCAGGGATTATTGCCCAATACTTCGTTGTTCTGCTGTTTAGACCTGTAAGTTCACAGAAAAACAGGTAAATAACAAGGTTCTGTTCTCATTCCATTCCTTTGGTGTCACTCAGACAAATTTCTCCTGTTTTATACATAGACCTTCACTAAGAGGAAGGAAGAATACACATTTCCAGGATGGACTGCCCCATAGTCTTTATAACTAGGAGGTTTTATTGAGGGGAGGATCTGTCTCTTCTGCCCTGGCTCAAGTGAAAGAATGACAGGAAATGGCCTTGAGTAGTCCCAGGGGAGGTTCAGATTAGATATTAAAAAAAACCAAGAATCACTGAAATTGTGGCAAGTGTGGTTAGGCATTGGGATAATTGGCCCGGGCAGGTGGTGGAGTCACTGTCTCTAGAGGTGTCCAAGAGGTGTGTCCATCTGTGGCCTAGGGAGATGGTTTAGGGTTGATTGTAGCGATGCTAGGTTGATGGATGAAGCAGATGATCTTGAAGGTCTCTTCCAACCTTGATTCTGTGCTTCTATGGTCCCACAGGCAGCAGTAGTCTCCCCAAACTGTGGGCAATTGGAGCTCCATGCCACTAGTCCTTCATGTCCATATTATAACTGGAATTACATTTTCTGTTTCATGAATCATTGGCTTGTTCTTCTAGTTTGTGTGGTCTTTCATGGAAACCTTATGGAACCTTTTTCTTATTGTCCATATTACATGCGACTTTTAGATCTTAAGTTATGTGCAAAGTTATATTTATCTTGATATGTAATATAAACATATAAAGTATATCTTTATCCTCCTTATGTGAAGGAAACAGGGAGACATTCAGAGGCTACTCTGAGATCATGTGGGTATGGTAGTTTCAAAACATGGAACTCAGACCATCACTGTGAGTATGAAAACACATGGGTGCGTGCCAAAAGGCGAGTCCTTTGTCAGCTGGATGAGGGCAGAGGGGGAAGTCAGCCTGTGGTACAGGGGTTCCATCCAAACCTCACCATGAGGTCATTTTTTGTGCAAAGTTGGGTGTTCTGCACTCTGCTTCTGGAATTTTTCACAGAGATCATCAAAGGGAACCTCTCACTACATATCACAAGCCACTTTCTTGTATACTTTGCTGCTGCTGTACCTTTTCAGATTAAGTACAAAAAGATACCAGGTACCATTAAAACCTCTCACAATATATAACTAGAAAACTAAGCAGTCACAAAAAACCCATTTGGCTGAGACACTTCATTTTAAGTCTTATGTGACTATGCTGGTATATTCATTAGTTTGACAAAATCAAAGCTTTACATATTCATTCACTATCTAATGTGTGTCTTGAGTTTCAACAGTTTCAGCACTTTGACACTTTCTCTGCTTTCTCGTATTTACACCAATGGACTAGGTAAAGTTATTTTTGAATCTCATGCATGCTCTATTGGTCTTTTTCAGGGTTTAAGCATTGTAAGCACTCTTGTACCAGAAAAACCTTTGCTAACTCAATGGGAATTTTTATTCAATAGGTAATGGTCTTCAAAATCAGGGGATGCTAGAGGAGGAACAGAAAATGTCTGAAAGTAACATTTGGTAAAAAAATTATGTACCCTTATATAGTATATTTGGCTTTCAGATGATGCCTTACTAAGGCACTTTTAGACATAGACAAACGAAAGGTCAGGCAGAATAAAGCTGTATTGGGCAGAGACTCTGCAAAAATTGAATCTGTTTTGTTTATTAGTGGACAAGAAAGTCCTGGCAAAACAGAGTTATGAAAAAGATATACTAAGCATGTCCTTTATGAGAAAAAATAATGGTCACTGAAACTGCATAAAAATAAAAAAGGAGTTTACTTTTTAGGTGGAGTATAGCCTACATAATGAACTTAATGAACAAGATTAAGATATAGATAAACAATTTATTGCTGGAAATGATGAGTTGGATGATGAGCTGGAAATGTATTTATGGCTATGCATGTGTATATTGGAATAAAAGAATAGAGATTAATCATTAATAGATTATGCATATATTTTACATATGCCTAGCTTTAAGGGATTCATCATCAACAAAAATATCCCTTATTTGGCAGGTATTGATCAACTCTTCAAGCTGTGTGACCTGCTTAAATCTTTGATCCTCTTTTCCAGCAGTAAAACACTAGGTGTTTGGCAGTCTCCATCATTGTTCCTCCCACACAAGATTTTATCCTGCCTCTATTGGTAAACATATAGCATAACATTAATCATTCCCTTAAGGTTGTCATAAAAATTTTCCACTATAGTCTATGTTGTGCCACCTCAGGCATATTATATAAAATACCACAAAAGAGAGAATGAGGACCCAGTTGAAAAACACATCCAGATAAAGCAGCAAATGAGTTTTTTGTTCAGTAGCATGTTTCCTTCCTTTCTCCAGCCTCAGTCTCTAAACATGCACAATTGTAACTCATGTAGTGGTGCTCAGCAACATCCAAAAAGCAAGCAACACCTGTAAAAGGATTAAGTAATAAATAAGCCCTTAGTAAGCAGAAATAGACAAACCAAACACAGTAACAGAGCATATCTGAAGCCAACCACATGCTTATTAAAGCAATGGCTTTTAAAATTTTTTCATGATGTTTACATGAATCAGCTAAGTGCAAATGAAGGAAAGCTCTGTGTCTGGGTTTTTGCAAGAGTAAGGAAGTTAACATTGAGATCTGAGCTCTGTTAAATAACTCCTCCTTGAACTAACCCTGCTTGCCTGTTGGCTTTCAGTTACAGAGGAGTCAAAGAGCAGACCTCTAAGCCATAGAGTCTTTTCTTAGAGGCTAGGAAGTTTTAAAAAGCAACTGAGAGAAGCATTTAAACCAAACGGTGTCATTCAGCACAACTCATCATCTCATTTGGAGTGTGGATACTTATGGAAGATCCAAAACCTTGACGCAGAGTTGAAGAGTGGAAAGCTCAAAAGACATTTTTACAAACCTTCACCAAAGCACTAAGAGGCTCACATAATTTTGCTGAAAATTTTTGTAACATCCCATCCTTCTAAACACCACATAACCTGGGTGATTTATCTTATTTTATTTTCTTATTCTTTTAACCAAGTGAAATTCCTCACGGGCCCCAATCTCTCATAATTCCTGTACTGAACAAAGTTAACCCATGTCTTTAAAAACAGAATTCAGGATGAGATTAGTATATGTCAAGCACTACAAATTCTCCATGCTTGCCCAACAAGTTACAAAACTACAAGTACCATTTTCCTAAAAAGCACCTTTCAAGTAAGCTGCATTTTAGTGAAATGTGGCTGCTACTGTGTACTATTTTAAAAATGGCTTGACAGAATTGCTAATGTCCTCATTCCTTCAGGATATTTTCTAATACTTGTAGCCTTTTCATGTTTCTAATTAGGCCAGTAATGGTCCCTGAAGTTAAACCAATTAAAATTATTTACTGTGACACATAGTGTGGAGATAATTATCTGATATCTGAATCCAACTTCTGCTTACTTTGCAACATTACTTAATAGAAAACAGGGAACCTGATGCCCATGCTTTCATTTTACTTGTCTACCAAATGTGTTTGCCCTATAGCAAACTGTTCAAATAAAGCATTAAAATCTTGGTGGTGCTAATCAAAATGCTTAAAATCCACTCACACTCCTTTATAGTACTGAGAAGCATAAAAAAACTCTCACAAGTCACCTTCTACATTATAGTTGCTGATCACTGTAGTATTATACCTACATTGTGCATAGATAATGCAACTTATGTAGTTTCTAAAAACATTTCCAGGTTTTTTGTTTCTCTCGAAAACATACATGGAACAGAATAAAGGCATGACATTTTTACACTTAGGGACACAATGAAGTTGTTTGCTTTTTTTTCAATAAAATAGAGTTGTCTCCAGATTTTAATTTGCATGTCATACAAGCCAACTTCTTCTGGGAAAATTATGAATTGATATGAAGGGATTTTCCAATTTATCATGTTTCATAATTAAGCCTTTTAAATTTAGCCAAAGTTCACTTGGAATGTACTAATTTCAGAACCTCATGGGAAGGGGGAAAAAGACACATGACAAAAAGAAGTAAAATATTTCACAGGATAGATAATGTTTTCCACAGAGTAACCACTACCAGAGAATCCCTCTTGAGGGGAAAAAGAAAATCCTCTACATCACAAATTCTGCATTTGGAAACAATTTGGCCTGTCTGCAAAATGAAACCAGTTGAAGCCTTCCCACAGAAACTTGAACCAGTAAAAGAATTTATATTTTTGCTTAAATCTGTCAGATGCCACAAATTACAATAATATGGAAAGGTGTTCAGCAAACTGCAGGGACAAGCCAAGACTATTTCCTCATGACAGGATACCACTCCCTTAGCGTAGATAGTGGGAAGTGCCTCTGCTTTGCCAAGTTCTCTGAGCTTTGTGGCCAATCTGAAACCCAAATAGAGCGCTTATGGGTTTGTCTAATTCAAATTTAGCATCACATTTTTACACTTCTCTGGTAATTGAAAATGTATACATGATCTTAGTGTGCAAGAAATATGCTGTACTTACAGGCTGGGAGAACTGAGCCTGCTGAAGCAAATTCTAAACAGGGAGCAACAGAGCCTAGTCTCCCCCCTGCTACAGGGATATGACTTTTGAGGGGTGAAGGTAGAGCAGTGCTTTATGTTCTGCTGGTCACTGGATGTGATAAGTCAGCTCAGGTGGCTTATCTCTCTGCACTTTGATTTTTCATGTCAGGCCGATAAATTTCTAGCTTAATATTTGAGGCATTATCAGGTAGGTTTGTGGTCCATGTATGATGCACAGGAGGAGTTACCAAGTTAGAAATTCTTTTATTTTGTTCCAGATTTTAGTTTCATTAGAAGCACAGAAAAATATGAGGAAAATATATTTACACCCTTGCTCCCGCCATTTCTTCAAAGATTTCAAGGTAATGACTCAAATTGAAATGCATCATGAAAAAACATATTCTTACAACATCATTATCTCATTCCTTAGGTTTCCTTCAATTTTCCATCCATTACAGTCTTCAATGCACCATCAACTTGCACTTAAATGAATAAAGCAATTGCAAACATTGATAGACATCATTCTTATGGGGAAATAATTCCATATTTTGGCTAAGTTGTCTGTCCTGATAAAGAGGATCAAGTTACCCCATGGACAGTAACTGCTCTGTACATCTTAATTTACTTCATACTTCTTTCACCCTCTTGTCATTACTAACTAATTCAGATACATTCTTTTATCTTACTGATCACCAAAGCTAATTAATTCTTGTCTGCTCCTGATGCTATTGAAAGCAAAGGAATGTGCACCAATTCCTCTCATGAAAGAGTTAAAAACTTCTCAGCCTTCACTCTGAAAGGTTTGTTCCTATGCCCTTTTAGACAATGACAAGGCGCTAAGCGTAAAACTAATTAACATTTCAAAAAGTAGTGTTAATCAATAGTACACAGCTTCATCGGGAGCCTTGCTCTGTCAAGTTTTTCTGCTTGATTTTTATACCATATCTTTGAAATTATTGTGCTAGGTTTAGATGTTTTTGCTGGATTGAGAACATGGTGAAACATTAAACGACTCAAGTCACTAGAAATACATAACTGGTATTTTTTTAATATCTCCACTAAACTCTAGTTATATATTCTGCTGTTCCTCCTCCATCCCTCCCCCATCATTCTGTTGAGTGGCAGACTTGATTCTCATTCGATTTTATTGTTGTACTAAATGACACATTATATTTAAGATAACAATTTATCATCATCGTCTATCAGGAGAATGCTGGTGAAATCTAAATTAGACCCCCTCTAAAGGTCTGTTTGTGTGATACAGTTTTTTATGTCGGAGAGAATAAAAAAAAATATTTGTTATTTTTGCATTTCCTGTATTGAAAGCAGAATGATCATCATAATTCCAAAACACAGAAACTGGGAGAAATTTTCTGTTTTAGAGAAACTTGATTGTTTAGGCCTACTGTTGCTAATATGCATTTGGATATGATTTAAATAGTAGAGCACTTTAGCTTCTGTTACACCAGATTATACCGGAACATTATCAACAATTCATAAATTCAATACTATGTTCTCATTATTAAGATACAATATCTGACGGCTATATATGAGTGAAAAATTAAGACAGGTGAAGGAAGGTGCCAGTGAAGTCTTCAAAACTGTAAATTTGGATATTTAATCTTGGCATTTTTGATCACCAAAAAAAAGGAGTTGACTACAAGCTGACTTATGTTGTCTGTTTTCACGGGCTTCATGTTGGAAAGAGTTTAACATACACTTGTTGTGCAGCTGTGGACAAAAATTTACTGTCAGGAAAGCATCCTGTCTTTTCTCATATTTAGTAATTTGCAGTAGAAAATTGAAAATTGTTGTTAAATTTCCTCTAAAACACTACTGCTGTCAACTGGGTAATAATCAAAATCCTGAAGTTTATGGGGAATGTAAGCAAGGTTAAAACAGTAAGCCTGAAAGTCTTGAGGGCAGAATGAAGTAATCAAACTAACTAAAATTCAGATTTACTAAGATTTAGAGGTAATCCCTAAATCAGAGGAACATGCCCCTCCAGCCTCAATTATTGGGTAAATTCACTGAAGTGCTATAATTTCTGCAGCTCTGTGGAGGAAACAGAGACTCAGTCTCTAGAGGAATGGAGCAAGTCTTATATTTCAAATGTTATGCACTAGTGCAGACATAATGGACAAACCTGATTAGTAGAACCTCTCCTCAAACCAGACTTTGACAGAGACAAGGAGTTGTTTACCTGCTGTGAAGCCAAGTATCATATTGGAACACGCCCATCCTACGGGAATGCTAATGTTTTCTGAACTGGGTTTCTGAGGATCTCACTGGCTGAGAGATAAAGCTCAGTGTAGGAGTGGAACAGCTCCACTATTTTTTGTGGGTGACCTCACACATCTGCAACACAGCTGGCATAGTGGTTTGGAGCCAGGAGAGAGACTGTGAAGAGATTAACCTTGAATAACATACTTATCAAGCTAGCTTTAAGGGAGCCTAAGAGTATTTTTCATTTTTCTAAATGCTGGGATTCACCTGAGTTATCCTCAGGCCATTCACATAATTTCTATTAGTCTTACAGTTTTCAATCTTTAACTTCCATTGCATCCTGTTTGCATAATGGTTCATGAAAAACTACTACTGCATAGGCAGGAGGCGCAAAGAAAAAGGTGTTTATGTACACATCTGAAAAAATAAGTAATATTAAATTAATTTGGTTTGACTATTCAGTGTTAAATTGAAAGCTGTACAATGTAGAGCACTGCCATGTCATTGATTAAGGTATATCACAAGGTGATAGACCCTCAGTATTCTATAGGATCACTGATGTAACTTTCAGCAAAACTATGTCACTACATTGCACGCCAATATTCAAGCTTTTGTCTACTACTTGGTATTAAAAAACCTTTCTCAGAGTAAGTAATGGCATTATAAATATAAACAAGTTCTAAATTGTTTTTCTAAAACCAAAGAAATTCCATCTCTAATCAAGAGGAGGCATTAATGGCAGTCTGAGTAGTCCCAGACTGAGTAGAATAGATGCAATCTACTTCCAGGACGAGAACCTTTTGATACTTTTGTCTTCTCTGTAGATTATACTTTGAATTTAACACATTTTAGTCTGATAAGATTCATTAAGTTAAAAATTCTACAAACACTAGTGGAAACTTCTGTTTTGTCAACACAACTTGATGTCATAATTTGATCAAACTGAGCCTACTCCTCCAACTCCAGCTAATTTGAACAGGGACTTCATGAGGACATTTTTCTAAAATTCAAGTGGCAAGGCATTGAAGGCTGTTTCCTCATGAAGCATAATGCAGTGAAATTTTGGAAGCTCAATTCCTTTGCAATCCCAGCAAAACTGTGCTTAATTTTATTATAAGTGCAGAACCAGCTGATTTGGGTTATTGTGGATGCATTTACCAAAACAGCAACTCATAAAAACACACAAGTATAATATAAAGTAACCTTGCAATGTTGGCTCAGTACCAATCAATGATTCCCAGGAAGGTGTGTATAAAACAACTCCTTAGATATGCAGGTCACTAGTGGGAATTAATTCTGGGACATTTACTTTCTAATTTGTTCTAAAAAAAACCAAACCAGCATCAGAGAGATTTCTTTCTAATCAGCATGTTTTGAATAGGTTAATTGGAGTAATTTTTTTTCTTGCATCTGAAAACAATTGTCCCTTGTATGTTTTTCACCATGCTTTTCTGTCTAAAAGTACAAAAATACCCTGTGAATACTTAAGAAAATGTGTAAAGAAAAGGGACATTGCTGTGCAGACATCTGGAAAGATGGTACAGAAAATTCTTCTCAGTGGACCACCAAATTCACCTCTGACTGACAGAGATGCAAAACCATTTCAGACTGAAGAGTCATATTAGTTTTGTGCTTTTCCATCTGTTTTTCTTTCATATGACAAAAGTTAAGCTTAGATGCTACAATTTTAGGAACATTCTATGTTACATACAGAATTACAAAGATCAGAACAAATTTATTTACCTAAATTTTCCTCATATGAGATTCCACCTGGATGAAATCTGACCTTCCTTGGACCTATGGAAAACTGTAGGACACTGAAAATAACAAAGAAATTGTAGAGAGAGATGAGATAGAATTGGGTTGCAGGCTGCAGAACATGCCTGTGGAATGCCATAGCAGCAGAGAAGCTTGTCTCTGTATGACCTTGGGGGGAGGATGTGCCACATGGCAGACACCCTTTGGGTAGGAGCTTGCCAGAACCTGCCAGACACCTGAACAGCATGTGGTCACCCCTATAAGGACATTAAGAAAGCGTGTTGCTGACATGGCAATGTGTGCTACGCTCTCTTAGTGAAAAACACCACATCAGGAAATACTGTGTCTTGAAGAAGTGTATAAAACCAGCTTGCTTCTCTGAATACACCTCTGTATCCCTGCTGGTCTGAGTACCTCCCTTGATTGTTGCAAGAAATCTTAAAAATATATCCAGTCTGAAGTTTTGAATGTGATGTTAAAGGAAGATTTAAAGGATGGTGAATACCTTCAAAGTGTGTGTTAGAGAAGCAGAAATGAATAAATATTTTTAAAGTTCTGTAGGCAATACTGGAGTAATTATCTGCCCAGTATCTATCAGTGAATTTTTCTCATTCAACAGTTTGCTTATCAAAATTCAGTTTTTATGAATTTCCACAAATGCTGCAAAACACAGGCTTTTAAAAGCAAATATGTAAGAGAGAAAAGGAAAAATTCTTTTCTTGTTACTAGAAACTTTCACATCTCTACTAGCTCATATTCACAGGACCAGTCATACACCAAGTGGGGTGTTCCTCATGATGAATCCCCTGCACTCCAGTCACAACTGCTGCGCTTTAAACACCTATCACCTCTCCATGGTTCTCCACATAGTACTCCAAATCCAGCAAGTCTCCTAACAGAAAGGCACTGAAGTATTTTGAACAAATAAACTAACTTTGGGAACAAAATAGTCCATGATATATGAAGTCCTTCAGACTTTAGTCTTAAGTGTAGTTGTGATGTGTCAGATCTAAACCCTGTAAGTGCCATGTTCTTACTAAAAACATTTCAAAATGCATTGACTATTCCACAAGATGGAACAAGAGAGGCCAGAAGGGCTGTTCCTGCTGCTTGAGAAGAGAGCAATGCTTTTTCTTGCAGCTGTAGATACGCTTCAATACCAATAAAACCACGATTATTTACACTGTGGGAATGTTGCTGACCTCTGCAGGCAGTTTAAACTTTTAGGTTTATCCTTCCTTTTTTTTCCCATGCAGTGTTTTTATAGTCATAATTTTTCCTAAGCGAGCTTCTCAGACAAAAACAATACTTTAATGTGTGTTATGGGCATGAGATAAAGTACGTGTCAGCAGTGTTTTGGAAATAATTGACCTTATTATGCTTTGCAAGTGAAAATCCATGCATCTGTCCTGTTTACTGAGATATGTTTCATTAATGGTGATATTGTAAACCATTGTATCATAAAGTATTTGCTAGACACCATTTTTTAAAGAAGAATTCTCTAAAGTGTACGCATTTATCTGTTTAAGTCCTCTCATTACACACTGGTTAGAAGCATCATCCTTCCTAGCATCCAAGCCAACCTGTTCACTCCAAGAAGCTGAACGCAATACTGTAACAGTGAGAACCAGGCTTTCCAGACTCCTGTACCTCTTCTGAGCTCTCAGAAGATAACACGATTTGATCTCATTGCAGATGTTACACCTCAGTAATTGGACAGGTATCTATTTTTTGTGAAGTGAATTTATAAATATCGTATTCATAAATGACAGCAGACATTTTATAAGCTCTAAACCTCACTGGCAGTCCTGAGATTTTGTTATCCCATTGGACCAAACCTCCTTCTTCTGGGACCTGTGTTTCAACCCCATTCATGTTGCTTACTCCCTTTTTGCCTTGTTCAGCATCTTGAGCCAACCACTCTGGGCAGCCAAAGGGTGAACTTGGCTTCTCTGCAACCCAGATACTCAAACGTAGCATATAATTTTCCAGCAGCAGCATCTGAGTGTTTGCCTGGCCTTTTTTCCTGGCTTATGCTAGCTGTTGTGGTGGCTAGAAGAAGTCTGAAACAAGAAAAGGAATAGTCTGGCTATCTATCTTTGCAAGTTTTTCTTATTCATTCACATTTAATTGTCTTACATTAATCCCCTGCTAACTGTCTGAATAAAGGCCCTGAGAAAATGCCCCTTGACACCTTGGTGTGATATGAAACCCTCAACATCATGTTTCTTCACGTGGTCCCTCTGCATGTTCACTGTGTTTGCTCCTGCTAGCCTTCCTCTTGCACTTATGTTTCCTTTCTCTTGTACAACCATAATTAAATGATTTTGTGATTAGTATGCATGTTCAAAGATATTGCTTTGCAATAAGAGGCTGCATGATTATTTCGGCTCAGGATCTAATTTTAGACTCTGACCATCACCATACAGTTATCTCTGATTTCATATTCATAATTTGATTTAAAAACCAAGATGATTATAGTTAAAATAGAAAGATTTTTATCCTTTTTTTCTTTGTCTCTTTCAATCAGAATATTAATATGGCATGGATTTCTTTTTTTAATGAAGTTCTCAAGAAATCGGAAGCACCTATTTACTGTATGGACTCTTCAAAGGAAGAACATGAAGCAGGTTGGAAAAGTTTTAATATTTATTCTTCGTATCCTAAATTAATTTCTACTCTATGCTCTCCTCCAATAGTCACCAGAAATAAAACTTCATGTTTATGTCTCTAATGTCTAAATACTGACAAAGTTTCATATTCTTTCTGTCTTTTGCTCAATTCTTATGGGTTAATACCGTCTTAATAGTGAGTGTAATAAATAGATGCAAACAATGCTCCTGGTGAAATCTTACAATGACAAATGGCAACATTCTTTTGTAAAAAAAATTGGATGGAGTAAAGCTGCAAATAGATGGAGGATTTTCCCCCCATCCTTGTTGATAACTTTCTGATGAGAACACACACAAAAAAATGTAAATAGGCTGAGTGTCCTTGCTTTGAAAAGTCAACTCTCTGTATGGTAAGATATGTGACACCTATCTCACAGACAGGCACTTACAATGCTGTTCATTAATTTTATCACTAACATAAACTTTTAATATGCATATGATCAGTATATGGGACTTTTAGGGCAGCTTAAAATGACTGTAACCTGTAATTACTACTCCTGTACTTGATTATAATAATCTGATTGCAATTATTCAGTGATTTTAATACAAGCCCCAAGCTATATAACAGTAATTCAAGTGCAGTGATTGGGAACATGTTTCTGTTTGGCTGCAGAGTGATGTTTTAATTCGCACTGATTCAGGGATCTGGCTATAGTTCTATTCATGTAATTAAGGCACATTTATGCAGTCAAGTACAATAACTTTAGTTTGAAGTGAATTTAATTGGTACAAAGATGCTATATAAAGTCAAAATGGATCATAACCATGAATTCCTTAGATAGAAATAATAAAGCAAAGATAGCAATACTTGTCTGGTTTGACCATTACAATGAGATGGCTAATTTTTAGATAAAAATGAAAAGGCACATGGTAAGATGGCAGAACATGTTTACAGTAAAACAAGACGCATTTAGCTAGGATCCAGAATTATTACTAGAAGTTTTATAATTTCATGTGCTTGTCTTAATGCTGAGTTTAAGCCTGTGATCAGAACAAAGACATTTAATACACTCTTGGAAATGCTTTACTCTGATGAAAATTGAGTAACCCTAAGTTTCTAAGCGAGCATAAACTCTGCTGACTATCCCATTTATTTTCTCTTACCTCTTCGCTTCAAAATCAGACATGGCAAAAAAGAGTTTAACAAAACAAAATCAAGACCTCTAAAATGTGTATTTTGAAGATTTACACCAACACTATTTCCAAGCAATGGAAATGTCTTTGCCAGTAGAAGGTTTCACTACGTTTTAAAACTCTCTTATTAGACACCTAATAAGATACTACAAAAAAGCAATTACCTCATGAGTAGCTATATTAATTTTACTTCTAGATATAATTGAAAATTAGCTTTTTCTTCAACAAAACCATATTCATTTAATAAACCAGTGCTTCTTAGACACAGTAAGATTTTTATTCAGACCAAAAAGGAAAGCAAATAACTTAATTAAAGTATGTGTTTTATTAGCTCTTTCAATTTACTTGAACTGAAAAACTTTGATGCCCCACAAAAGAAAAAGAAAAAAAAACCAAATGCAGCAATGAGAATTAGTGGATGTATGGGGAAATACACTTTTTACACAGTGACTTCCTAGGTTTTCTGTATTTGTAATGGAATGGGGGAATGAAAATGTTTCAAGAGAAAACTCGCCACAAACAAAACAAAAACCCCAAATCTGGATACAATTTAGAAAATTGCACTAATAACAAATTAACAAGAAGGGCTTATGTCAAACTGCTTATTTAAGAAAAAATATTTTTTCCACCACTGCTATTACCATCCTCCCTTAGAAGTATTTTTTTCTTTTATTGACATTAACAATAAATGCATAATTTAATGATTGCATGTGAATTAAGTGTTGCTAATAAACCAATAAATCACTTTGATAATGATTTTGTTTAAACTGCATGAACTGAATTCTTTAGTCTGAGACATTTGACAACAAAGAAGAAAAATTAAAATCCAATTTAGATAGTTTCTGAATGTCATCAAGTTTTTACACCACATATTACATACTTTCTAATCCACAATACTGCCCTTAAACTATTTTATGCTGTGCTCCAAGACAAAACCCTGAATACCAATGAAAGATCTGGTTTCAAAATGGACCTTGTATAGAAGAAAATGAAATATATATTTTTAATTTTGATTTTAAAAATTTATTGTTCTGATTTTTACAGAAGGCAGACAAAATGTCTGGCTCCACACCAAACCAATCAATCAGTTTTGACCTTCTGATTGCTAATACTGCAAGATAAAAATTCTAGAAGTTCAAGGGATAATGCATTAACAGTGAGCAGACACTAAAATATGTTTAATTGTACTAATAGGTGTAATGCCGCTCCTACCGCTGCACAACAATTTTAAGAATTATGCATTACCACCACATGCTGTATTTTCTTGTGCTCCTTGTTCAGAGGGCAAACAAATAATCTCTAAAAAATTAGTTGTACCTACATACTAATATTACTTAATAACATTTTAATACTGTTTTTAACCACAATAATTTGTCAATGAAAATTATCATGCCATTGTGTTAAAAAAAATCTTTGGAATTTGACAGGATATTCCAAGAGTTAAAGAAGGAATGAAATTGTGTCTATATTTGCTTCATCAATTAAATGTTTTAAAAAGTTAATAAAATCTAGCTACTTGCTTAATATTTTCAAATAGTCCACAAATAAAATGGGCTTCAAAAATGAACTTGGAAAAGTTTATGAGAAGGAAGTCTGGTATTGTTTAATTTTTGTGGTCTTTTCCTGAAGTTTTTGAAACTTCAGGATTTTGAATATAATTTTATTTTAATGTTTATTAAGGGCTGCTGAGTTCTCTTTCCTCTGTGGTTTTGTTTTCTTATAACACTGATTCTATAGAATAGACTTGAAAGTGAGCACAGGAATGTAACATGGTTGCAGTACGAAGGGATAGCTATATCACTGCTTGAGGCCCTTCCACAAGGCATCTGTGTCAGAGCAGGCTTGCACCCTGACAACTCATGCATTAAAAAATCTTTGCCACCCCTTGTCATGTGGTTATGGCAGAGTGATTGAAGTTTCTCTACAAAGTGAGCTCCTGATATTTTGACATCTGCTTCTATGAACTTCAACATGGCTTTCATTCATGCCGAACAACGCCAGATTTAAAAAATACCATCCCTGGCTCTAAGCATTTAAAATTGGCACTTAATTGGTGTCATGGCAAGTATTTTTACCAATATATGCTCATTCATTTGTAAAAAATTACACTCCTTAAAAGTTTTGGCATCCAAAAAACCCTAAACATGTCATAATTTACATGACAGTAAACAAACAAATGTGGACCAAATCCCACCAATCAATCACAAACTGAACATACTTTCATTTGTGAAACTTCCAGAGTTCTGTGAACCCCTCTTCCTCCAGTGTGTGACCTGATTCAGGGGTGGTAATTGCCAGAGTGGGTCCCCCAGGGTCTAGTGAAGAGTTGGCCTTGGCTAACCATGCAGCAGGCTCAAGCTTCAGACCCTAGGAAGGCAGACCCTAGGAGGGAGAACAGCTTGTTTAGATAGGGCAAGCTAAAGAACAGCTGCCCCATGGCAATTAATATGTTGATAAAGCTATCCCTACAAGATTATGTTTCTAAAACATTCCCCAGCTCTCCCCTCCTGATTGGTTGTTATTTGCTGCATTGTTTTACATATTCCTAATCCCAGTTTATAACTGGATCCCTGCCCTCAGATCCACCCTTAAATCTTCCATGTGTATATTGTTGTACTGCCCCCGTTCCTGGCCTTTTGTGGTTAGCCCCAGACTGTGCTTGGCTTCCCTCTTTGTTATTTTCTTCTTAATAAAGTTCTTCTGTTTCAGGTAACTCAGTCGTGCCCATCCTTCTATTTAGCCACTGCTCCTGGCTGACACCATCCCAGGGTCACTGAAGTCAAAATCGTGACAGTAATGGGCAATCCACCTTTAAAAATGGAGTTAAGAATATGTCCATTGCTGGCATGAGTGTTCTCAAGGGTGTTATTAATACCACTTATATTCTAAAATATATTTCATGACACAGTGTAATTTATTTGTACACTGAATCACCACTTGTCACTTTTCCTGCTGTGTCAAGCACTATGTTCCAATAATAAACATATTTTAGCAACATTTTGAAGCCCTAAATTACTGTATTTCTAATATGAATTACAATTTTGATTTTGTAGACTATGCAGGCCCATGAAACTGTTAAAATAAGCAATGAAAAGCTGTTAACTGTCACACCTTCGTAATAGGAAGGTAGAGGAAATCTCAAAAAAATTTAAAGCTCCCCTCTTTTCTTTAGTTGATGATGATATATTTTTCTGCAAGCTCAGCGAGCATGTAGTTCAGTTCAGATTACTGACAGGGCAAAGGTTTGAACTCAACAAGTCAACTTCAAAATATTTGTCAACCCTGACTATCTACTCAGTAATGACCACAGAAGCGTGAACCAATAACAGGGTGTTAACTAAGAAGAGATCCTGTAGAAAAAATTGCTAATTAAGGACATGAAGAACATTAAAAACATTATGCTTCCTCCCCCTGTTTACTAACTAAAGTTGTGTGAGCTGGAAAATAACTTCTTCAAATCTTTTTGGAACTAATGAACACATTTCAAGAGATTACTACTGTCAATTCATCCAACTTCTCAACCACTGCTCCAAGGGAATCATATAAGTACTTGAACTCTGCAAGATATTAAGAAGAAAAACAAACTTTATAAAACTTTATCACATTAGTTAAAGCTGTAAAGATGTTTTAATGCCCCTCCTTAGCCACCCACTTCCATTACCTGAAACCTATCAACATAATCCTTGGTTAGGAAGAAAGGAATGAATCAAACTGAAAAGATTTGTAGTTGAATTATTCTCAGTCTTGGGGCAATGAGAAACATTTTTTATTGGAACACCTAGATATAACCTTGACTGCTTCTAATTAGTCCATCAACTCAGATGATAAGAAAAGCCGGAACAATTTCACAGTGTTGTAAAAATTGAAATGAGTTCAATATTGTTGCGTGTGTGTCTTAGAAGGCATAGTGAGAGAGCACAAATCAAATAAATGTAAAACAATCAAATGGAATTTAAACAACATTCCAAAACAAATTATTTAGGGAGTACTAGGGAGCTTCTGTTCCTCTTAAGTAAAGTTACATATCTACTGGATTAATTATGTTCTGTTGGCAACTTCAGGCAGTATTTCTTATGTCAGTAAACTGTTACAAAAAGTAAGTCTTGGAAAAGCTTAAAATTGCTGTTATAAAAGTTCAGAACTATGAGCCTTCTAAAAATATTTTCTTGTGATTTTGTTTACTGACAGTTTTTACAGAATTTTCCATCTCCTGTATGAGAATCAAAGGCAAATGCACAATTCACTGCAACAGTAAGTAAATACAGTGTTATAATCCTGCATTTTATGTTCCACTTTGTTTTAATGTTTAGAATCCCAAATTTTCCCTTGAAATTTTTTTCTATTCCCTGCATTTCAGAAAAGAATGCTGACTTCAGAAGACAAGGTGCTGAGGAATTAGATTGCCATGGAGCTGTTCCCATATCTCTTGTTATTTGAGTGTAGGTGGTTCCTTTCGTGTTTTGTAGTTGTGGTTTTTGTTTGTTTTCTTATGTTATTATAGATCTATATTGTGGGAAACTCTTGAAAAAGCAGAACTTTTATACCTATGCATTTTCTTTGCCCTTAATTTAGTGTAAAAGAAGTATCTTGAACAGGGAAAAAATTAACTGTTACAGAGGAGCAGAATAGTAAAATGTGTTATATTTAAATGTATTGAAACATACCTGTTATTTCAAGTGAGAATTTTTATTCTGAGAGTAAATGAAATTTTTATAGTGAAGTTTTAACATTCTCCCATAATACATTTAAAATTTATTTAAATTTACTTAACATACGATGTGTCACAGTATGGGAAATATGGGAAACAAGTCTGGAAGTTGTACTTCTACCTGCTTTTTCTGTGGAGACACACACCTATCTTGTTTTCTTCTTCCCAAATATAATGTGCTAATGTTCTTTCCAATCACAATGTGCTAATGTTCTGGCTACAGTGGAAGCCAGAACAGAAAAACTGACCTCAGTTTGCAACCCCACTGGGAATAAACACTACAGCTTTACCTGTCAATCCAGCAAATTTCATCCTTTTAACTGCATATTGTACTGTGTGAAGTGTTTGGTCAGCTATTAAGATTATATGATTAAACTACCAGGCTTTTTATTTTAACAATGGCATTTTTTAGATCAAAATGTATCAATATAGACCTAAATCACTCTACTAATCAAGATAAGCATTCAAAGTTAGCACCAGGTTAAAGAATATTATCTGTATTCCAGTAGGTTGCTGCAAAAAGTTGAATACACTTTGTTTGAGAGATGAAAAGTGTGTTCTACTGATGCATGATAGACTTTTTCAGCGGTGGAAAAATAACTGCATTATAGCAAATTGTCAGAATTAATTATCAATTCCAGCCCTGTGCTACTTCTAAAAGATAAGCTATCATTATTTTTGTCAAGTAGAGTAACACAGAAAACCCTTAAAGACCCAAACAGATGACCCAATTAAAATATGATATCTTTTCAAAAATATTATTATTGTTTCAAAAGCATCATAAAGATCTAAGAGCCTTGGCTTCTTTTTTTCAGTAATAATACAGTCTATATGGACGTAGATATGAATATATATATTTCACAAGGACAAGACAGTAGGCATACATTGAGACTATATGATCTATTACACTTAGATTTTGGTGCAGTGGAACCACACATTGAAACTACTTTACTCATACTGTGTTTTTAGGCTTCACCACAGGACATCTATTTCCTGTCAAAGTATATTTCCTTTATTTTGAAAATATTTGGCTGTTACAATATTGAAAAAAGTACCTAATGGAGAAAAATGATAGCTTGAAAAAGTAATTTGAGGGTCAAATTTATTTAGAAACAATTATTTTCTACTTAGATCTAAATACCTACTATCTAAATACCTATTTACCACAGTAAATATCTACTGTGGATATAAGGCCTGCATCTCTTATACAAGAAATAGGTCAAATTTAATTAATAAACCAGTGAGGATTTATTGAGATTTAAGTTGCCCATTTTTGAGCTAATGAAGTCTTTTCACACAAGTCACATAGAAATTGGTATTGGTTTTCTTCTTGGTTCTTCATAAAAGTATTCATTAGGCAGCTGACAGTGGTATTTATAAAGCATCAAAATTATTAGAGTGCAAGCTAGGGATCTAAAATACCTTTTAGTCAGAGGCAAAAGAATAATTACATCAGAATGTTTTATGCATGTGTAAAATTTTGTGCCATTTCATATTTTTACGTGGAATTCAGAAGCAAATTATAAAAGAAATTTTAAATAATCTGCCTATAATAAAAGGAAAATCATACAAACAGGTATGATTTGTATGGGATAGTGGGAAAAACAATTTTATGATCTCTTGTGTAACTGGTTTTGGTTTGAACACAACCCACGTTATTGTCTGTACCATTAGTACTGTGTATGGAGTAGTCTGCCTCTCTATTTACCACCATACCAGAAATGCACTGTAAATCATTAGTCGGTATCTATGGCACCAGTATGTACAGCAAGGAGATGCATAGTGAAAAAAAGAAGTACCAGCAGTCTGATGAAAAGTGCTGTGGGTATTTTGGCAGATGGAATTAAATGATCTAAATCTGAAAAATACAAATTCATGATCTACCAGTACCGATATCTTCCTATTTCATATACGAGTCTCATCAAAAGCTTCTTGGACATCATCTGCTCCCAGCTCACGTGTGGTCCTTTTAGAATCATATGTATTAAAACTTGTATGTTTTAGAATCTTAGAATCTTAGTGTTGTAGGAGTCATTACATAGAGTTGCAAGACGAGGAAATTCATCAAGGTGGAAAAATTGCACCAATTGGAGAAGAATTAATACACTGCTCTGCTGGAAGAGAACAGCAAGGTGAAAATATCTCACCGCCCTAACACCTTATAGCTGGGTTAGCTGTGCTGTGGCATGGCATTACAGAACAAACAAGATATAAATTAATGCAACACTTGAACATTTTGGCCAGTCACTCCCATGTACCTTGCAAAACCTTCAACTTGCTTTTTCCATGAAGGGTTAGCTGTTAATGCCTCTGGGCTTCATAGCTGTGTGATTAAGTAAAAATAATGGACTAATATATCCACACAGAGGAGCACAAAAATGGATTAACATTTATCTAAAGAAAAAAGATGCAAACATGTGTATATATACAGATTCTCAAAAGCACTGAAGGATTAAACTTACGAGTTGAAAGTGTGCCAAGGCAGAGCCACAGAAAATGTAAATGGTGAACTGTAATATTTTCTTTCCTGTAATTTATTTACATAAAGATAATATGAAGTATTGTATTTGTCTGAATGAGGAAGACATTTTAAATACATAAATACATTCTACAGAGCATAGGAAATTTTTAAAAAACCTGGTAAACTTTATAAGTTTAAATACCAAAAGGTTAAGAACATGCCATAAGTTCTTAAACAAGGGGAATTGTGATCCATGTTTACTACAGTTATTTAATAGTGAATAAATATTTTACTTCCCTGTGAAAATTTCACAGAGTCACAATCATTTAGGTTGGAAAATATCTTGACTATCATCAAGTCCAACCTATGACCTAGCACCATGCTGTCAACTGGACCATGGCACTAAGTCCAACACCCAGTCTTTTCTTTAACACCTCCAGAGATGGTGACTCCAGGGGGACTCCAGGGACTCCACCACCTCCCTGGGCAGCCGATTCCAATGACCCATCACTTTCTGCAAAGAAATGCTTCCTAATGTCCAGCCTTAAACTCTTCTGCTGCAGCTTAAGACTGTGTCCTCTTGTCCTGTCAGCGGTTGCTGAGGAGAAGAGACTGACCCTCATCTGCTACACCCTCCTTTCAGGCAGCCATAGGGAGTGACAGCTGGTTGTACAACCTAAGCCTCCTTTTCTCCAGGCTAAAGACCTCCACTCCCTCAGCTGCTCCTCAGGACTTGTGCTCCAGAGCCTTCACCAGCTCTGCTGCCCTTCCCAGGACACGCTCCAGCCCCTCAGCATCCTTCCCAAACTGAGGGGCGCAGGAATGGGCACAGCACTCAAGGTGCGGTCACACCAGTGCCGAGAACAGGGGAAGATTGAGTTCCCTGCTCCTGCTGGCCACACTATTCCTGATACAGCCCAGGGTGCCACTGGCCTTCTTGGCCACCTGGACACACTGCTGGCTCTTACTCAGGCTCAGAAGGAGGAAGAGATGATGTTACCAGGTATGAGAAGAGTCTCACTTCACAAATAAATGTACTTCACTTAGGGTCTCTGTGGTAGTTCGTGTACAGGTTGGAAAATGGACAGGGAAGAAGAAAGACGTATGCCATGCTCCAGAGTTGAGTCTGATGCTACAAAATACTTTTCATGTGATGCTGAGCAAGTCACTTAAACCACTGCTTCCAAGGTGGCTTTTAGTTGTGAATGCTCCAATATCACAGAAGAAATGGAAATTTGGATTTTGTGTTCAAAATCTAGGGATCTGAATTTCACCTGAGAAATGAACCAAAAGCTGGACTACGAACCAACTGGTATACATTACAATTTCATAGAACTATAGAATAAGCAGAGTTGGATCTGTCATGATCATTGAGTCTGACTCCTTGTCCTACATAGGACACCCCAAGAATTACAGCCTGGGGGCCTGAAAGCATTGTCCAAACACTTCTTGAATTCAGACAGGGTTGGTGCCAGGACTCCTCACTTCCATGGTGATCACGTTCCAATGCTCATCCACCCTCTGGATGAAAACCTTTTACATTCCCTCACTGAGCTTCAGACAATTTCTTTGAGTCTTCTCACTAGTCACAGGTGATTCTTGTCACTGATCTCACAGATCAGCAGAGATCAGTACCTGTCCTCTGTTTCCCCTCATGATCATGTTGAAGATCACAATAAGCTCTCCTCTCAGTCTCCTCTTCTCTGGGATGAACAGACCAAGTGACCTCAGCTGGCTTCTCCTCCAGAATGTTCACCGTCTTTGTAGCACTCATTTAGACTCTCTGTAATAGCATAATGTCTGTTATATTGTGGTGCCCAAAACCACACACAATATTCAAGGTGAGGCTGCCCCAGAGCAGAGCAGAGCAGAGCAGGACAATCCCCTCCCTTGCCTGGTTGGCAATGCTGGGCCTGATGCCCCCCAGGACACGCTTGGCCCTCCTGGCTGCCAGGGCACTGCTGGCTCATGTCCAACTTGCCACTGACCAGGACCCCCAGGTCCCTTTCCGTGGTGCTGTTTTCCAGCATCTCGTTCCCAGTCTGTCAATCCATCCAGGGTTGTCCTACCCCAGGTATAGAATCTGGCACTTTCCCTTGTTGAATGAACTTCATGTGGTTGGTGATTGCCCATTTGTTGGGGTGCGTTTGTGTTTGTGCTTTATTCCCCACCTTGTCTGCACCTTTTCTGCGGTTCCAAAGTTAAGTTTTGTGAGCTTTAAATTTAATTCCCATTAGTTTGTATTATCCCAAGATGGCGACCTGGGCAAAGGGGATTTCCAGTGCCCCCTCCCCACCCTGTGTCAGTTATTTGTCAATCTAGTCGGGCCCTCCTCAGTTTATGTTAATTTACTTGTCAATCCTCATGTTCCCCTGGCGACCCCCTTGTCCATCACCCCCAGCCCACTCCCCAGGTCTGGAAAGTTCCCCGGGGTCTGGGAGGTGATTGGGTCAGGGGGGG
>NW_005054352.1:1760706-1762707 GCF_000277835.1 Geospiza fortis | reverse complement strand
TCCCGCCCGGGGGACCTGGGTGGCTGGGGCTTCGGCTCTACCGCTAGGTAGCCTGCCAGGCTCTGGCTAGGACAGGCTGTGGCCGCTCTGTCTCCTATTCGGAGTCTCAGCTCTGTGGGGCTGCCGGGCCAATCGCACGAGCGACCGCACCCATTCCTCTAATTTGCTGAGGTCTTCTCTGCAGGGCCTCCCTGCCTTTGAAGGAGCCAACAGCTCCTCCCAGCTTATGGTCATCAGAAAACTTACAGAGGAGTATTCCTTCCAGTCCTTTGTCCAAATTTTTAATAATGATGTTGAAGAGAACTGGGCTGAGAATGGAGCCCTGGGGAGCCCCACTGGTGACAGGTCACCAGTCTGATGTCACTCCATACATTATAACCCTTTGTGTCCAACCCATGAGCCAGTTGCTCACCCATACATAACATGTTTATTGAGAGGTATGCCAGATATTTTGTCCAGAAGGATAATAGGAGAGACAATATCAAAAGTTTTGCTGAAGTTCAGAAAAATTATACTTACTGGCTTTCGTAAATCAGCTAGGTGGATTATGTTGTCATAGAAGGAAATCAGTTTTGATAAGCAGGACTTTCCTCTCATGAAGCACTGCTGGCTGTGACCAATGACTGCATTATGCTTCAGGTGTTTTTCAATACTGCCCTGAATAATCTTCTCCATAACTTTACCAAGCACTGAAGTGAGACTGACAGGCCTGTAGTTTCCAGGGTCCTCCTGCTTGCCATGCTTGAAAAGTGGGACAAAGTTAGCCAGCTTCCAGTTAGCTGGGATGTCTCCAGATACCCAAGAGCTCAAAAATAGAGGGAGGTTTTGCAATGACATCAACTAGCTCTGAGGATTCTTAGGTGTACCCATCAGGTCCCATAGATTTAGGGGTTTACCAGGATGCCCTGCCTGGAATGAAATAAACTAACTCTAACAATAACATATTAGCAAAACTACCAGTAGTGAATGGAGAGAAGTGTCATTCTGCTTTGGTGTTGAATAATGCTGACACCAGTCTGACATGTCAATCTGAAAGTTAAACAATTGGAGACTGAGGTGAAGGTATGGTAGACAGACAAAGTATCCTGATAAAGGAACAAACAGGTCTGACTACTAATAACTTATCTAAAGCTGCTAAGCTGATGCTCCAAATGGCTTGGAGGCATATGACTGACAGTGAATCATTTTAAACTATAATGGCCTAGTTTTTTTTTTTTTGTTTTTTTGGTTTTTTTTTTTTGTTTGTTTTGTTTTTTGGGTTTTTTTGTTTGTTTTTTTTTGTTTGTTTTTTTTTTGTTTTTGTTTTTGTTTTTTGTTTTTTGTTTTTTTAATGGAAGAGTCTTCTAACATGCAACTGCTTGGAGTATATGTGGAGATTCCTCCCTTGGATGAGGATGATGCTCAAGGTTACTTCTGGAGGCTGAGCAAAAGACCCTCGCCCATGGTTGTTGGTATAGGTAGTAACATCAATCTCTATTTAATAATTGGGTTTACTGGATTTAATATAATTACTTTAAAATACTTGCTTCAATATTGCTTATATAGGGCATTGTACTATTGTAGTAGTTATAGCTCCTATACTGTGTGGTAAATAATTCTGATTGAATCTATTTGTCTAACATTATCATAATAAATAATTTATAAAATATATCTGGTTTGCCGTCCTTCATCATGTGGGAGAAAGTTGTCTAAAGGCTCAATTAAATCTCCATAGTCCTTTACACATCAACCATTTGTCACACTCCACTGTGGGGAGCTGTGAGGAGTTCTTTTAAAACAGATGGTCTAGGATGAAGTTAAGTCAAACAAGACAGTATTTTATCTAAGAACCATTTTTTGGTAACAAAGAGGGAGTTGCCCTACTTTGTAATCTAAAGAAGGTTAGAAAAGACAGACAAGAAGGAAGTCCGAGGTCCCAGTGTCGGGGAGTGTGTGGCGCTGGCTGCTGGGGAGCCTGCGCAGCTCTCGGAGAGGCGCGGCCCCACAGGCGCAGCTCCAGCG
>NW_005054352.1:1754647-1760585 GCF_000277835.1 Geospiza fortis | reverse complement strand
GAAGCAGGCAGGGCGTCGGTCAGAATACAGGGAGGCAGGACAGGCGATGGGAGGCTTGGAGTCAGCCAGTGTCCAGCCAAGAAACCTGCGAGAGGGAGGACAAGTAAGGGCAAAAGCAGGCTAGAACAAGGACAAGAAGCTGACCAAAAGCCCAGAAAGACAAAACCCAAAAAGCACAGGCCAAAAGAGCCCCAGAGCTTGTGACTCAGTTATTTTTATGCCTTCAGTCTCCTCCCAAGGTCTGCTGCCTGTTGACAGGAGACCACTGGCCCAGTCTAATGTTCCACAGCAGTCCGTGGATGGAGACCTTTTTCCATCTGATTGGAGAACCCCTCTGGAGGGTGCAGTGTCTGTGGTGGTCTGCTGCACGCTTATCCCATGTGAACTATTGAAATGGTTGCCAGGCAAGGTGACCTCAGAGACAAGGCTTTCTCCCATCTTCTTGTAGTTGCCTCCTGCAAGTGGCACACGTGCAGCCCCTCCTCCATGTGCTTCTGACAACCAGTGTTGAGACAGAAATAAATTGGCTCCTGGCACCATTGACAAAGTTTGGATCCGGCTGTACCTTCACTCCTCTCCAAGAAAGAATTCAGAAAGCACGGGTGTCCTTTCTGCGCATTGTGACTCAGCAGCCGGGCTTCTTTAATAAACTTTGTCTGAAGCTTCCACTCTGCTGTGACACTGGGCCGCTGAGACAATCTTGGGAGAAACAAATAAGGAAATCTTGTTTTTCCTTTGTAGGCTCCACTGTTACAGATGCAGTTCTCCAGGCATTTTGCTATACTTCTACCAAGTGTTACCTGAGCATGTGCTACCTCATCTGTTCAGATGCAAAATGGCTTGATCTGCTGCTGGAGGATATTCTTAATAGAAACTGGATATGTCTGTCTGATTTCAGGATTGTTCTTAAACATGCTTCAAGTTATTTCCTCAAATAATGAAGACTGTATCTTCTTAATTAAATGTTTGCGCTACTGACAAACCGCTACATTTTTTCATGTTTGGTCTTAGAAAATGCTAAATACTTTAACTGAAACTTTGGAAGTATTTAGCATAAGGCCTGAACCACGCAATTTTCTGCTTTGATGGTTTAGGTTGGGCAAGCTACTATGAAATTGAAAATCAGGTCTTAGAATGATAAATATTGCTTTGACTTGTGAATGATTCAGAAAAACAACAAAAAAAATCTCTTTTCTGTAATCATGTGCTTTTTTCCACTTGACCTGAAAGCTGTTAATGATTCTCTGAGACATACAGAGCCAGTTCCTGCACCAGTACATGGATCTTATGACAGTATTAGCATTTTCTCCTTTTTGGGAGAAATGCAATGGCGAGGGAAGGCATGTGTTCTACTTATCCTTTGCAGAATCACAGGAGGATCTGAGAGCAGAAGAAGTTTCCTCCTCCTCCACTGCTTTGCTTGACTGAGTTAGCAAGACAAATGTACTCTGTGTTATCCCATTTGTCTGAGCTCCCACCAAAGGTCTGCTACAACATCAGCAAATGCTTGGCTTTAAAAGCTAGACTGAAAGTACACAGATGGTCACAAAAAAATGTTCCAAGATGTTTTGCTGGTACCTCAAAATCCCTTATTGGGGATTAAAATGTAGTAAGTGAATTCATTAGAAGTCAAGTGCACTGGCCATTACTCTGGAAGAAAAAGAGTCATGTTATCTTGCAGCTGTAGGTCACACAGATAAATTTTTCCTTTTTAATGTAGTACTTAAAATCTCTTGTCTTTGATGAGATGTTATAAGTGTCAGGGTTTTTTTCAACTTTCCTCTCTGTATTATCATACTCCTGAATTTGTTTAAAAAAATGGGAAGAAAAGAAAGAAAGAACAGGAGTACCTCAGGAAGCAAATTCTTATTTCAGGAGTTAAACAAGGAAGAGATGCTCATAGATATGTATAACCATAAGAGATAAGAAGATAATTAGAAAGTCAATACACATCATAACCCTGAACACCATAAATGGAGATATGAGACAGCTACAGTGTATTACAGCATAAATGGCATGAAAGTACGAGACAAATCTGTGCTAAATCTCAAATTGTGCTATACACTGTAACTTCTGTCCTTCTAAAATTAATAAAAAACTGAACAAACTTTGAAAGCTTTAACTTTGGTCCTGATTTTTTTTTTTCATTGAAATATGGAATAGTTCAAAGTCAAGCACTATGTGAAGTGATTTACTTTGCTTTTATGAAAGGCATTATGGAAATGTCATTCTATTGTATCTTACTGTATTTAAGAATTAACTACTGTGATACAGCCACAAGAGATGAATATATGTACTATGATCAACCCCATCAGTTACTACTCACCAGCAATTAATGTGAAGTACTCTTGATATGAGAGATTTGAAGACAAAGGAGTAAACACGTTATTTTAAAAAGGGGTTGCATTTAATCCTAGATTTTTTTTCACTCTAAGATAACTGTATACTACAATATTTTCTTTTTAATAATAACAGCCTTTCAATTAAATGATGCAATCAGTATGCCACAAGTCATGTCTTTCTTTGGTAGGAGGAGTTAGAAGGCCGAACATTCAATTGACCTGTTTCCAAATAATCTACAGGAAAAAAAATGAAGATTAAGTCCTTTAACAAGAGCAGTTTTCACAGTGTAGCATACAAAGAAAAGGATTCGGTAAAAAGATGAGAGGGCAAGCCGCATTGTGCTGGCTCACTTAAATCTTATTTCCAATTCACTAAATGTGTTATTTGACTTGGCAAGTGAGTTGGTATGTGTATTAGATCAGCAGGGAGCCTAATCAAGGAGATGCCAAGTTTGCTGCAGCCCCTCTGTGCAGCATTAGCCTCAACTAGTGACCTTAAGCAAAGTGGGTGGTTGAACCCATAAGAGAATAGCATTAACTTTTTACTTGAAGTTCAGCCTGATTTGAAGTCTCCCTTTGTGCGTTATTAAAAAAAATGCAAAAAGCATTCAACAGAACTGAATATAGTCTGCTCAGCACCATGTTCACATGCAAGGCTTTATAGAAGCATGCCTCCATTAATGCTGACACATGCAAAAGAAATGAAAATCATTAACTCAGCTAAGGCACTTGATTTTGCAGCTGTAGAACAATCCACTTTGTAATGCAGTAACTTGAAGTTTGGGAGTTTTGAGTTTTCTTTTTTTTTTTTAATCCAGATAAACTGTTAATTTGTTAATTGCCTCAGAAATTATTTTCAAATATTAAGCATGTCTCAAGACCAAAAATTCTACAAAACTGGTATGTAGCACTACTTTTTATACCCTCATTTTGCTAGCCATTGGTGTGTAATTTTTTTTTTTAAATCTCAATTTACAGATCCAGAGAGATTAGTGTAGCCTGCCCTTTCCAGTTTTTCTGTACTAAATTATATTCAGTCCATACATCTTGAAAAAACTCAATGTTACAAATGTTCTATGTTAGAATGTTACAATATTCTAATGTTGAGTTTTTAAATTTTTAAGAGAAATTTATTTTTGTCTTAAAAACACTCAATAAAATTTCTGATTTTAAATATTGTAAGAGATACGGTTTTTTAACTATTTATGTTTTTCATTACCTGTATTTCCAGTAAAATCAAAATTTATATAAACACCCCTTAAAACAATGTTTCAATAATTCTTTTACCAGGTGTAGCTTTTCTCTGCAATGCTCTTTTAGGTTGAAGATGTGGCTCAGAGAAATTACCAAATTGCATTCTGTAAATAATGTTAATGGACTGCTCTTATAAATTTTCAGTTTTCATTGTTTTCCCAATCTTATTTTTACTAGGTTTTTAAGCTAAGTAGCAGAATTAGTTTTCTTTCTCTACCAAAGGTCTTTCGGTATCTCTGTTTAATTATCTTCTTCTCCCCAATTCTTTTATATATGTTCCCACTTAACTCTAGAAAAAAGCTTTTCTTACTGTTCCAGTCTAAATGAATCAAGAGAACTTCCTAAGTCCCCCCTTTCCAACTTCTTGCGTAGAGCTCTGTCTGTGTTGTGTATTGGAGCTGCAATTTGCATTTCATTTTAGCTATGCCCTGTGCATGTCCTGTTTCTTTCTCCCTCCCAGTCAGAGATATGACATAAAGGACAGTAGCACCACATTCAGCTCTTTGTTCTGTTATTAAATTGCACACTTTTTAGAGTCTAGTATTCCTCCATAACCACAACAAAGAAAACTGGGGGATTTTCTGACAAGAATTTTACATAAGGTCTCCTACTCAACAATAAATAGCAGATTAAATAGACGATGTAAAATGTAATCTATTTTTCTAACATGGCATAACTTCTTTCATTGTGTAATGGAAAATCGGGAAAAAAAAATCCATCCCCCCCCATAATTTCAGGAATAGCTTATCAGAAACAGTTACTAATAAATAAAAGCTATACTTCAAACAAGCTATTTTCATTCAAAGGTCTGACAAAATTTCACAAACTTCCTCTTGCCTCAGGTGCTGTATAAACACTGTAAAGGTATATTCATTACAATTTCCAGACTTGGTCTTTTTGGGCCACGTCATCTGTTTTAACATGGTAATGAACTCCTCCCCTGGTCCCTGCTATAGCCCCCCATTAATGTGGTGTATGTCCTAGTCCTCCATCGACTGCAGGGGGACAGTCTGCTTCATCATGGTCCTCACCATGGGCTGCCCAGGAAGCTTGGCTTCCCCTGCTCCACCCATGGGAGGCACCCCTGATTGAACTTCTCCTACATGGACCCTTCCCACGGGCTGTAGCTCTTCACAAACTGCTCCAGTGTGGGTCCCCCATGAGGTCACAAGTCCTGCTCTAGGAGAGGCATCTCACATGTCACATTCTCCTTCTGGCATTCGCCGGTTTGGCATGGGGTCCTCCATGGGCTGCAAATCGATCTCTGCTTCATCGTGGTCTCATCACATGTCACAGTCCCTTCAACTCAAGTTCAGACAGAAGCTTCAGCCCGTTCAGTACAGCAGCACAGAAAACAGCAGCAGTATCTTGGCCATCTTCCAGCCCAGGAGCATCACCAAGGCTGTTACCAGAATGTTCTCAGGCACAATACAGGGAGGTGATCAGCAGTACATCACTACAGTGAGCAGTGAAAGTAAAAAGCAGCCACTAATGAGCACTAGACTCTAATATACAGTCAGGAGAGTGGGCCCCATGGCAAGCACTGCTCATTACTAACTAAACAGTAGTAACAGCTATAAATTCAATCCAAATCAAATCTGTTGTTATCCTGAACCCTTTGTGTACCCGGTTAGGCGTCAAAAGGACTGTTGTGGTTTTATCCCAGCTGACAGCCAAGTCCCATGAAAGTTCTCTTACTCCTTCACCAGCAAGATTAGGAGAGAATTGGAAGAGTAAAAGTCAGAAAACTTGGGATTCAAGGTAAAGGCAGTTTAATAGGGAAAGCAAAAGCCACACACACAAAACAAAGGAAGGAATAAATTCACTGCTGCTAACGGGGGGGCAGGTCTTCAGCCATCTCCAGGATGGCAGGGTCCCATAATGCATTATGGTTACTTCTGAAGAGACACACCATCAAATGTTACCATTTCCTCTTTCTTCCCTCTACTTAATAAACTAAGCATGATGTCATATGATCTGAATACTGCACTGGTCAGTTTGGGTCACATGTCACAACTTGTTTCCTCCCATACACACCCAACTTCCTCACAAGTGTGCAGACAACAGAAACAGCAGAAACAGCAAAGCCTTGGCTTTGCGTAAGCCCTCTGTAGCAGTAACTAGAACATCACTGTATTATCAACTGTGTTCAGCATGAATTCAAAACATAGCCCATACCAGCCAGCCACTGTGAAGAATATTAACTCTACTCCAACTGAAACCAGCACAGATAGAAAGTTTGATTTCTTGGTAAAAACAGCAATAGGAAAACAAGTCACTTTAGTCTAATGACTACATGATTAGACCATGTGAACCTCCCTGACTTTTGCTTATACATTAGA
>NW_005054352.1:1701863-1754620 GCF_000277835.1 Geospiza fortis | reverse complement strand
GGAAGATGTAATAGGCAAAAAATACAAGCAAAACCCGTTGCTGACAGAACCAGGATCTGGGGGGCGTACTGAAGGCTCTTGCTGGACATGGTTTTTTCAATCTCATATTGCTTGTTTTTTTCTAGACCTCTAAAGCCTTAATTTTTAGGATTGCATATTGCAGAAAGGCAAATGGGGGGAAGAAAAATCTGTGTATATGTAAAACTCTAATTTATGATTAATTCCTACAGGTGATTTACAAATCCCCAGGAAGTAAAGTCTGTAACAAAAATGCCAACCCAGTCTGACCCACAGCAACACTACTGGGTGTCACTGACATATCAGAGAGTATGGTATAAAGGACAGCCGTATGAAGAGGGTAAAATGAGGGGTTAAAAGTCACACCAAACTTACTGAAAAGGCCTGCAGGATCCTCAACCTTTATTCTTTAATTGGGAGGAGAAGAGTTTTTACTAAAGACAAGTCTACAATGTAGGCTGGCAGCCCAACTGGGCAATACCCTTGATTTGTGCAGTTCACAGCAGTTCTCTTCTAATGTCTTCATACAGACCTTTTTTTTTTACAAATGTGGTTAAAATTTTAGAAGTATAAAGGTATTCTATTAATTTTTTTTAATAAAGCCTTGACTGCAAGAAATACTTGAAGTTGATAATCATTTGCAGACTCCTTTCCCCTTTCTCACTGCAGGACTGAGAGCAGTAGCACAGCTGGTTGTCAGCGCAGTCCTTATTACCAACACCAGTTATTGGTTGAAAAACCCTATTTATATCTGGCTACATTTCTTGATAGAAGATGTTGGGAAAAAGAAACCCTAACCTTGTGATAGTAAATTTACCTGGTTTTTTAGTATTTTAACACAAACCTTCAAATAAGAGGAAATGATGAATTATTTTATATTTGATTCTTAATTAGGGGCAGATTTAAAAAAGGAAAAAAAAATCCCTCCTCTCACATGATCTTCTTAGCACGTACTGTACTTCAGGGAAAAAAACATGGCAAAGAGAGCAGTGAGAAAATTGAGTGCAATAACTGAAAAGCATGTGTAATTGTGGATTCCTTCACAAGGAGTAAGCTTAATAAAAATAAAGTAACGTAAATGAAATCAACCAGAAAACACTTGTGTTAGTACTGGATATAAACACTTAAATACATAAACATCATCGGTCAAAGATATGTCCTGAAACATATCAGGAATTGCCAAGAGAAACAATATGTAGATATATTTAATCAAGTCAATACTTCAATTACATGGAAAAGAAGATCATAAAATTTCTATATTAGTAAAAATAATATCTATTACATGATAGATCTTGTTAAAAAGAGAGTATTTATTAAAAATTACCAGAAGAGATACTTCATTAGGTTTTTAAGCTTAATTTCTGATTTGCTGAAAGAAAAGGAAGAAGATTTCACAAAAAAGAAACAATACAAACTGTACCTGAAAAATGACCTTCCTTTTAGCAGGAAGGTCTCTCTTCCAAAGCTATGGGAAGACATGGTAGGCCAGCAGGATTTTTTTCAAATATAGAGAGGTGACAAGGATTTTTTGTGTAGAGACTGGAATCAGTTAAAGTGGACATTCGTGTCAAAATAAAGCTTTTATCACAATCTGCCAAACTTGATGCTAAAGCTCACATAATCTATTAAGAAAAGCAAAATCTGTTCTGTGAAAGTGTGCCATAATCTCTAAATATAGAAGTACATACAAGTATTACCAAAGTTAAAAGGGAAATGTCACCTATAATTCAAGCAAAATACTCTGACCTGCAATAGGACTATTTTTCCCTATCTTTAATCTGAGGTGTTAATTTCAGTTTCATGAAGAGAAATATAAACCATTGGACATGCAGGAGAGGTACTGCCTTTGAGGGCTAGTTTCTCTATATTTTTGACTAAAGAACTGAGATCATCAGCTCAGATCAAATGCTTAACTCTTTGCTCAACTGCACTATGATGAAGCCCAGCTGTACAGTCTCACAGTTCTTTACAAAGTCATATGCCAATACCGGCTTTCCATATCTTTCTCATTTCCAAAAACATAAATTGTTTTGGATTAATCTAGTTTTGGTCTGGTTTTTTTTTCTGGTTTGTGCTTTGCCTCTTTTTTTTTTTAAGATGAAGATTACTTCTATGCTTGTAAAGAACAGTGAGAATTTGTGCATGAAGAAAGAAAAAATAATTTTTTTCTTTTTTTTCTTCAAAAATAATTTCTATTAGTGCATATTTTCAGCTGAACATCTGTAGATGGACAATCTTCTACAACATAACACTCTTTGGCCTGCCATAGACTCTTCTACAGGTTTCAGTCAGAATAAAACACCAGTGTGCTGCAAGGATTAAGTAAATTCTATCAAAAATAAATAACATGGTGATAAAAATGTATAAAATGTGATAAAACATTCTGAAATATTACTGTACATGGAAATATATGTTTAGAACAAGTTGCATAATTATTTTGCTGAAATTCTCCTTATTTTATCCTAGCCTTTGCTCCAGAAAGATCATATGACACTTAACACAAAACCCAAAAGACCTGTATGAACAAGGTCTTATATTTTGAACATATCCAAAATTACTGCTGAAAAATTTTATTCTTTAAATAATGAAATATTTAATGAATGATTTTAATGAAATAAATAATGAAAATGTTGACTATTTAACATGACAGTACCTGTTATACTTCATCAAAGATAAGCAAGCATAGTTAAGGTTACCAGAAGGAAACTTTTAAAACAACAAATATCTGGTACTTCTACAGCACTACATATCAGCTTTAAACTGCTTAATTAATAATGGTGATTTCCTTCTACTCTGGTTCTAAAATGCAAGTATTTGCCTGCTGTGGATTTCTGTTCATTATGTGCACACAGGGAATCAATTGATTTGTAATTTAAAAAAAATAATTCATATTTAAACTAATAGCAATCTCCTTTTTAGAATTATTTGCTCAATTTATTTGAAAGAAAATTTGAAGCTCTGTAAATATAAAAAATTTGTATTAAAGTTCCTTCCACATTTGGCCTTGAGTAATCCAGGTCCAGTTCTTGAAATCTGCCATATGCAGATGAACTGCTTTGCCTTAAGCAGTCTTCCATCTGCACTCCTCCCAGGATTAGTTCATAAGATATGCAAGCCTCCACCTTTTCCCTTCCAGTTGCTATTTTTAAATAATCAAATTCTTAGTTAAAGTGTAACACTCTGAGGATGTATATAGCTTCAACTGACTGACATTAATTTAAATTTGTTTGGCCATAAAACTATGGTACTGTTTGTAGCAGTCTAAATCTACCTTAGTTTACTTTCTATTCTGCCAAGTGATTTGTATTTTACTTCGAGAAATGAAGTTTGGTTTGTGAACTAGTTAGCAAGCTTCCCCTTCATCCCCCTTTTTTTGAGAAGAAAGAGTTCAGTAAACAGAAGATACTGTCTCTTCATAAATTCAGATCATAAAGTAATTTCTAATAAGAAGTTCAAAAGAGGTTAGAAAACAAAAATCCATTTTTGGAGTTCGGGGCATCATCTCATTAAGGGTAATATTGCAAGCCTCCAGTTTGAAAAAGGCACTGACTCAAATTTGTAATTATTTCACTTTCAAATTTCTTTTATCTCTGCTGCTGGTACATCAACAAATACAAGTGCTTCAGATATATAGGCAGACTAATGAGCATTGCAGCTGATTACTAAAATATTGTAATACTTCCCAAGGCAAAATGACATATTTTTCAAAATTAAGAAAACAGAATACTTCTTCTTTACTGCTGTAATGTATGACCTCAGTCTAAGCCTCAAATCCCACATTTCCCAGTACAGTTGAAGCAAGCAGTGTTTAATTAATGAGGATTAATTTTGTTTTGGGAGAGGTTCTAATTTGTTTTGGTCAGTGTGTTCACTATGGCTGTAGAGATCTTAAAGTCTATCATGTCCTTTCAAAAATCTCAAGTTCCTTTTATTCTTCATTAGTTCTTATGTGCAATTATTTTTTTATTGACCACACTTGTAGTTTGAGAATTAGAATTACAAAAGTAATTTAAATGTTATGCTTTAAAAGGAGAGAAAAATTTATAACAATGCTCTAAACTTCTTTCCCAGGAGACATGGCACCATTTCTCAGCACAGCTCTTGTAAAAGACAACAGTAAAAATACTCTAACATCTCTTTCAGTATTTATTTCTGCTGGATGGGCTGATAGCCAGAATGGGACAAGGGAGAGGGTGTTATGAAAGGATCCTCAAATTCCAGGGCACAAACATCTTGAGCTATGGGTTTTATTTTAAGCAGCCCTGAGAGAAGAAATCTAACACAAAGAAGGAACAAAGATATTGAAAGACACCTTTGCCTCCTCTCTCCCTGTTCTGCAGGTTCCGTGCTATGTATCCAAACAACTGTACAGAAACTTCCCTGAAAATTCAAAATAATTATCTTGTTCTCTCCAGTGAAATGCAGCTGGTGCCTTTTTTCCTAAGATTTAAATTCAGCAGCTCAAATTTCCTATCAATCTGATTCCAAGGATTTCCATGGAGCCAGATTTGTCTTAGAATTGCAAGTTCAGTAAAATTCATGTTAACATCTATCAGTGTTTATGCAGTATGGAACCTGGGCACATGCTTAGGATCAGATGAAGATTTTTCAGAAATAATTTTTTACTGAAATGGAGCTGCAGGGAGTGGACAGTATTGAATTTTCAAAAAATTGTAACCATCTGACAACAATTTTTTTCCCGTAATACTTTAAAAACACCCTCAAAGAACCCCAGAAAATTCTTGATATGACCCACAATATGAGACATCTGTGGTCCTCAACAGTGGAGAACAACTAGCAGCATCTCAAGGGACTTGTCACATAATTCAGAGACTTTTTTTTTTGGCTCTCTTTCATGCTGGGTATGAAGACAGATTGCTTTACAAGGTACGTCATCCTCCAGGGAATATCAATTTCCTTTTTCCTCTGCAACAAAACAAATGGAACTTTAGAACTGTTTATCTTTGATCAAAAATATATTACTTAACCCACCAAACAAACAGCTTTAAAACTTGTCATTGAAATTATTGCTTCCTGTGGCATTTTTTAGTGTTTTTACATTTGCTGGGCAACTGGTAACAAGAACTGATATAATTTCCAATTGTTTTTTATTTTTGTAATGGTCTTAGAAGAAACATTTTGAAATATGAGCTTTCTTTAAAGTAACTAGATAAACTACCATGCTGTCAGGAATAACACAACACTTCCTCACTAAATAATCATGGAAACTCAGGCAACAGCCACAACCTATACACATAATGCATGAAATGATACAGAACACACATTGTACATTTCTGTGGTAACATGCTTCATCCAGGAAGATCAAAGCCATGATCACAGTATTTAAAACAAAGCAATGAATCACCCCCCCACATGCCTGTGTCTCACCTGACCAACCATGAACCCAAAAGCTTTTAGAAAACAAATGTGTAAGATTTCTAAAAGCAAAGTATATATTTTTGTTAGACTCTTAAGACAACTTATCTGTGTTTTTCTGATTTATAAATAGGCTGATGATGTATTTTGCAATGCTTTATGTTACTATAATGCATCTTCATATTTCATTCTCCTTGTTGTGTAAGGCCATGGTGTAACACTTGTCTTTTCAGAGCTGTCACGTTGTGTCATGGTTCTTTATTTTTGCTTGCCATTATTTCACTTTGGTTTTCATTTTCTATAGGTGTCACTTCTTATCTGAAGTCTGGTGTGGCATTATGACTCATCATATTCCTGGTTTACTGATCACAAGCTCTAAGCCAGCTTTACCCTTTCCTTTCAATTCTATGCAAAAACCCTCTTTGATCTAATGCTTGTCCTTTTAGGTCTCACAAAGAGTAGTTTTTGTCTTCATTTGGCTCTGAGGCAATTTAAATCTTGTGTCTTGGACTTCATTACTTTTTAAAAAATTCACCTTTTTGCTGGAGGGAGTTATAAATTTGGACACCCAAACACACTGCAATTTATCAACACCTTATTATCTTTTTAAGAGGTGTTTGGTGTTGGAAATGGAAGAAAGGAGAGTATGACTAAGATTTTTTCCGGTAGCCCAAAATTTTTTCCTGACACTTGGATATTACCCAACCTAGAAATTCTTTTATTTTTTTCATTTTAACTCTGCCCTGAAGCATTTTTGACAAGTCGTAATCTTACTCAATATACACCTTTTTTTCTCTGGTACTGTACTCTACACTCACAGATGCTCTTTGTGAGTCATATTCTTTTTTACTTTAAAGGAAAGATTCCCAGTGTTTGGAGAGTAGCAACAACTATTTCAGAATGCCATCCACTTGTTCCCTCTGACATTTTGAATGTGATATCTTCACAGTTCTCTAAGGTCTTCATAAAACATTGCATTGCTAGGTAACACAGAGAAGTTAAAGTGCAGTCCTTTACAGCTGCAGAATAACTTCATTTAAGCTAAAACTGGATTTCATTCTTGAGTTGTTGTCCATTCACTTCTATTAAAGATTGTGGAGGTGCTCTAAATAAACTACAGTCTAGACTGGTGTTTTTATTGTTTATTACATTCCTAGCTGAATTTATACACATTTAAAGTGCACTCTTGATCAAAGCTGAAAAATTGCCACAATCATAAAAAAGTAGTTTATGTTCTAGAACCCATTATCATTCAGCTTGTTTAGAAAAATCAGACAATATCAAAAATCTTTGAAGGTGTTTGATTGTCTATTAAAAAATCCTAAACATCCTTAAAATAAAGAATATATATATTTTTTTACAGTAATTACTTAGGGGATGCAATTTTCTATAAATTTGATGGTAATACTACCTTGAGAGAAGCATATATTAAGTTTCTCTGGGGAAATCCCAAGCTCAGCTGACTTTATGCATCCATTCATTCTGGATTAGGTAGTTTTGAGATCTGCACCAGAGGTGTAAGGTTCTGAAAATATGAAGGACTGTTGTTTCTTCAATCTTTCTTTTCAAAAACATTCCTTAAATATCTGCCCAATGCAACAGAACTTCTACCAGTATATCTTAGCTGTGAAAATTTAGGATTATGATGGTGTTTAAATTAGTTTTGGGTTTGATTTTTCCTGCAGGTATACATGGACCAGGAAATTTCTGAGATGGAAATTATGAAGAAAGTTTTCTTGCAATAAATCTGGTATGTACATTATACTGCTTTTAATCCAGAAACACAGATGTGGGTTTTGAACAGAGAACATATGAATCAGAAGTACACCTGCAAAGCAAGGTCCTAATTTCCAAAGGGTAAAGACAACACTCTACAATTTCTTTTGTTTCTGGCTTACTCCCACATAAGTTTTTGTGCAGGCAAAATTTGAGGATGCAAAACTGATGGCAAATCATAGTATGCCAGCCACCCAATCAAGACCTTTTAATTTTAAATTTAAAATATAGATTAAAAAATACCTTAGCCGTACCAATATCAGCTGCCCATGGACAATGATGATGATAATAACAACACGACCCAATACAGTTTTAAATACAAGATTTGGATAATAGCTGATGCCCTACACCATTGTCCTGCTTCTGGCCAGGACAAGGTTAATTTTCACAATAGCGAGGAGGGGACATTGCTGGGGCGTTGAAATTATTCTATACCATCTCATATCATCTACTAGGGACGGAAGACTAGGTCCCTTCCATGTCAGGTAAGATGGCAAAAAGAGCAGTTGGATAATGTCGGAAGGGAGAACTCATGTATGAATTGTTCATTTCTTGTACTTTCTTTTTTTAGTTTTGTTGCAAGTTACAGGACCCTCGTTAAGTGACAGATTATTTGCAAGGAAAATGCTGTGGGAACTCCAGAGACGAGCAACTCAGTACAGTGTACTGATGAGCCCTGGCCACTTTTTACTGGCCACAGTTCAATACTAGACTGCACTCTCAGGGGAAGAAGGAGGAAATT
Source organism: Geospiza fortis (assembly GCF_000277835.1). NCBI lineage: Eukaryota > Metazoa > Chordata > Aves > Passeriformes > Thraupidae > Geospiza > Geospiza fortis. The sequence continues at coordinate 1,746,708 of NW_005054352.1, read as the reverse complement.
AGACAAACAGGCACCATGGCCACTCAAACTCAACTAAGCCAGAGGATCAGTCTGTGCTGGTAGAACTTGCTCTATACAGAAGAAGAGGTCTAAGACCAAATCAATTTGCACAGTGAGGAATGAAGAGGAAGCAGGACCCTCACTACAGGGGGAAGAGGCAAGGCCAGAGATAATCACCAGTCCCTATCCCTATCCATGAGTGAGCTGTGACATATATGAAAAGGTTTACGCTGCCAATCAGGTGAGCCCCTACTGAACTTGGCTGCTCCAATGCTGGGATATCATGGCCCATGATATGAAACTTGATGATAGTGAAGCCAAGAAGCAGGCATCTCTGTCCCAGAATGTGGGAGGAGGACAGAAACTCAGCATCTGAAGGTGACTCTGAACGATATTCTCTCAAGGATGATCTAGTAGCGCACCCAAGAAGGTGGAACACCATGGATAAACTGTTTCAGATGACTACCCGACTCCAGCAATATGATGATCATCTTTTTTCTGCTTACAAACATGCACCTTGTCTGGGCAAGGACTGTTCAATACAGCAGAGACATGAAAGGCTCAAGCAATTTAGAGAGGAACTATTCCATGCTCTACTATGGAGCAGAGTCTCTGCTATTGGGAGCAAGTACCCTCCTGCTCAAGAGAGAGGGTGCAAACTACAAGGTAATTTGTGGTTTTTGCTGTGTGACTGCAGAGAGGATGTGGGGAAGTGAGATGGAAAACCCACCTCATGCATGGGTATGTGAGTTGAGAGGAGGAACAACCACCACTGGAAATTCAAGGACAAATGCTACTCCAGTTTCAAGTGAGCAAGTCGTCAGAACAGAAAGGCTGATGTTACTTCTAGTCCCCTTGAAGGGACCTCCAGTTCATATTTACAAGAAGTGAGCAACCATGACCACAGAGGCCCAGCCTCCAGCCAAGTGGAGGAAAGGGACAATCACATTTTTCTGACTGTGTGGATCCACTGGCCTGGAACATCAGATCCATGAGAGCGTAAAGCTTCAGTTGACCCCAGAGCACAATATACCTGACATCACCAAGATGTATAGAGGCAGAATATATCTCTGTTTCTGGGATGACAAGGGTACCTGGACAGCTGACTGTACTGGAAATTGAACTGACCCTGACTTGGAGCAAATGTCAAACATACCTCATTGTGACTGGCCCAGAGGCCCTGTGCTTCCTTGGCATGCATGATGTCAGTATTGGGTTTTTCAAGGACCCAGAAAGACCATAGTTGGCTTTTGGGAGAGCTGCTGTGTAGACACAGGAAATAAAAGAGCTGAACACCTTGTCTGGTCTCTCAGAGAATCCTTCTGCTGTGGGACTGCTGGTGGTCAAAGCACAAAAGATACTGATTGCTGCTACAACAATGCACCATCGATAGTACTGCACAACCAGGACTCGGTGACTCTCATTCATGAGATGATTTGTGGCGAGTCAGGGGTGGTCAGCAAGACTGTTTAAGAGTCTCAGACAGCCAGCATGTAAGTCCAGTGGACAGTGGAGACTGACAGTGGAGAGTGACAGTGGACTATTGTGGCCTGAAGGAAGTCACACCACCACCAAGCACTGCTGTGCCAGACATGCTGGAACTTCAGTGTGAACTGGAGTCCAGGACAGCAAAGTGGGGCCACTACTGACATTGCAAAGGTGCTCTTCTCCATGTCTTTGGCAGCAGATTGCAGGCCAGGGGGCTTTCGCCTGGAGGGGCATGTAGTACCCCTGGAACTGACTTCCCCAGGGGTGGAAATGTAGGGGGATAGAAAATAAGTAAATAAATGAAGTACAGTATGTAATCTTATCCCCTAAAGAGTTGCAGCTGAACCAATTACTAAAGATTAGGAGCAGGCCTGATGTTAACAGGCCGCAGCTGTAGCCAATAAGAAGAGTGTTATAGAAGAGTGGATTGGTGGGAACTGGAGTCAGTTGGCTACTGCGAGGACAAGGAAGAGTCAGTGCCTAGAGGAGCTACCTACAAGAAACATCAAGGGGGTATGAAACTCTAGCAATATGGAAACCTTGCAATGTACTGACAATAGAACTCTTGTGATATAATCGCAGCATGGAAACACAGCCCCAGTATGTGCAATGGACTGATCCAGACTGCACTGGAAAAGGATGAGGCTCCAGAACACTTACAGTACATCAATGACATCATCGTATGGGGGAACAGCAGACATAGCTTTTGAGAAAGGGAGGGAGATAATCCAAAACCTCCTAACAGCCAGTTGTGCCATAAAACAATGTAAGGTTAAGTAAGGAAACTGAGTTTTCAGGAGTCAAATGGCAAGATGGACCCTGTCAGTTTCCAATGGATGTGTTCAACAAAATTGTAGCCTTGTCCCTGCCAACCAACAAAAGGAAACACAGACTTTCCTAATTCACTGTGGGGTTTTGGAGGATGAATATTCCAGATGACAATTGGATTGCAAATCCTCTCTACCGTGTGACCCAGAAGAATGATTTCAAGCGGTGTCCTGAACAGCTGAAAAATGTCTGAGCTAATCAAACAGGAGATTGTTCATGCAATAGCCCTGGAGCCAGTCAGGGCAGGGCAGGATACAAAAAATGTGCTCTACACTGCAGCTGAGGAGAGTGATCCTTCCTAGAGTCTCTGGCAAAAAGTACGCAGGGAGGCTCAAGGACAGCCCCTAGGGTTCTGCAGTCAGGAATACGAAAGATTTGAGGACTGCTGAAAAAGAGATCCTGGAAATTTATGAAGAAACTGTGGGTGTTTCAGAAGTGATTGGCACTGAAGCACAACTCTTCCTAGGACCCTAACTGCCAATGCTGGACTCGACATTCACAGGGAAAGTTCCTTCCACACATTATTGCAGTGTGGAATATGGAGTATTGGATTTGGAGTAACTGGATTGTGCTGATCACATAGCAAGCTTGTACAGGAACCCCCAATTGCCTAGGGATCTTGGAAGTCATCATGAACCAGCCTGAAAGTGAAACTACCAGAAAATTAAAAATGTTACACTCTCCTCACTAATGATTCCTGCAATATTGTAAGACTACACTGAAAATAAAAAGCTGCTGTATGGAGTCTTATGTGGCAAGTCACAGAAGCTGTTGAGGGACAGGCTGGACCAAGTCAGGTTTCAGCAGAGTTGAAAGCCATCTAGCTTTCAGATAGACTGATGGAAAAAGGATGAACTAGTAGAACAGAAGTAAACCCGATACCTTGGATTGGCAACCTGAAACAGAGGCTAGACAAGATTAAGAGAATAAAACAAGCTTGTGAATGCCCAAGGTGTACCTATTGAAAGCCTTTATTTATTAAGGCCTTTAACAGGTACACCTTGGGCAGTCACAAGCCTCTGAGAGGCTACACCCAGGGTGGGTGATGGCCACAAGTTTTTCAGACAATTATAAGTTTGGTCTATTTTCATATCAGGGGTTAATCCTCCAATTACAGCTTCAGGTAATGAAGTCATATATCCCCAGTTTGAGCTCCCCCCAACCCAGTTTGTCTATACTTTTCAGGGCCTGAGACAGTAAACTGCCCTTGAGTTCCAGGCCTAGAGAGGGATTATTTTGTTTGAAAAAAATGGGAGAACAGTAGATGACAGGCTATGGAGTTATATACTGAAGCATGCAGAAGCTTAGGAATACAAAAACTAAATCCTAAGGCATCATTCCTCCCGTTAAGGTATCATTCCCCAGCCCAACAGGGCTGCTGAATTTTGGCAAGACACTGTTGCCCAGATAGTGAAGCTGGCTGTAAAAGTGTGTCATGTAGATGTACCTGTACCCAGGAGTCAGGCTACTCAAGAGCATCACAGCAATGGACAGGTGGATTGGGCTGCCAAGATTAAAGTGCCTCAGGTGGAGCTGGACTGGCAGCATAAGGGTGAATTATTGCTGGTTGGTGGGCCCATGATGCCTCAGGCCAGCAGGGAAGAGATGTAACAATACAGATGGGATCGTGGCTTAACTATGGGGTGGACTTAACAACGGACACTATTTCCCAGGTGATCCATAACTGTGTAACATGCACTGTGATCAAGCACACCAAGCAGGTACAGACCCTGTATTGAGTGAGTATCATATTCCCTGTCATGCACCAGCCTCTGGGTAAAATGTCTGTGAAAGCAATGGGTGGGAGGACCTTCAAACACTGGGATCTTTATTTGGTCACCTGGTTAGTTAACACTAGAGGCTTTACCAATAGAGCTGGCCAAGTCGAATCAAATATGTACCACAGAAGGGGATAAAGTCCTTATGGTGCACCAAAGGGATATGCTAGGGAAGAAAATGGATTAGTCTTGCTCCTAACAAAGACAAGGGTGTGGGTGTACTTCGTGGGTAATGCAGAGGCACAGGGAAACCCTGTGCACCTCAAGGGGATTTGACTCTTGAGTAAGAACAGTCTGTAATGTTTCATTGTATAGTATTGCTTGATGAATGACCCTGCAACTGTGTGTTACGACTGCCATGGACAATGAGTATAGACTGTGCCAAATACATCAGTTTTGAGGCCTTGATGCAGCTTGGAACCAGCCCACCAGCCCTCCAGTCCTGGAAGACATTTAGGACAAATAGAAATCATGGACTAAATGAACTCCACAGCTATCTTGGAGGGACAGACCCTGACTATGGAAATGATACCTATGCTTGTATGGGTATATATACATGCTAATGTATATATATGTGTGTGTTTGTGTGTGTGTGTATACGTATGTATATAAATTTATGTATATAATTGGAAGATATGGGATCTGGCCATGACATAGATGTTATAGAAAATAGAGGTGGATGATTTTCTGGTTCTGGTCAGGACATGGCTAATTTTTTGAGTAGTCTGGAGGGGGCATTGCTAGGATCTAGATGTTATGTTATTCTATAGTGGCTCATGTAATTTTCTGTGGGCAAGGAACATTTTTGGATCAGGTAGCATTGCAGGGAGAGTGGTTGGCTATTGTTGGGAATGAGAACTTGCATATGAATCATTTGCTTCTTGTACACTCTTATTAGTTTTGTTGGTTTTACCATTTGTTTTCTTATCTCATTGATGTTTCCAGTAATTATTTTCTCAGCCTGTGATCTTTATCTTTTGTGCCTCCAATTTTTCTCTCCATCCCATTATGAGGGGAGGGAAGAGTAAGTGAGCATGGTATAATTCAAAGTGGCTTCAGTAGGAATATTAAATTGGAAAATACCATTCCCAAACCATAACAACTAATCTATTAAACTATGTATTTTTCATTCTACTTCTTCTCTCTTCTAAACACTAAGGTTTAGAAAATTTTACAAGCTAAAACCTTGAGAAGATAAATCAGTGTAGTTTAGGCTTAAAAATCAAATGTAGTTTAGACAAAAAATATTATCCTGGTTACCTTATGGAAGGTGTCCATACAGACACAAACATAAACCCATGTATCCATGGGTTTGTGAACATGGAAAATATTTTGAACTTAGTAGAAGAAGCAGCTGTGTACTTGCAGTTGTCAAAGTCCCCAGCTGTGCCTTCTGTGTAAGATCATGCAATGCTGTCTCCAGATTGTCAGGAGAACATATTAATTTTGTACCATTTTCTGTTCCCTTTACGCTCTTTGTCATGAAAATGAGCGTGTATAATGAAGAGAACATGAGAGGCGTTAACATTCGATGATACTTCACTGTCAAAAATAGTGGTCACATAATGGAAGTGGCATGTTTATCCACTCTCAAGGCCAACATAGGCATGGAGAATTAAAAATGGCATGGCACTGCTATACTGCATTTTTTTGAAAGGATTATATTTTATGCAAATACAAAAAACCATTTTGGTTGGCAGTAAAAAAAATGTAGTGAACTGACAACGTTACAAAATTAATTCCGAATTTCCAAATCTTTTTTTTCCCCCAAATTTCAGAAATTACAAAATATTTTTTTCTTGAAATAGCTTTGTCCATGTAGGACTGCCAGAATCATTGGAGGAACTTATGTGGCTCAAATACAAGGCTCTTTGAAAACTCATTTCAAATCCCATTTGTGACAAGTTAGTTCTAGCCCACTATTTTAACAACATCCTATTTTGTTGTTGTTTCTGAAACCCAGTCTTCTGTGTTCCATCCTCTAACCCACAGGATATTTTTCAGCTAGGCAAAGGACTGAAAAGAAAATGCTGAGCAACACAAACACTCTAATTATTTCACTATCTGAATTCAGCTACATAATTTTCAGCTGATTTTGCATGGTTGAACATGTAAATCAAGCACCATGACTGCTGCCAACTTCTGTAATAGCAGCTGCTCTACCTGGCCTGTAGACCACTGCCTCCTGTTTCCAAGCACAAGTCAGAGGGGTACAAGTTTCTTCCAACCCATCTCCTGAGGAGCCAAAAGACAGCCCCATTGTATCAATGATGTAACTGGATCATGCAGCTGTGAAACACAGCATAATTTCCTTATAATACTATACAGCTTAAAACAAACAAAAAAAAACTAACAAAAAACTCCTCAAGCCCCATTGCTCTGGATCTAGGCCAGGATTCTGTGTAAGAAGAAATGATCTGATTGCTCTCAATCTGTCCCCAGATCTTCAAGGTTAGATTACTGGCTTGCTGTCCATTCACAAGATGGCCATGAGGACACTAACCATGCTGCTTTTGCACATTAAGATTATAGGAAAATAAAATATTTATCTATCGTGCTGCACTAGGAATCAAAGAAAACCCAAAACCCTGTCGTAGTAAGACAGGGATGCCTTCAAGGCTTAGGCTGGGAGAGAATTCAATGCAAAAATAGGCTTGAAGATATCAAATAGATATTTCTTCACGGTCTGGGCAGAGAATCAGTGATCTCCCAATGTATTATCACAGTGATGAATGTCCACACACTAGAGGTCTCTCCGTACTTTGGAGATACCATGTTCTTCTAGTGATCTTCCTCATCTCTTTGGCTGGAAATGTAAGAGGGGCAAACACAACCAAGAAGGATCTCCTGAACCATCGTATCCGCCTTCTACCTCAGGAAGGTACAACATGTAATATTTTAATGTGGTGAACAAATGCCAAACTCCTCAGTTAGAAAGGGAAAGAATACCAATAAAACAATGTCTACCTAATGGTGGACAGCATTGTCAAGATCACTGGTCATAAAGTAATGGGTTTTATCAACAGCTTGCAGTAAATCTCTCTTATGCTTCTCCACTTTATTACCTTTCCCTAGATCATTATGCTTCCTAGGTATTCTTCTGAAATGCTATTCTAGGAAGTTCAAAATTATTCTGATAAAGAAGATTTGTTTCTTCCTTATTTATTTAGCTAAGACTCATCTAAAGCCCTGATCCTTCTTATCAACACTGTGGGTATATTGCAGTGCCCACAGGAGCATTTTTGGTTTTGATAGACATGACGTATTTAAGTTCAGACCAAACAACATAGCATTAGGAAAGTAAACTTTTTATTCTCACCTTCTGAGTGGAAGCATCACTAACCATCTTGTGTTATAGAAAATAAAGTATTTTCAACAGCCTTATTGTACCTGGAAGTCCAAAACAACAAATATTACAGGATGTCAGCTGAGTTCTCTCTCAGTACTTGCAATATTACTTACGCAGCTGAACAGAGTGAATCATCAGATGACTCAATCTCCAAAACACCATTATAACAGTAAATAAATAAAGCCCTTCCCTCACACTAAGGAATTGCATTCATTTAGACAGCCTTACTGAAAAACATGATTGAGAGTAATTTGAAAAGAAATAAATGCAATTTGAATTTTTAAAAAACTCATCAGCGCTGCTATGGTTCCCATGAATAAACAGATCTGATTTGTTAAGTTTCTTTAACCTTCAAAGATGATTAGGGAGTAATTTTTGTTGCTGCTGTTGCACAAATGGATGGATACATTTTCCAGCAAGTTTTGGAGACAGGCTGGAAGCAGGTACAATTAATTCAGTACATATAATTTACTGCATCCTTGCTTCTTTCACAGAAATCGTTGCCAACTGATCCCCGGCAGAAGATTGGCTTTAGTTCTGCAAGCAGCTGCTCAACTTCCCACTTTGCTGGAGGTAAGATGTCACAGTAAAGCAGCTGCTGAAAGAGTGGGAGGGAGACACCAGTGAGCAGAAACAATTGTGTTGATAAAAAAAAAATTAAAAGGAGTAAAATACAGGAGTGGCAATCTTTCTTCTAACAGATTGGGCTATACTAAAGCTATTCCCTAAAAAGAAACAGTATAACCATAAGTTAGCCTTGAAATAGGTGAACTCTTGGAAACTTACACTACTCAGAAAACCAACATAAAACCTATTTACCAAAGATATATTATTCTACTGATAATGAGTTCTGTGATCAAATTTGACATACTCAAAGATCTGAGGTTCATGAAGATTCAGTGCAGATTTAATCTTGTCTGCTTCTGCCTTAAATGCATTAAGCCCGTCTTGTGAGAGATAATAATTGTTTACATCAATATTGGTATAAATAAGAGTTCTTAGGCTCAAACACAAATTAAATAGAAGTGGGGAGAACTAAGAAAAAAATCTGGAATTCCAAAAGTCAATAAATAAATTAAAAAAACAATATTTGGTGTAGCAGTAATCTGCTGAGATCAATGGTACTCTATTTAAATATCTATCCTCATAATTTTACTTGCATAATTAGGCATGACTCAAATAAGTCAAGGTAAATTGCCAGTTATCACATGCAATTAACTGGTTTTTAGAAGATTTTAAAGCTGTGGATTTTTCAAATATGGTCAGAGCTGGAATTAATTTAGAGGTTGTTATATGACAGTGACATTGCCCTTTCGTTAAACATTTCAGAGTATTCCAGAATACTCAGTCTGATATTTCAGATGTAAAATAAAAAGAAAACCAAAAACACCAGAATACCCACAATGCTGAACTCTTATGGAAGACGTAACAAAATTATAACACTTTAAAGCTGCAGGATTGGCTTAGAGACTTTTTTTTTTAACATTAAAGCTGTACTGCTCCTCTAATAACACAAATTCAGGAAAGCAGACTTTAAGAAAAGTCCCATCTTTACAAATGCTGATAATACAAAGAAGATAGCAAACCAATTCTGAATTATTGGTATTCAGGCGGGAGGACAAAGTATATTCCTGCAGTGGAAGAAACCAGTGTAAACAAATACCTGTTCTGAAAGTAGAACTTAAATATAATACATGACCCAAAGGCATACAAAGGCGTAATGTGTGACACAAAGGCACAATGTGTGACACAAAGCATACAAGCATGGGGCATTTTAAGGTATGAGTGTTGTATAAGTACAGGTTATAATATAGAGTAATGTCTACAGTCTCAGTACCCTGATTCTCCACTTGTTAATAGGAAAATTAAAAAATAATTAATCATAAATAATAATAAATTAGTACATACATTTAAATTATTTTCCTCTTCTTCCATGCTACAAAGATTGTAGACCTTAGAATGTCTTCATTGTTTTTTGGTTTTGGCTGTTTTTTGTCCTTTTTTGTCCTAATTAAAACTTTTGTTTTGGTTATTTGTTGCCTGAGGCAGGTTTAACTGAAGTCAGATTTTTCTAGTGTAAAGGAAGTCCATAATATCTGTAAAGACTAGAAGAAACAACACACCCACCAAATCTAAACTGGCACAACTAGGTGGCATGCATATGTATGGTATCTACATTTTCATTGAAGTGTTTATCTCTTCTTTCTGCCTGATTGCTTTTTCCACAAGCTTAAACTGTTTTTCTTTGTTCACCCACTCTGCATTTTTATAGCATACATAGGTTTTTTCCTTTTCATTTTATTTCTTGTTTTTAGTCTTAAGAGACATTCAGACCCCACACTGATAATTCTTTATCAACATTATGTTCATTGAAAAATACATCAAAGAAAGAATGTGTAGGTTTGGATATCAAATAAAAAATAATCTATATTTGTTCATTAATAAACTGAGCTACCTTGTCCTCCAACGTCTCTCAAGCTTTGTCACAATCCAACAAAATAATAAAAGGAGAAATTGTTCTCAGCTCATTTAGTAGCCACTCAGTTCCTGAGGCAAAACTTCTTGATATACAAAAGTAAAGGTGTATGTGCATATTGGTCAGACTAATCTGCTGTTAGTGTGGCAAGCCCTCGAACCTTTCTTATGAAAAAATAATCAATGACAACTTTGACCCATTTTAAATCTTTCCTAGCTTTTCTTTTTTTTTGTATACTCCACTCACAGTCAGCATGAAGCTCTACTCCCCTTTAACTAGCCATATTGAACAAAGAAAGCATCTGCCTCATTCTTTTCCCCTACTGTGCCATTTTACACAGTAGAAGCTTAATTACAACTGATTTTCTAAAGCTCATGTGCAAAAACCACAGCAGAATTGTGAGCAGAACTCAGATTTCCCAGCCTTGCTTTCATCCTTCCATAAACTCCTGTTTTCCTTGAACTCCTTCAGTGTGCAGTTGGATTAACTGAGCCTGCCATGACCATGCTCAGGTAGCTTTCCCTTTGAAAGGAAATAGTTGGTCAGAAAACATGAGAATTTCAGCAGTGAACACAAACTCAGTTACTTCCAGGCCAAGCTTTGGTTCCCTTTCATGCCTTGGCCCCTGGACCATGCTGATACAGCTGTGTGAGACCTCTCAGTAAATCACATTGATGAAATGACCCCAAATTATCCCTCCAAAAATATTTATTTTGTTTTACCTGGCTCATTTAAATGATGTGGTTTCTAATATGATGTCATCCATGTCATCCCCTGTGGCAGAGGAATATGTATGAATGACAGTGGGATGACAAGGTCCTTCACCAGATTTGCCATTGAAGGCCACAAAAATTATATATTTGCTAATCATTCCTCTAAAGAGTTTTCCGTCTTGTAGCTTTGCTGCTATGTCTGGTCCCAAAGAGTAGGTTTTTTCTGCTTTTATTGCTCCTTAATGACATCAGATTTTTGTCAGGCAGAGGCAGAAAAGCTGTCTGGTCTTCTTCCATTTGCATTTATGAGAAAGACATTGACAAGTCCTTGAACTTTGTTGCACACAAATCAAAATAAGAATTAAAAATAAGCAGTAAACCAGAAGCTTCTAGTCCTGGTTCTGGTTATAGCGCCTTCCAGTCTCTGTTGAATCAACGCTGGAGGAATCAATGAAGGGAAAACAAAGTAGTCTTGGCTGAACAAGAGACTCACACTTAAAAAGAAATAAAAAAAAGAAAGGGAAGAAATGAAAAAAAGTCCACGGACTTTTGAACTCCCAAGAGGATGCAAACCTGGTTTGATTTAACATTTTAGATGGCATGCAGCTTAATAATTCACCAAATTCTCAGTGGCCAACTGATATCTATTCATAAGGGTTTTGTTTGGGTTGTTGGTCTTGGCAGGTACTTGGCAAGGAGCAGGTGATTTGAATTGCACTGTATGTAGAAATTCTGAATTAATGCTAATTTATTGTCCATGTCACCATGTGATAACCAATAGTATAGCAGTATTTGTTGGTCCTGACATTAATTTTCCTTCTTCCAAAACCTTGCTTTGAATAAATTGATAACAAAACAGGAGTAAATTAATCAATTTATTTTTATTGATCAACAAAAATAAATTGTCATCATAAATTGATGACAAAACAGGAATATTTTCTACTATGAAGACATCAAATTTCCTTTTATATACGAAGAAACAAACCAACTCAACAAACAACCAATACCAATAACCCCAAATACAAATTTTAAAAAAATTGTCGCTATTTGGCATAACATTTGTAGTAGAAATATTACTAAATATTGTGGGTAGAATATTTAAGCTTGTATTGCCACGTGCCACTGTGGAGCACAATTCGCTAACATTAATTCTTGCTTCCCATTTTTATTTTTATTTTCATCAGAACAACTCAAAAGCTCTTTCAACAGCCAAGTATCTAACAGGTGTAACTGATGAAAATGAAGCCTTGGAAGTCTATGATGGCTGTTGATTCTGAAACTGCAGGAATGTTAAAACCCCAAGGTAATGTTTGGATAACCAAAAAATAGGCCCCAGGTCAACAAAGCTCAAGTTGTTCAAACAACCACTGGGCTATTTCTCTTCCCATTAGTGTGCAAAAAAAAAAGAAGTGAAAAAGTAGGGAAGTTGGATCAATGGGCCACTAATAGCACATTGTGACTCTTGCAAGTAGAAAGCCCAAGAAGGAAAACCAGGTCAGTTTTTCACCCTGTTGCCATTTAAGTGATGAACACTGAGGCCATTTTTGCTGCAAAAAAGAGAAAAAAAATCACTATGAAAACACACACTGTGTAATAATCTACAGAGAAAATGGAACATCTGAATGAATCTAATGGAATCATGGTCTAATGATCCACTATATATGATTTTTTTATCGTCTTAGGCAATGCATTTGAATGTAGTGCACCTGAGCAATACTTCTTTTCTCCTGTGTGCTCCAGAACTGCTAGACTCTATTTGAGTGAATTCAAATCGCGTGAAAAGTTCCTGATTGACAGGTCTGGAGAATATATTTATCCACAGACCAGGTAGAGCCTAGAGAGCAGAAATGAAATTATACTCCTGCTTCTACCCTGACCTTTAGGGGCACGTGAGGAGCAGGTTGTTTTGTGTTAGGTTCAAGTTCTGTCATCTAAGGATGATTTTATTGATTGCATTTTTTCCTTTATTTTATTTTTTTAAACAATTCTGTTACTTCAGAAAAACAAGAAGTATGCTACTGAGAGAAAGGATTTGTCTGAGTCGGAGCAGATCATTGCTTCTCCCCCTTTTTGAAGTAAGTGCTTCCTCATTCTTTCAGTCAAATTTAGCTCCTCAGGGTAACCCTCTCATGATTAAGCTGAGGTAGAAACTTTTGATTGTGAAGAAATTGCCAGTAAGTTATTGTTGCTACTGCAGGTCCTATATGAAAACAGAAGATGATCTCTTAAAACAGTAATTAATGCCCCAAGGTAGTAAAGTCATCTCCATCACTGGTATGAAAAAGTTATCTTTTCCTCTTTTTTTTCCTCTTTTTTTTCCTTCTATTTTAATTTTTCTGAAGCACTGTCTTGCCCCTTTTTTTTTCATGCTGGGCTTGATTCCTCCAGTTAAAATAAAACAGTTTGCTCTCCAAAGCAAAGTAAATGTTTCATTAACTATTTTTCTCTGCTCCCCTCGTCAAGTGTTTACTAATAAAATACTGGTAAATAGAAAGGAAAAGCAGATGTGTATAGTATCCTGGGAAAAGTAAAAAAAATGTTTGGATGGGAAATGCTGCACAAAAAGTTAAATTCAATTCCCAAATTAAAGAACTGAGGTTTTGTCTACTGTGGAAGCTTAATACACAAGAAGCTCTTGAACAGGCAACAACATAAAATGTGTGTTTTAAATGGATAAGTGTATTTAAGTCACATGAAAAAAGCAGAATCTTGAAAGGTTGCACTAAAGAGTATATATATTGAAAAGTACTGTATAGTAATGATCCTTGATTATAAAATAATAGCTTTTACAGATGCAAAGACTGTACTGTACATCGCTATCAGACATACACATGATAATTTCATGAGTAAAGCACAAAGAAATCTTTTGTTGTTTGGGGTTTTTTGTTTCTTCAAATTGCAAATTTATCAACTGCTCATAGAATGCCACTGTACTGGAAATACAGAGGTTGCAAATAAAATTCTATTAAATGGGAAAACTGCTGTCCAGGAATTACAGTGCTTCACATTATTTTACACCCATTTACATTCAATTAATTTTCCTTTTTTTTTTCTCAGCACTGTAGAAAATGTTTTTATTCAGGTTCTTGTGCAACTTTAAAAATAATTTTAACCCACGGTATTGTTCTCACGTGCTCCTAACTCACTCTACACCAGAAGATCTTATTGCAACATCAATTGCAGTACAAGTGAGAAACTTGTGAGGGTCTAGATAAAAAAGGAAAGCTGTACTGTAAACATAATGCGAAATACTTTCTTGTTTGCTTACATGTTTAATAACAGGAGGGTGAACAGCTCTAGTGAGCTATTACTTTGAACCCTAATGAAAACATACTCTCATATTTAGCATTTAATCTAGGTTTGTAGAAGTGTATGGAATTGTGCTGTTCTGGCCAGGACAGGGCGTTTCCAGAAGGTGCCATGGCTGGGACCCAGAGGTTCTTTTATACTACCTCCCATCATTGCTGGGATCAGGGGAAAGGAATTCTCTTCTTGGGAAAAGGGGCTTCTTCTGGTCAAGAAAATGTGGTGGAGGCAGCCATCTGGTATGGTTGGGGATTTTCTGCGTGAATAATTTATTTTCTTCTACCCTCTGTCTTTAGTATTGTTGTTATTGTTCATTTTCTTATCACATTGCTCTTTGCAGTAAATTGCTTTTATCTCTTGCCTTTTGTGCCTCCAATTCTCTCTAGCCCACTTCAGGGAGAAGAAGGGGGAAGAGGGCGGTGAGAGAGAGAGAGTGGTGTATGGTTTAGAGAGTCTCGCTGGGGCCACTGAACTGGGGACTGCCATTCCTAAAACATGATCTTAATATAGTATTGACTACTAGAAACTAAGGGACCTGTTTCTCTTCCTCTAACATAGACCAATGCAAAGAAAAATACAGTAAAATCAATATCTGTAAAGCGTTTCTTCAGTATGTGTATGGATTGCTATATGCAAGTTAGGTTTACTTTGGGCTCCTCCCCTCCTATGGACAAACTTTTAACACTAGAAAGCAACAGTTTGAAGATAGAAATGGAGATTCTATGGAAAATATGCTGTAATCACTGGAAATTTTATCATTGAATGCACTATCAGGTGAAAAAAGGATATTTTATGTCACAATTTAGATTGTTAAATCAGAAAGTGTCACAAACTGAGTCAGCTCAGACTTTCTTACTTGCATAGCTGTAACTAACACCATGCCTTCCTCAGAAAAACCCCTTTTTTAGTGCACAATTTTCTGTTTGGAAAAGCTGAATGTATTGTAGACTTCCAGATATGCAATATCTTCCTTGCAGTTACTGGCTGTCAGACACATGGAAGTTGTTTTGGCAGCATGTGCTCTGGTGAACTGCTCCGTACTGCCCAGCCAGTCTGCTTTTGCCTAGGCAGCGCTGAATTTTGATGCTACAAGCACATATAATCACAACAACATGTAATCATGGTACGCTGTAGTGAAGGCCTTGTCTTTGTAAGCATATCCAGTGTTTCCTGAAAGTATTGAAGTGACAACACTTCATAAGGTACATGTGTGCTACCCAAATAACAGTGGAATCTTCAGATCTCTGTAAAAATTTTTACCAGTGAGATTCACATCTTGAATGGGAGGACATCTGAGGCATCAGTAATGACATTTACTCCATCAATAGTTCTCTAACTATCTCGTTGCTCTTTCCTAACCCATTCATATGAGACATTACTTTTATTGGCAGTTATAAATGTATATGCTTCAAAATAAGTATCAGTTGAAACTGAGATGAGCTTCCAATATTGCCACTTTTCAGGATCTGTGAAAATTTTTGTAATATTTTCTAGTGCTTATTTATGTATAATGTATGGTGCAGCTGTTACTTGAGCAAAAATGGTATCATTGACTATCTCCTAGACTGATGCTAAAATACCAGGTAGTCTTGCTGGAGCAAGATGATATGACACTCAAAACAACTTCCCCCTTTAACCTTTCTCTGTTCTTGTCTGCCCAAGTAGATGGAACAATGGAGCACGATTACTTACAGATCATAAAAGAAGTGAATTCCTGCAGACCTAAGTTAGGAGAAAGGCCCTTGGAAGACCTGATTGAGAATTGTTTACTGATGGGAGCTTTGGACAAGATGGAGAGCAGCTACCTGGATATGAAGCGACTACACACCATGAGATAATATTATTGGGCACATGCCCCTCTGGTATTTTGGTGCAGAAAGCAGAACTAATTGCACTCATACAAGCTTTGGAATTGAATAAAGGAAAACACGGTAACATTTGGACTGATTCAAAATACTCTTTTGGAATGATACATACACATCGAGCCATCTAGAAAGAAAGAGTCCTTTTGACATCTCAAGACACATTGATCAAAAATGTAAAATAGTCCTTGGATTTGCTTGAAAGTATCCAGAAACCAGCAAAAGATACTGTCATGCATTACAGAGCAGCTGAAACAGTAAGAACAAACCAGAATTGGGGAATCATTTAGCTGATAAGGGAGCCAAAGAGGCTGCAGAAAAAGGCACATTAGAAAACAAGGTTTTATCTTTAATACCCTTACCAAAGATACTTCTCCCAGTAGAAAAAACCAAAGTAGGGTCCTAAAGACTGTCAATTAATTTAAGCCTTAGGAGCAAAATTTGATCCACAAGTCTGGGCAGTTACCTTAACTGGGCAAATAGTAGTCCCTGAACAGATCGTTCATGAAATAGTGCATTGTGAACTCAAAGCCACTTACTGGAGTACTAAAAAACTTTTGAAACATTTGCAAATCTATCTAAAAGTGGATCTATAAGTACTCAGATTGTACAATCAGGAATCCAAAAATAGTTTGTGAAAGGAACAACCCTAACATAGCTAGCAAAGTAGTTGTAGGAGCCATAAAATATGGAGATCTTAAAATGAATACAGGCAAATTGATTTTACTGGATTGTTTTTAAAAGGGGGTTTGCAAATACCTCTAGTTCTGGTGGATACCTTTTTCATGTGACGTAGTCTTCCTTTGTTGCACCAACCAGGCTAGGGAAGTGATTAAAATACTTGAATCAAGTAATTCCTAGATTCAGGGTACCTTTGGGATGTCATCAGACAGAGATTCCCATTTTATTGTAGAAGTGGTACTACTGGGTAGGAAAGCATTGGAAATAGCTTGAGATCTTCATACTCATAGGCCCTAAACTAGTGGCAGATTAGAGAGCAGAATTACATAATCGAATTGCAGTTGTGTAAAATATATCAGGAAGCCTCCTTAACATGGGTCCAAACCTTGCCTATTGCTCTACTTTGAATTCCAATTCAGCTGCCAAGAACCAGCCAAATAAGCCTCTGTGAGCTGCTGTATGGTCAGTCCTATCAAGTACCTCACATTCCAGGAAACACACATAAAAGAAGGGGTCAATTTGAATAATTACCTCATTTCTCTTAGTGCAACTTCACAGAATTTTCTGTGAGCAGTGGTGCTTAGTGAGCAGTCTTGTGGGACTGGAAATGTCAGTGCATGAATTCTTACCAGGAGTTTGGGTCTACTTGAAAGTCTGGAAAACTGCTTTTCTTCAGCCAAAGTGTATTTTGTAGTACTGTACAGTACAATAGTACTGTACCAAGTACTATTGAGAACTTTTACTGCATTGAAACTGAATGGAGTAAAATCATGGATATCTTATTCCAGAATTAAAAGGTCTGAAGCCACTTGAGTAATCAAACAGCTATCTGAGAAAAACCCAAGATGCTTGAGTCTTGTTTTTTCTATCAAAGGGGTAGAGTATCTACAGGTGTCCAGGAAATCTGGAAACAAACACAAATTTGACAATGCACAGCTCAAGATGACACCTCTTGGGGATCTGAAGAAATCTGGGTCAAACTTACTTCATGGTTACCCAGCTGGACTTTAATACATGTTTGTAATTGTCACCATAATAACTGCTCTGTGTGTTTTAGTTTGCATTGTGATTCAGCTGTTGTAATGTCCTACACATAAAATGAAATACAGAGATTAGACCAGCTCCCTTAAGGAATTTAGTGTCCAGAGAAGGGTAGACTTGATAAGAACAGTGGAACAGAACAGCATTTTGCTCTCATAAGGACAGTCAAACGGAACAGTACAACTTTGGAGAAATAGGTAAAGGATGTAACTTAGGCAAACAGGAGTTGTGCAAAATGTAAGCAGCATGCCAGCCCGGCTCTGCAAGGCTGACAAAGCAGAAGATATACAAACCAACAACACTGTGCTAACTCAAAAGCTGGGGATTGAGGAAAAGCCACTTAAAAAGGACACCGGACATTAGAGACCACCAAAAAAGACCTGAGAAGGACCATATAAGGACTTTGACAAGGGGTGTGGTATGTAAAATACAGTAATAAATATACATTGAGTAACCAGGGTTAGCTGATGGATGTGTAATCAGTGTGTACGATAAAAACTATACCCAATGCTTGGGGCACCCAATTAGAGGAAGGATCCTCTGGGTGGCAAGTGAACTGTAATAAAGAATATCTGCTTTCTAATACTCAAAACCATGTTAGAAACTTTCTATCCAGCCAGTTCCAGTATTGTTTAGATATCATTCTTTCAAACTAAACTAAGGATAATTTCAAAACCAGAAAAACACTTGGGAAATGCAACAGCACGTGACAGTGAGTGGCTGCTGTAAATATTTAGATGCACACTAGAAAAAAGGTACTTGATGATGGACAGTTTTAGATTTTCACAGTAGTGTAATCTAAGTAATCCACACTTGCTTTACTCTCCTCTTTATATCAACCTATGAAACTCTGTGCAGCTGAAATGAAAAAGTCTTTGAGTCCTTGTAGGTCTTCAGTGTCTGAAAAATAAACCAACCAAAATTGCATTATGTTTCTTAAAATTATATGTAAATACACATAATGATACTAACCAAATTTGTCATAAATGGATGGCACTGACCCAAACTGTCATGAAGGATGAGCTGAAAAAATTAGCATCATGATCCAATGTAAAGAAGGAGGCTGGAGACCTTGTTACAACTTTCAGTGTATGCCATTTACATAGTTGATGCATTAGAAGAAGACGCTGAAGGTCACCAGATCTTCATCCTTCTAAATTACAGGTTAGATAATAAATGATCCCATAACTCCAACTGTAGGAAAACACTGTTTCTGTAGACCCATTAAATAAATAAAAATTTCTGGGGACACTTCAAAACTAGTTATAAGCGTAAAATTCAGGAGTTTTTAAAGTTAAGTAACAAAATTGCAGAAAATATCTAAATTTAATATATTTTGTTACAAGAGGGAAATACCCAGATTTTAATACAGAAATTTGACTTCTCTCACTGCTGCAAACTGGCACATATATAGCAAAAAAACTTTGTTTTCAGAAATATGTATCTGAGGTGTTGGAAAAATGTGTACTTTGTGTTTGATATTGAAAACTAGAAATTAAAGAGTTAGTAATAATGTGAAATGCCATGCTTACATTCAAGTTTGCTATGAAGACAATATTAAATAACTGCTTAATGATAAAAATTACTTTAACTAGATTTCTAGATCATTTTCTAATAGCCTATGACTAATTGTGAAATTTACCATTTTGCCATGACTAATGTGTGAAATCTGTCATCTTTCCTCATGATTTACACAAGGTCCTAATAAGAAGAACACAAAGTTGGTAATATGACATGAATAGTAATTTTAATTGTACTTGCTCACAGTATTAGGAAAGAGGAGACATATTTTTCATTACACTATGTTAGATACATTGGTGTCCTCATAATAACATCACTGGAGTCTGTCAGAAATTTTCCTTTACTGATATGACCAATCACATTCTTGTCTATTACGCAAAAATTATATCAATGGATGTAAGTAATGATATAACAAAGGAAAAAAGAAAATACCTTCTGGAAGTGATTAGCCAATGAGTTCTTTAACCTCCCATAGTTAGATGTTAATAGATAAAACCTTCCACAAAAGCAGGAAGATTTACATAGTCTAGTTAGTTATATACATTACTTAGAAGGAACTATTTATTTCCAAATGCCTACATTATGTTGGAAATGCTGGAAAGTAGGAATTTGGTAACTTCTTTTATGTATTTTTGACAAGTACAGCCTGGTAAAAGAAGAGATGGCAAATTAAATTTGCAAACAACCTTAAAACTACCTGGCCTATCAGAAGTCCTTTTGATGGTAGTTGTGGTAAGGTTGTTAAAACTCCAGATTTTCTGATTTTAAATACTGAATGTGTTTTGAAACACCTTTCTGTCATGATCTGCAGAGAGAGAGAAAATATGTCCCTTTATCTGAAAACATTGCATGTTGATATGGAAAATTGTGAGGTCTTAAAGGACTTATGAATATTCCCAAATCACATAGAAATCAGAATTTGAAAAACCTACTGTGATCTCCCCTTTTTCTGTAATAAAGGAGGAGTCTGCAGAAGAAGGATTTGTCACCAGAGGTTTCTGACCCAATAGAAGGTCAGCAGCATCTACTGAAAACATGTCAACATGTTTATTTTGTACAAACAAACAAAATTCAGACACAAATAAATAAAAATATGTATATTTTAAATGTGACAGTTTATCAAGGGCTTTTTAACAAGAGTATAGAAGAATTTTCCAGGGGCACAATTTAAGACTTATTTTCTTTAAGAGGAACCAAGATTTTGGCTCTCAGCAGTGGTTGATGGTGCTTTTATGTAGATATTAAGAATTATACACAGAGACACTGTATATAGGTAACACAGTGAAGTAAATTCATCTAGCATTAACAGACAGTGAAAAGTAAAAGTAGTGATGCCTCTGAAATGTAATTAAAATGAATGCTAAAGGACATACAGATTTGCTGGACAGGAAGAAACTGCTTGTCCTGAAAAGCCTGTTTGCTGCATTGTCACTGCACCCTTCAGTGTCCTCCCTTTTTATATAAATGTCAAGATACCTCTGGCATTTATTTATAATACTTGCTGTGGTGGTACAATTTCGCAAATCACTTGCAATATATTGCAACTCTGACATTATTAAAAAATTCTCCCTGAATTCCCAGGTTTTACCACAAAATTTCCAGTATGTTATCCTGGGTCTTCTTTATCCACATCTACTGTAAAAAAACGGATATCACTGTTTTTTCTCACCTAAAGAAATGCCTTCTTTCTCTCCCCCATCCATGTTATCTTCTCAGCATTTTATCTTCACTGAAAAGAACATGTTTCTCGTGATAAAGCTTTCAGGAACTTCTCACAATATTCTTAAAGCAAGAAATCAATTCAGTTGTCCCCTAAAGCAGCATCTTTAAGGTAAGGTGGAAAGACACTAAAACCCCAATGTTTTATACATAGTTGTTACTGATCTGTCCTGAATCCTCTGTTGGTGACACCTCTCAGAACTGCTTTTACCAACTCATTGTTTAGCTGTAGACAAGACATTTATTATAATTATTTTCACAATCTGTTTTAAATCCTTTGGTAGTCTTTATACCACAATTTTTCTTTAATATGTTTGATTTTGACTCATTAGCCAGATATTATTTCACTTTTATATTTTAAGCCCCTCACCTTCTACTTTCTTAGCTTTAGAAATATGATTCAGTACTTGCAAGGGTTTTGTGCTCTTTTCCTGTATATTTTTTACTCTCATTTATTTGATTTATTTGACTTCTCCATAGCAGGTACTGTGTAGATATTGTTAGAGAAGGGCTACTGACAGATGTGTCTATATAGACATGTAAATAGATCACTGCTAGTGAAAAATGAACAAATGAGTCAGCTGGATTCACTGTAGGGAACATGTAAGAAATTTTATGTAAGATAATTTTATGAGTGAATGGATAAACTTGCAGAATCTTTCTTGCATTTGCTAAAAAAATAATTTTTTAAAATTGTAGGGCTGAATTTATGACTATTGGTGGTAATGTTGTGGTTACTGATTTCAACTGTACTGCAGACAGAAGCTTGTGCTGAATTTTGTGCCCAAAATTATATCTGCTTGTCAGTAGGAATCTAGTACTCTATGTTGCCCCTAGCTAATAATTAATATCCTTAAAGAGTATTACTGACTTAGATTTTTAAATAAGTCCTAGCTAGGGAAGTCCAGAACATTTTATTCATAATTTCCTTTTCATGAAGCAGCAGTGTCTGGAGATTACCATATGAAGGATATTGGGATAATAAGCATATGTGACAACACTACATATCTTCTCCAAAATATTACTTCTGTAACACTGGATTATGAGTAGAGAATCTTTCTGCTGACGTCAAATCAGCAGAAGCTCCCCTTCTTTGGAGTTCTTATTGCATCATGACTACTCAATTACTTGCTCGCCCAATTTTCCCTATTCTTAGCAAGGAAAATTATTTAATTTAGAGTCTGCAGACTGAATTTTCAATTTCAAATTAACAATCCCTCTGCAGTTCAGAATAAAACTGTTCTTGAACATAGGAATTTGCAACAAAGATTGACAAGATATTTTATTAAGTGTATAGATGACACACAACTTTACTAGAATATTTACGGGAATTTTATTTCTTTACCATCATTACCTTCAAACCTGTGGATTATGAGAAGAGACTTTTCCCAAGTACTGTTTTATTTTTAGGGAACTTTTTGATTCTAAGAAAATATTCTTTATAAAGTGGAAATATTAGAGAAAAGTGTGGAAACACTGTCATAGAACCCTGGTACTCTTAGCAGGATAAAGACAGAGTCCTAGAAACTATAGAGATCTTAAAAAAAAATCCTGATGATACCTCTCATGGAAAATTTTATTTTTCTTAGCTAAAACTGTAGCATTATAGGAGAAGTGCATGTCCAGACTGATCTACCGATTATCAATAGGAATGTACCAGTTTACGTACTGTCTGTGTGTTTTGCATGCTACTCTCTCTCTTGGTAGACTTATGGTTCTTAAAATGGATCTGTTAGAGCAGAAATGGGTATTCATTAAAAGATTCAGAGTCAGTTATTTTTTCTTTGTAGCATAGATGCATTCCCCAGGAAAAAGCCTTGTAAACAAATATATCAGCAACTTTTCCTATGGAAAAACATATTGTCTCATGGTAGCAGTGACAGCCTTGAGCTCAAATATGGATTCACTGAGAATCAGATAATTAACTCTTGATAAGGGATTTTTTAATATATTTTAGAAAATAATATCATTGAATAAAGAATGCAGAAGTGAGGAACAGAGAACTGGCTGAGGTATAAACTGCAGCAGTGCATTGCTCCTGAAAATATTTTCTAATGACTGACCCTTTTTCTGGGGTGTCAGATGATAATCCTCAGGTAATATTTAATTTTTGATAGGCTCTTTGGGAAAACCACAATCTATATCTGATGATCAGGAAGTCTAGTGAGATTCATTACTGTTGGTATTCAGATACAAAACGACATTTCTAAATAATTCAGACAAACAAAGAACCCACTGGATCATAATGTTAAGAGTTCTTCTCTTGACAAAGAAAGTGAGTGATGCTGCAGATTTTCTGACACTTAGGGTGTTGATTGGCATGACACTGTCATTATTTTCCACCATATATTTTGAATTCTCTGGGAAATATAAAAGGGTATGCAAATATTCTACTCCATGCTTACAGGATATAGCATTTATCCTCCCAATACTGCAGCCAAAATCAGCACCTGGATGAAAAGCAGCTGGCTAAAGCTAAACCCAGGAAAATTAATGCTATTTGGAAAAGGGAACCTCTCAGAACTTGCCTCCTCGGTCCATAATACCTGCCCCCAAACCCTCAAAATCCTAGTTATAATTTTCCACCATTATCAAGTATTTGGCTTTTTTACAGGGCCACTCTTCATATATATAGGATTTCCTACTTCCCTTTTACTAGCTGTTTTATAAACTATATTAACACTGAAATTGCCCTACTTTATCAAGAAGTATTTTTTCTCATTGTGTATCTTCCTTTAACATTAAAAGCACAGTTTTCTGTTGAAAAGAAAACTTGTCTGTTTATTTTTTGACTTCTATTTTAACTGTCATTGTCCTGTTATCCACTTTGTCTGTTCAGATTAATTATCATTAGTATCACCACCATTTCATTTTTACTTTCTTTCTTCCTTTCTATTTTATCTTTCCTGCTGCCTTATGCTCCCTTCAGTTTACTGATTCAATACTATTTGGCACAGTAGCAGTCTTAAAACCATGCAGCTTTACTGAAGGTGAGTCACTTGATCTTTCTCTCTTGTACAGAACTTAGACTTTCAGGCAAACAGTGATGTTGCTTTGCTCTTCGCTATTATCTATCACAATCACATTTTTACCAAAGTCAGAGATTATTGAAAGGAGGGATTTTTGTCAGTGTGTCTAAGGCAGCATCTAGGAAGAGTTGAAGCAAATACACCCATTGATCCAAGCAGCCCTTTGAAATGCAGTTTCAAAAGAGTCTCTACACAACACAATACAGGAATGAGACATGCCATATAATTTTGTAGAGTATTTTTCCCCTTTCAATTTATTTTTTATGTCACACAGTTTTGTTTAGTACCCTGCAGGTTGCAGAACCATGTACAGTCTTTGCATGGACTTAGCGCTGAGCCTCGTCAGGACCCGGAATCCCTTGCAAACCGATCAGGCGTGGAGGGAACATTGCCAGGATCAGAGTGGCAAATTTAAATGGCTCCAAGGAGTATGAGCGACCAGGAGCACAGAGAACTGGGCAGGATGTGGTGCATGGAAGGACAGCTGTGGCACAGACTGTGCAGACAGGGAGATTGTGAAGGGCACTAAGGTGCTGCAGCACAAGCACTTGGATCAGTTGCTGCTCATTACACTTACTGAGAGTGTCACCCAGAGGTGCCCACTCAGAGGCAACCAAGTCCTCCAAACTTACAAAAACTGGTGAGGTGAGCCAGATAGAGCTCCCAAAACCCCATGAAAAACATGAAAAAAGAATTTGGTCATCCAGGCTTCCAGAAGCAAGGAGTGCCTATAGCAGTGATGGCCACTGCATCAGATTTGACCAGGTGGACATCCTGCTCAGCCTGGTAGCAGAGTTACCAGAGACAAAGCAACCCCCAGTACAGGCTGGGGGATGAACAAATCGAGAGCTGCCCTGCCCTGAAGGACATGGGGGTGCTGGTGAGGGGCTGGACATGAGCCAGCCAGGGGCACTTGCAGCCCAGAAAGCCAAATGCGTCCTGGGCTGCATCCAAAGCCCTGTGGGCAGCTTTGGAGGGAGGAGATTCTGCCCCTCTGCCCTGCTCTGGTGAGACCCCACCTGCAGAGCTGCCTCCAGCTCTGGGGTCCTCAGCACAGGAAGGACATGGAGCTGTTGGAGCAAGACCAGAGGAGGCCACTCAGTTCATCAGAGGGATGGAGCACCTCTGCTCTGAGGAATGCTGAGAGAATTGGGATTGTTCAGCCTGAAAAGGAGACGGCTTCAGGCTGACCTAATTGCAGCCTTCCAGTATCTGAAGGCAACTTAAAGAAAGGATGAGGCAAGACAGGACAAGGGGGAATGGGTTCAAACTGAAAGAAGTGAATTCATATTAGGTATTAGGAAGAAATTCTTTCCTGCGAGGGTGGTGAGGCACTGGTACTGGTTGCGCAGAGAAGTTGTGGATGCCCCATCCTTGGAGGTGCTCAAGAAGAGGTTTGATGGAGCTCTGAACAACCTGGTCCAGTTGAAGGTGTCTCTGCCCGTGGCAGGGGGTTGCAATGAGATGATCTTCAAGGTCCCCTTCCATTTCAAAGCATTCTATGATTCTACTACTTAAGACACATAGGGGAGATTCCCTTAACTTTCAGTTGCATAGTCTGAGTTGCCCTTCTGCCTGAAAACATGTCATCCCCATCCAAAAAGATTTGACCCTCTAAAAATCAACCTTCATGATTCAATCTACAAATGATCAATCTACTATTTCTTCAATAAAGGCTGTTCAAATCCATTTAATCTGCTACACAGGAAGCTAAAAACATCATGGAGCAACCAGTGTTGAGATTTCTGGGATTTTGGAGACAACAGAAACACTCTTCCTAAAAAGAATTTATTTTCTTAATTTTGATCGTATTAGCATAATGAAAATTTAAAAAAACCCTCAATGAACCAGAAAATATCAACAGATGTAAAAATATTATTCATGTACATGACATTATTTTTCTTTAGGTGTATGAGAAAAATACATAAATGTGTTTTGCACCATTGCATAGAAAGGATAAATGTGGGGATAAAGGAACCTGGATGATAAAATTCCTATACTGTATGTGACTTGTTACATAATTTTGTATGTATCTTAATTTCTAGCTAAGAAAATCAATGGCATAATACAGGTTTATCAGTGTAACTATGAATCCAGGGTCTGGGGCAACTGTAGAACTGTAGAACAAATTGGGTAGTGGGACTTGACCAACAAGAATTTTTTTCCTCCCAAGTTTACTACAGGAATTAGTCTATATTGTTAGAAGTAGTAACGTGGCACAGGGAAGAATCTGTAATGTCAAACTCCTGGCTATACAAGGTGCTTGTGAGGTGTGTTCTGAGGGTTCTAGTTAAGACTAGCAATCTGGACTACCTCTATCTTGTACTTGTGTATTGACAATGTTAATGATGGGAGTAGTCTGAAACCTCTTTTCCCATTTAATTTCCAGGGAACAAGAATCCCATCTGTGTCTCCACACCACTTCATGAAACAAATCTGAGCAAAGAGATTTGTGATTATTAACTGTGTTACATTCCAAAAGCACACTACTGAATGCCAAATGAAGTGCTAATCTAGACACAAGGTTGTCCAGATATATTAGTGAATATCCATCCTTTGCACTAATCAAAACTTGATTGGACAAGTCCCTGAGCAACCTGATCTGAGCAGGCTCTCATTTGAGAAGGAGGTTACACCAGTTGACCCACAGAGATCGCTTTGAATCCATGTAGTGGTTTTGTATGCCCCAATAGAAGGAATATGTTACTGTCATCACAATATTTTAATGGTGTAACTATTAATATATAAACAGTTTTATGATTCCAATTTGTTAAAATATATTTTCATTCTTTCATACTTCCATTCTTTCTCCTTTTCATAGCTAAACAAATATTAATTTATGAAACTATTCAAAGTGTACGGGTGAGAATTTCCCTTGCACCCCATATTTCCAGATTGCTACAGAAACATCCTAATAAAGAAACACTGAGGAGTAATTAAAATGAAAGCATTCTATGTATTCAGACCCTGACAATAATTGGAGAGGATCTTTAGGGTTGCCTTATGTCAGAGAAAGGCTCTTTTAAACTAACCAATTCAAATATCTAACCAGAAGTACTTTTCACAGTGTAAATTCAAAATATTGGTGCCCAAAGAGAGGTTGAAGAGGGAACCCAAAGCAGACAAAAACATTGCATACTCTTTACACAGTCACCAACACCTTCTGATACACTATGTCTGGTGACACTGTTTGGCCACTAACAGAAAATTTGCCACTGAAGTGTGGCACCTTGATGTATTTGGTGAACATCTGAAACGTGGTGTTACACAGGAGCGTATAGTCTTCGTTAAAAGATTTTCTGATTTGCACAGTACCAAATCACATTGCATGGTTCAGAGGAAATGACTCAATACCTGGAAGTCTGGAAGTTTAAATATTGTGGTACGTAAAGGGAAGTAAGAAGAAAGAAGGGAGTGGACATTTGGACTGATTGTGTTTGTCTTCCCAAGTAACCATTATATGTAATTGGGCACTGCTGTCCTGGAGATGGCTGAACACCTGGCTTCCCATGGGAATTAGTTCCTGGTTTTGCTTTGCATGTGTGCATGGCTTTTGCTTTCCTTATTAACCTGTTTTTATCTCAACCCATAGGTTTTCTAATATCTTCCAATTCTCTCCCTGATCCTGCTGGTGGGGAAGCGGGCAAGCTTGATTGCTGGCTGGGATTAAACCATGGATAAATGGTAGAGAGAAGCTGAGGAGTGCCTGAGGAGGACAGATTCAGCAAGTTTTGAAATTTGTCAGTGGAACAAAAGAAACAGAAAAAAAATAATTGCTGGCAACATTCTCTTTCTCTTTTATCTTTCCCTTCCTGATCTATTATTTGATTAATGACAAATTGTGTAGATGACAAATAATTTTAACTACTCATAAATTAATTTAATGCTCTTGAATGTAGAAGACTAATAACATTAGCTAGAGCCAGACAAAGCTTAGGTAGGCATTGTGCAAGATTTTCCAATGGCTCTGCCAAAGCAACTAAATCTTTAACAATCCTAATAATTTTCCAAGCAAAGGCTTTGCTTTGTAGATATGACAAAAGTTGGACTAAGCTAACAAAATGTGTAAATTAAAGTAAAAGGAATTCACTGACATGCAAATACCATGCTTCATGCCAGGCAAATATGTTGGAGGATGTTTGAGCATGGGTCTCCTCATAGAAGTGGTCTCTTGTACAAGTGGTCTGGCTGCGCCCAGTCCCTGTGTAGCTAGGAAAAGTGAATTCATCTGGAAAAAATATGTAGCTTTCTTTCTGCTTCCCAAAATATTCTACAGCTGCAGCTTCTTGCTTCTCAATAAATCTCTGTACACCCCTCCAGGACAGCTACCTTCTCAGACCTCCCTCAAAGATTAGGAGATGACAAGAATAAATCAAGGCTTCGCTAATAACAGCCAGGATTCCTAAACCTCTAGAGACCATACCTATAGCCTATAAAAGATCATTTCAGCAGACCTGCTACATGTTTCTGGTAGCACTAATTGTTTCTGCATGGAATGCTTTTACCAAGACTGATTCAGCTATGAACAAAGTACAGGGGACTATTAAGATTGTCTAGTCTCCTTCATCTTCATATCTACAGTGAGGTGCTAGGTCTCTTTTCGTATGCTGCAGAAACCTATTGGTTAAAATCCTGCCCAGCTTTGGGAATCTCCAGTGGGTGACAAGCATCAGGGATCTGAGACTAGTATAATCCCATTATCTATACTTAATCACTTCAGTAGGAATCATTAGATCATTGAATCAGCTACAAAGAAATATGGGTAGGAGAATCAGATGGCTGGTAACGTGAGGGAAAAATAATGAAATAGGAGAGACAATGTGAAAGAAAGACATTGAAACTAGAATAACTGCATTCAATGAAATTCTTTCTGTCCGCCTTATACGTGGCAGCTCTTTATATATTTACCCATATTTCTTGAATTTATTAATGATTGAGGTATAGAACAAGACAATATAGAACACAGTGTGGTATAAACTCCATAGCCAAGTCAATCTTGCTATTGTACCACTAAATTAAAGGCAAAAAGCCCTGAGCCATGGCCAAATCAAAGATGGAACACCTGTCTCTCATCTATTCTGAGTTTACAACTGAAAATGAAGTCATGACTTTTACAGATAAAAGTTTTGTAACTCATCCCAGCAGCTTGTAACCCGTCCTCATTCTGACCAACTCAGCAGCAGCAGAGCTAAGATGAACAAAAGCAACCTGAAAAGATCAACATACTGAACCTCTTACTGCTGGCAGTCTACCTATAATGGCTTCTGAACTCAATGCCAAGGTTTTAAACAAAGTTAAACAAAAATAGAGAATATGACAGGTTGAGCTGCTTCTTTCAACCCCAAACACATATAAAACCATAATATAGCAGAAATATTTACTCTTGGTAAAACAATGTAGCTTTTTCATCCTTAGGTACTGCAATCCCAAAAAGCATCTTTGCCTGCTAGCAATACTCTCCCTCTGCGTCTCCAATATTCTTCAGTAATTCATCGTGATGAGATGCAGCCATTTCTCACTTTGGGAGGAGCCTGATTTTCCTGAGATAAATGCAGAATGCTTTCCTAAGGACAAGTGAGGTGGTTCAGGATGGATCAAAACCTGGATTTCTAGCTCTGCAGGAAAGTCTGATGCTCTAAAGAAGAGTAAAAAACTTTGGTACTGAAAAGGATTTCAGCTGTGGATGACAGATCAAGAAAAAATCACCAAACAAGAAAATAAACAGTGCCCAGACAAAAGACAACACCATCAATGTCATACTTCAGCACAAAGAATAAAGCAACCCATACTGCTCCAGAGACCTGATAATCTGCTTCCAGGCTCTCTAGCATTCAACTTGGTACTTGGCAGTAGCAACAGTCAGGGTCCCTGCAAGCCTTTCACACCTGCAATAGGGAGCCTGGAAGTGCTGGGAGCCCTGACATAAGCTGGGTCCCTCAGGCCTGCCAAGCAAGCTGTTGGGGAGGTGGGTGAATGGCAGCAACTCTGCTGAGTTTCTATCTGAAAATATGAGAAAAATTGAATGTTTCCAAAGAACATTTAAATTTTGTCAAAGCAGCATTTTGCAGCACAACAATCTTTCCACCACAAAATTTTTGTCTCTCCATTTGTTAATGTCATAATGCTTGGATTTTTTGGGGATTTACGCCCCTCCTGCCCCCATCCCCCACACTGCTGTAAGGCATGGTCTGCACAGGGTTCAGTGAGGAAGCACCTACTCCTCACCTCACAAGTCACTCTTCTCAAGCACCATATGTAAATCCTAAATTTGCATGTGCATATTGGCACCCAACACAAGGTCAATAGTATAAAAAATTCAGTTACTGTGTCCAGCTATTTCTGAAATAATCACATAATGAATATTGCTCAACATATATGTGCTGCTTACCAATGGAGTTTTCTGCCATATGATTGACCAGAACCATGCTAGTTCTTAGTCATAGGAAAAGATGCAAAAGAAGAGAAATGCCTAAAGTCAGATTAAACTAATAATGTGTGGTTTCCCAGGAAGAGAAAAATATTGTTGTGTAGTACTTGCAGTTGCAGTAAAATAATGTTTTCTGAAATAAAGAGCTTTCATATAAGAAGAGATAGCTCCTCATTACTCCAATATTGACTTACATAAAGACGTCATTCATCTGTGGCACACTCTGCTACAGAATATTGTGGCAAATACTGATTTCTAAAGCATTATTTGAAAGAAGATTGTTATTAGAATAAAATTAAAAGAGTCACCAATATTCATGTCTGTGACTACCTGCTGAGAAAGAGACTAGGACGTTTCTGATAGGAAAAAAAACAAACCAGCTTGAGAAATAGGAAATTATGATTCCTGTAACTCTGGTTCTGACACTGTCTCCTTCCACAACCTTGGGCAGGGCACTTGAGTTCTCTCTCTGTTAATCAGTTATTAACTACCTCTTTTGGCTCTTTGAATGATTGATTCTGTTAATGTTTTTAAGGTGCTTTGCTAATGAAATCCAAACACTTAAAAATCCACTGTATTATAACAATATCAGAGATTTTATTTCCTTATTTCTTGCTAAAACATCACAGGCTGAACATCATTTGACATTCTAATAATTTTTTTTAATAAAGTCACAGAATATTAATCTATAATGCAGTTTTCAGATTCCATGTTCCCCCATCATTTGCAAGAAGATAACTTCTACTATAGGAACTCTTGTGATAAAAATACAACAGACAATTTGGCTCTCAAATTTAATGCTGTATCAGAATCTGATACATAAGTAGTTACATCCCAAACCCATTGCTTTGGTAAAAAAAAATAATTAAAAAAATATATTGTTTGGAAGTACATACAAAATTTATAGCAAATACACATATTTGACCAGTAAAATTCTTTGTACATTCTCCAAACATTATCATATTGCAAACCTAAAATTCTGTTTCAATTTTCTGTTTAATAATAGGATCCTCTCCAAAACTACCACCCTCTCAAGGTATTTCTGAGCAAAGAGCATGGAAAGAAATGAAAAGCACAAATGCTCAGGTACAAAGCAGGTTGGAATTTGCTTTTATCCAGTGCTCCCAAACTGATCAGTTCACAATTTCCTCAGTATTTTATTACATTTCTGGACTGTTTCATCACATGGAACAAATGTTGAGTTTATCTCTCACTTGAGATTATCTTGTTATAGGTGATCTGGTTATAGGATGTCCTTGATGAAGAACAATCTTGTTAATAGCTTTCCTCCTCAATGACATGTCACTTCAAATCCATCTTGTATCTGGATCTCAGATACATAGGAATACTGCCATCTAGAGCGCCCCCTGCTTAGACTGATGATGCTCGTTCTGCCTTGGAGTCAAATGTCTCACGAAAGGCTTACTAAGCTGCTGGAATTTGTTTCACATAAAAACAGTTATAATGATGTTTTATCTCAATGACCATAATTTTTCTTTCTATAAATCATAGAGTTGCCATTTTTACAGTTTTTCTTGAACACTGTCATTTGTTACATTTTTGCTGAAGTGAAAACATATGTCAAAAACATTTTCTATAGATCCATATCTGCAGGGAAAATGATGTGAATAACATGTCCTCTGAGGCATAATCTTACTTGGGAGACTTGTGCACATAGTTCAAGGTCTGTGAAAACTCTGTGTGAACACTGTATTTCTGGACATAAAGGTGAAAAATAATCCATATTTTGCCCTGGAAGCCCAGTATATCTGAAGGGAGTTCTGGATGTTGGGAAAATTGATGATGTCTGCACACAAACACTCATACAATCCTGTTTGACTCTGGTCTTTTCACCAACATTTTAATGGGATTAAACCACGTATCCCTAGTATTACCATAAGCACCTAAGTTAGGCACTGGTTTGAAAAGATCCGTCAAGAACTTTCACAACATCCTTTTGTAGGGTAGATCTTATAAAATACAATGAATCGTCATATTATTAATCAGAAGTTAGATAAGATACAAGAAATATTTTGAACTAATAACAGTATTATTTAATTGTCATGGTATGAGGAGATATTTTCAATAAAACCCTAAACAGTATTATTTGTAGGTTATACATTCCACATTTAGAATCATGGCTTTACAAAGTTTTGGGAAGCTCTAATGTTTAACTTCAATGATTCTTGTGAACAGTTCACCTCCTGTCTTTACATGGTGCATTATGAGTGGAAGAAGTAGATGTGTTCTGAAGACATCTTTGCATTAGAGAATGTGACTTACAAGCATTGTCACAATGTCAAGAGGAGGTCCTGGCACACAACAGAGATAACAAAAAAATCCTCTGAAGAAAAGGAGTATCAGATGCTGAACAATGCACAAACCTCTGCAGAGAGACAGATGGAGGTCAAATGCAATAGCTGAGTAGACGAAATAACTATAAAAAGTTATAATAAAGAATTGCAAGCAACTAACACTGCTGAATGGTTTTCTGAAACCAAGCTCAGCTCACTAGGAAGTGATTACAGTTGCATTGGAATGGGAAACTCAGTTTAAAAAGCAGATGAATACCTGTTACAACAACAACAACAAAAAAGAAAAAAAAAAAGGGGAAAAAAGGAAAAAAGAAATAAAAAAATCCTGAATAAAATTGAGGGTGTCAACAAATTGGCTCATGGCTCTTCAAAGACAGGTCAAACAAAAATCAGATATAGAGAAAAGGTTTTTTTCCTTCCCAACTCTATATACAACAATAAATGGAGGGATGCTAAATGCCTTAGATGTTGTGTTAATTTTACAGATAGGCCTATATATTCTCACAAGCATACAACTTCAAGACAATAGGTATAAATATATCCTAGCTATAAATACTTCCTCTTCTAATGAGATTACTGCTATGTTTTATTCCAGCATGAATTATGAAAGAGACGTACTCTTACAAAGCAATGGTTGTGCTGTTCTTCTATATGAGTAGCTGACCTGGGGTAAATAAACCTTTTTTTGAGTTGGCATCTATTACACGTCAGGTGTATTTACAGCTACAGGACTTTATCTTTAAAAATGCTTCTCAATAATGTTTAACTCAGTAGTGGTACTTGCTACTGCTGTGGTTTTCCTGATGTCATCAATGACAATGTCATCAATATATCATACCACAGCCACTTGATTGAGTAGTATGAAATCAAACATGGGTGTTCAATGTGTTACTGTTACAGGACTTCAAGTATCTGAGATAAATGTCTTTCATTTTCCATGAAATATAGGTATAAAAGATCACTATTCCCACTCTAGCTATTGGTAGCATCAAACACTATAATTAGAATAAATGAGTAAGAGAGGAGTATTTTAGAATACAATTCAATAAATAATTTAAACCAAACTAAGACCACATCAAAAGAAACAACTTTGCCTTTGGCCCTATTTCTGGCTGAACTATCACCCTTTCATATCCTATTCCCTTTGACAGGTACATGGGTTTTTATGACCACTTGCTGAACTAGGTCAGTAAATTTTCTATGTGAAAGCAAAATAAAAAATAAGTAACAATTCTCTCAGTTATTATTATTATTATTATTATTATTATTATTATTATTATTATCATTATTATTATTATTATTATTATTATTATTATTATCATCATCATCATCATCATCATCATCATCATCATCATTATTATTATCACAATCATAATAATCATCATTATTACAATTATAATTATCTTTATTGTTAAGTATATGCAATATTGTAGTATACCATGAAAAAATTGAAGAGCAGCAAGGGCCACCACCATGTCAATTCACGTAATTCCTCAATCCAGTTCACTATGAGACTGTGAAACGTCTCTGAAAGAGCCAACACACTATGGAGATGGAAATCAGGAGCAATGGGAGGACAGTGTTGCTTTTTTTGGCTGCTTGTAAGTGGCAGCTTACACTGTCTCAAAGGTTTCACCTAACTGTAACCTCTATATCTTGTAAATACATGGCTATTTTTTTCAGAAGTAAATTCTGACCATGGAGTTCGGTAATGAATTTCAGCAGAAATAAAAGACTCACCTCTGTGTGGGTGCCTGGCTAATAGGATTTTGGCACCGACATTCAGTAATTATCAAGTAATTTTTTGATTCTCATTCTGGAAACTGTAAATAGGGAACTTATTGAGAGATTCGAGTTTTCATTTGACAAAAAATACAGAGTACATATACAGGTGTTCATAAAAGTATGAGTATTAACATGAAACAGAGATATCAATCATGACTGATTAGCACACCATTTACCAAAGAAATTTAACAAATGGTTTTAATTTCATGTTGATGCTAAAATACACGGAAAGCCCAAGCAGGTTTGGGTTTTGTTTTTTTTTTTTTGAGAATCCTTTAAAGCTTTTAAGTAAAAAGTAAGCAAACCACTCTAAGTTGCTGAATTTTGACGATATCTGGTAATAAAAATCTTCACGATATAGTCTATATTATTGATTAGACTAAGTATTCTTACAATATCCTCCTCTTTATGTTTTGATAA
This sequence comes from Geospiza fortis, assembly GCF_000277835.1. Taxonomy (NCBI): domain Eukaryota; kingdom Metazoa; phylum Chordata; class Aves; order Passeriformes; family Thraupidae; genus Geospiza; species Geospiza fortis. Next base: position 1,711,970 of record NW_005054352.1, on the reverse strand, counting down.
ATCAATTTCACATTTGGATCTGAACTAGAACCAGTAGATAGAAAACCTTGTATATTTGGCAAAAAAATAAGTAATGCAACCAACCATTCCAAATCAGTTGCTTTTATTTTTTTTTTAATTTTAGACAGGTTTTAAGGTTATCTGAACTCTCTCAAAGTCAGTGTGCACAGTGGCTGCTATTATAAAAGTGATTTTGCAAATGACATCTTACTTTAAAAAAACCTTGTGATCTCAGCAGTCTTGTGATTATAAAACACTTACAAGCACTCAGAAAGAAGAGATAACGTTAACACTGTCTCTTATGCCATCATCAGTAGATTAATTAACCAAATATGGCACTTTTAATATTACTACATGGCCATCAGCTATGTAACTTGACTTTCAGATTCTATTCTCAAAGCTGTCAGGTGGAAAAAAATTGTTTTATTTACAAAGGACCTACCTGTGATTAAGACTCACAAACATGAAATGTCAGGATATTTTTACCGTCACTTTTCTCAAAATATATTCTGTGTTGTACAAAATAATTGTTTTTGCCATATTACATCCACATCATATTAATCACCTGAACCAGTTTCATTATGTCTTCCCTCTGTATTTCAAACACCTTAGCAATACAGCACAGATTTATGAACCTTGAGAGAAGAACCATAAAAAAAGAGCAAAAAAGCAAACAAACTGTGTTTACCCTGTCTAAAATGGAAAAACCTGAGTGTACCAATATACAAACAGAATTAGAAGTTTCTGTTCTGAAAAAGAAATGCCTGAAAAACACCACAGTTTCAGAACATATCATTGTATTCAGTGTAGGAAGTGAAGACAAGAGACAATTTATTCTGCAGCTGGTTTAGAAATAAACACAGCCATGGAAGATAAGGAGTGAAAGAGGGATAAATCCTCCTGAAGCACACTTGATGGACAGACAGGCTACCATTAACAATGCTGTTGCCTTTGTAAGTACAGAGTGATGTAGAGATACCCTTGCATTTATACTGTAGACACAGTCCTTGAAGATTTTACACCTCCAATTCCTTAGAATTATCAGCTATCTTCAGCCTGTCACTCATCCTGGCAATCTTAGATTTCTAGCTTGCAGGCCAGGCAGATTATTGACAAAGCAATCCAGGATGATATAATACACCCTGACAAACAATAGTGAGGGGGATTGTGTTTACCACTTTCATTGCACCAATTCAGCTAAATTAATTCTTAATGCCAAAAGTAAACTTTCTCTTGATAAGCATTCACTCCCCTTGCACTATTTTTTGTGGCACTAGCCTCCTCTAAGTAGAGTAGCAATGCATCTTGATCCATCTGATTTAACCTACTTCTCCCTAATAAAAGTGATAATAAGGTTATTCATACAGTACCTAACAAGCATATAGTTAGCAAAAAAATGCTGGTGTACAGGAAAATCAAAGCTATAATTTAAGTGGAAAAAATAGGCTGGAATATTTTAAACTTAGGTATATTTTTCTGTCCTCACCTTACCTACACCTACTGAGACTGTAGCACACATGGTAGGATAAGCACTGGTGAGAGATATAAGCAATCATGTGAACAAGCAAAATAAAATTGTCTTTGAAAAGGCTTTTTTTCTTTTTTGTTTTCTCCATCATGATTTTTTCCACAGGGGCATTTTTAAGTTATGAGGTTATACAGTCTGTGGATAGAAAAAGAAAAAGGGGTTAAAGTGCAGAACGGATCCTTAGCATTAGGCATGACTATATACTGCTGAATTACTGAACTGATTACTATGACTAGTTTCATAAAAGGATTATTTTATGCATTCAGGATGAAAAAAACACTGATTTAACACCCAGAGCTTCAGCTGCAACTCATGCAAAGGTGTGGAAGAAAACATCACATTTGCTTACTTATCAATATTGATTAATCTCTTCTCTGTCATTTTTTATCAGACACAGCAATGCTAATCCAAAAAAGATTTATGTGCCAGGAGTTTAGTCATTTGCGTGAGATGAAGTTGTAAAACAGAAGTTAAAAACTTAATCCTAACAGTCTTCAATGGAAGAAAGCATTATACAGTGGTTTGCTATTCTTTCTGAGCACTGAAAATAAACTCCTAACATTATCTAGAGGTAATATTTCAAAATGATCTGATCAAACAATGATTCAAGTTCATCTTTACCTCAGAATTTTCAAATTCAGGACAAGATGAATCTCACATTTTTTCAGATGTTTAAACCCTGTTAACTGGAAATTATGCCAAAACAAAGAGAATTTCTGATAACTAAATATACACTTGTATTGGTTCATATAAAAATGCTTTAATACCTCTCCAGCGCATAAAACTAAGTTAATATGATAAATATGATAAACTCTATAGCAACTGCACATGGGACCTAGGTTAGCTGGACCTTGATGGCCAAGAATGAGATTTCTGACCCTTTCCTTTAACACGGCTCCATTAGGTAGCCTAGGTGCTTTTGCACTTATTCAAAACTTTATTGTGAAGTTCCTCTTCTCGAAAACATGCCTTTTTAGGAAAGTAGCAGCAAAATTGATCAACAATATTATATTTTTTAAGAAGAAACATGGAGGAAAAGCAAGGAAATTTATTTTCCTCAGTTTTCTGATAATTGTTGCTTTTCTGCCTAATGTAAGAAGGAAAAGAAACATTATGAGAAAAGATGACATTATTGTGAAGAGCAATAAAATATTATTCTGAAAAACAGCTTCAGAGTTTTGTTTTCTTGCTCTCAACTCACAATCAAGCATTGAAATACACTCCTCCTACACCTAGTATGGTTATGGTTTGGTTTATGGCTATTTGCCCCTCAATGTTTATGGAAAAACTGTTATTTAATTTAATAAGCATATTTTTCTCCTTCTCAAATTCTTAAATATTTGGATAATTTTCAGATTAAAATGATCTTCCCTCTTTTCTGTATCTGAAGCCTAGAAATTCCTCTTGTACTTTGTTGAGTACCTTCCAGTGAGGGCACCTATAGGTCTTTACTTGACAGTCTCATTTTTCAGGGAGAAACCTCTTCTCTGCCTCCCTCTGAAATTTTTTTCCACATTTTCCTTTGTTTTAAATTTTTTAAAAAATTATTTGCTTGCTGTAGCTTGGCACTGGGTATTACCATCAGTAATAATATTCACTAATTACCTTTTAATATGACTACAGTTTTAAAATTGTAAAAATGAACAGAGAAGTTAAAGCCACTGTAAGTCATTGAGACCCAGACTCCTAAGACAACTGAAAGTGTCTTGGATTCAAGCAGAACTATTTAATTACAGATAATGTTGGTTTTTAACAGAGCTAATTACACCAGTTCAAACCTCAGCTAGATGTAGGATGAGATTAGAATGTATCTCATTGCTGGCATCTTCTGACATATAAGAAAAACATATTCCGCTCATGGTCTATATTTTTCAGAACAGGTCTCATAAATCAGCCAACTGGCTTTGAAAAGTCTCTCACCAATTTTTAATTGCACTTGGTAATATGAATTAAATAGTCAGAAAAAATAAAGTTCATGAGTAAGTGAGTAAGTTGCAGTGTGCTATGATAGCTGAAGAATTACCATTTGATGAATCCTTTATTATCTGATGTTAATTGTAGCAGTCTAGGACATTTGAGGCAATCAAAATTACACAGGTTTAAAATGTAGTTTTAAAATATAAAGATAGATGAAGACTTGCACAGTTTTCAACATTTTGTTTATGTTCTGTGAAGTAAAAGTAAAGGAACTGGTATCACAGCAGCAGTAGCAGAAAGTATTATACTGTGCTACCCTAAAGCATGAATTTGAAAAAAAATATTTAAATCAATGACATTCCCATTATAGAAAGCTGGAATGGGTTCAAGTCTTTAAAAGTTCTTCCATCTCAAGAGCAGCACCTACAATGGAATTTGACCTCTGCAGTGACTGCAGCTTCAAAGGGCAAATATTTTGACACGATAGAAAATCCTGCAAATAACAAAAAAGGAAATATAATCTTGACTACTCTGCAGATGCTGACAGAAAGCAAAACTCCCTGAATTATAACAATGATAATTTGTTAATTTTAATTATTTATATGGAGATGACAGCCGAGTGCCCAAAAATCTTTCTATTGAGAATCCTCAGTATAAATCTCTCTGATATACTGCAATGCTACTTCATCTCTGCTGCCAGCTGGGACACATAAAGCCCCTCATTAGTTCACGCCTCCGCTTACAAGGATAGCTTTAACAAAGGGATCTAGCATGTGTTAATGACTCTTAAAATTAAGATATGACTGTGGCACAACAAAAAATACCTTTGTCTTATTAAAATGATTTGGTAACAGCAGTGCAGAGCTGCTGTTTGTATTTGCTTGTCTCCACACATTTTAGTTCAGACAGAAAATAGTGGATGCACTCTGGAGAAACACATAATGAAGTCAGATAGAAAATCTTGGCTTGCTTCAGATATGAATTCAATTCATTCTTTCCTGCATATGAGACAATATACACAGAAGAAAACACTGCTGACATGTTTTAACTTCACTGATGCTGAAGATGTTTTCTCTTTAGCTTGTGCTTTTTAGTCTTCACCTGAAATATGATATATCTGATTACTGGAGATGGTCCTGAAATCAGTTTTTATCTTTGGCTTTTCATCTGATATTCACTGAGCACCACTGCTCAAATTTCTTTTCATAATTTTGTCAGTTAATTCACATCTAGCAAAGTGCAAAAAAAACCCCCAGATGTTAGGTTGTCACCTTTTGTATTACTGCTCAGAGCTCCTGGCGGAGGGTGGGGGGGGGGCGTGGGGACCGGGTGTTCTGCAGGTTTTCCAGGGGAAAGGGCGGGAGAAGGGTTCTAAAATTCTGGAAAAGAATACTGGTCTTGTAGTTAAAAAGAGGAGAACTGGAGTTCACCTGTCATAAGCAGGTACTTTGGTTAAAAACTATTCCCTAGAGCCATGCTTTGCAATTGAGCATAAGTCAGAACAATGTGTCAAGACTTGGAGCACAGCTCTTCAATGTCTAACACAACTATTAGAGAAAGAGCTAAAAAAATTTGGTTGTCAGCATAATTTGAGTTTAAAATGATTTTAAAGGAATGTCTAATTTCTAATTAGCCTCTTCAGTGCATTACAACGTACATTTATATCCAGGTTAAGAAACCTAGTGTAATCTTTTTAAGTCGCGTATCTTGTATGCTATGTAACTGTCCATAGAAAACAACCAGAATTGCTAAATTAGCTGTGACCTTTAGCATGCACAGGTCACATTAGAGAAAGCCTTATATGAAAGAAATATTCAACTGTACTTAACTAAAAGAGACCCTTTTTCTGACACTAGCCCTGCTAAAATGTGCTTTACTCCTGCCTGTAAGGCAAAATATCAAAGTTTGCTGTTATGCTCACACACCTCATTTTTATAGTCTCTCTTTTAGTAGCATCTAGGTGAATTACTTGGTTGAATAGAAATATTTTGTTTTGGATATGGTTTGTCATGGTATGAGGATTTATGCCAAATACCAATGCCATGGAAAAGATTTTGCAGCAGCAATGGTGTTCTGGTCAATGCTCCACCCTGGCGCCCAAAGCTCTCTCTGTGCTGGCAACATAGTCCACAGTTCTTAAGAAAAAGCACTGCAGGGCTCAATAGTGAAAAAACTATGAATACGGTAAGTCACAGCATGAATGTATTTGTGAATTTTATCTATTTCTGCTGCAGGAAGCTATAAGAGTAAAGGGAAATATACCTTGAGTCCTATAATCTCAGAACTGGGAAACGCTATTCAGGTCAAGGGCTGAATGTCACTGCCCATGATTTTCACAGCGGTATTGCCCTGACTCTGAGGCTCTACCAATTATAGGGATTTTCAGGACCTCTCTGAACTTTTCCAACTAGACTTTTTGCAAGTAGACTTAACTGTGAGAGAGAGTCTGAACCAGTCAAAATTGAGACAGTGGCACTGAATTAAGTAGAGTTGGCTACAAATGAAGTGTCTCAGAAGTGCTGGTTCTGACAGTTCCAGGAATGGTCAAATTTTAAAGGGCATTTAGCATTCACACACTAGATATAAGCAAGAATTGGCACTGCTCTAAGACCTTTTGTAATAGCATGATTAACTTTTAAGTTAAATTAAAATAAAAAAATCTCAGATGTCATACTACTGTCACAGAAAACAAATGAGCAGATACAAAGATAAACCACAATAACTTTCAAATCCTATAACATTCATCTTGAGAGAGAAAATAAATCTTGGAAGAAAATAGATTTGCCTGTCACTCTAACAAAAGCAAAATGTTAGTTAGTATATTTTAAAAAACATGTTCCAAATATTTTAATTGTAATATTGGATTCAAGAGGAGAATAAAATAATTTATCAAAAAATGTTATCCTCTACACTGTGATTTTTATATGAGAATTAAAGACTAAGTAGTGATAAATAAACCAAAGATAGTGGCTTTGTTCCCAAGGATAGCGGAAAGGTAGGAAAAGGCAGGGTGAGTAGGAAAAGAGCCAGCAATCATATCATACACCAACCACAGTGATGTTACTTCATGAATCCATAAATTTGCAAGTGAAAATTGTACAGCTTTTTCTTGAATTTCACAGCTGTGCATTTGCAGCTTAAAAATATGTAACTTCTTTTTTTTTTTGAAATTGTGCACAAGAGTTTGTGCTTGTCAGCTAGATGTTCGGTTACTGCAGGCAGAAAAAACAGTAGCAAAGCATGGGTCAAGAGAATCTCATCTGGTCACTGATCTGAAGGTGACAGCCCAGCTGATGACATTATCTGTCAAACAATCATGTAATAGTATTTTGACTACTAAGTGGCACAAACTGTACAAAGCAGTTCAGGACAAACCCTTTTGGCACAGGCTAACTTGCTTTTCTCAATGATCAGAGGAGTCCTTCGCTGACAAAATGTGAAATCCTCTGCATTATAACCGAATTATATTTTGCTTAACTTAAAAAAAAAAAAGTCCCTAAGGATTTATTTTGAAACACATCTATCCTTTGTCTATACTAAAACCCCAAAAAACCAAAGGAACAAAACCCAACCAACCAACCAAAAAAATTCCGAGAAATTTCAGCATCTCACCGTTTCAGCACGAGATAAAAAACAGATACAACTTCTATGAAAGAGGATGATTTTATGTCTTTTTGAACAAAAGTAGAATTCTTTATTACATGTCTGCAAACATTTTTTTCTACTTTCACTTGCCTGAATCATTAAAAAAATATACATGAGAGCATGGGACAGTAGATTTTGCAAAACTGATATTTACAGAAAACAATTTGGGCTTCTTCCTTCAAAATGTCATCTTTATATTTCTGTTTGTAAATCTAAAATCTATTTGAGCTACAATTTTAAAAAAGTCTTGGCAGTGTAAGTGTCTTGTGAAGACAGAGAATACTCAGGATTTTATGTGATATTTTTAGAGCTTTGAAATATACAGACAAAAACATCAAATATTTTAATGTATGTAGAGAATGGTCCTAAAAATTCACATGCATTTAAAAAAATGCATTGCATACTAAACTACAGTATTAAATACTGTGAGATTAAATTGTTCAGCTGAAGTCCTGAGATCTGACAAGCTTTGTTTGGTGCAAGCTCAGAAGAGGATAGTGAAAGAAAGTGGATTGCAGGTAATGTTGTGTTTTCTTATGAGCCAAATGCTTGACATATCAGTAGGTGTGTGTTTGAGTTTAAGGTATTTCTAATATGTACCTGTGTACTTGAAAGCATTTATATCCTTTTTTGAAACTGTAGAAATATTTACCAACAGGTCCAGAAAGAAAAAGAATTAATATACTTCAACAGCTCTAGTATCTTTGTCAGACATATACCAGATACACAATTGTACGCTGCCTACAGACATAGAGACTCATAGGCCTGTTGGAAATCCTTCAGTACAAGTATGATTGAAAGAGGTTTGAAATCATGAAAAAAAATACCCTACCTATGAAATTGCTGTTTAGGTGTAAGTATGCTTTCAATGCTTTCTTGAATGCACCGAGCAAAAGCATGCATTTCTTACGTTCACACAGAGTGTAGTAAAACCTAAAGGATAAAATCATTAAAATTTTGGCAATAAAAACATTCAAAGACATCTATAGTTCATTTTCTTTTATGACAAGGCCAAAGATTTTATTTGGTATTTATTCACATCCAGGACTGCATGTGTCCCAGAAGGTCTGTCGTGCTTTTGGGCAGACCTTGCAATCTGTACAACTTAAAGACACTTAGGACCTTGATGCAAATTTTACAGCTTCCAGCGGCAAGCAAGGGCTTGCTCCTTACCAATTAGTTAGAAACAATCATTAAGGACAGATAGAAAGAGGGAGTCTAAAACTAAGTATTTCTACAGTAGGTCTGAATTGCTAGCTAGAAACTCAAATGGATTTCAATGGAAATTTACATGAAAAATTATGAACATTGATGTACCAAGGTCTAGCAGGTGTTAACAAACTATAACACAAGCCAACTTCTGGCCTACTGGGTCATGATGTAGAGAATTTGAAGTAAAAAAGTTTTTAAAAATAGTAGGAGATAAAGTTGAATACCTAAGTGATACCAAGCTAAAGCCATAATTTCTGAGATTTTGAGTAGTGTTTAATCACATATCTAAATACAACTTATTCACTTTGCTGATCAGTCTCATGTTTGACCTAATTTATAACCTAAGTAGTTCATAGATGCTTCCCATTTTAATTTAAAAAATAGGCCTGCTTCTTGTCATAACAGCATAATGATCATTATGCTATAATACAGATTTAGATACATGCAAAGCCATTTTTTTAGGTTCATACCTTATCTGGTACAAGACCATATTTTGTACTGAAATGCAAAATGGGTCATGGTGTTTGTTTTTCTACATTTTTTCTTTGATTGAAAAATCAAATCTCTACATAAGAAGCTCCTGTCCACAATATATCCTGGAATAGATCTGCAGCAAACTGAAGAATGTCTGCTACAGAAATCCAAGCTTAACACTATGAAAACATTTTCTGTACTTGAATTCTGTTCTTCATACTAGACAATCTCCCACTATTCAAAGCCAGTTCTGTACTTTCTCTGTCTGACAACTGTTGTCCTTGTTGGGGCAGTACTCTTAAGATAAATTATGGATGCAACGTGAAAGCTGTAAAATTTGTTGTATCTTCTATTATCTCCATGTTAAAGGCCACAAAAGCTCTTCAGTGAAGTCAGCCATTAAGAAATGACAGGTATTGCTATCAGCCTTCTTTATAGCCTATTACCTGCAATGACAGCAGCTGCTACACTACTACTGTACAGCCTATCACGTTATTTGCAGCTAAAGCCAGCTACTGTATCATTTTGGCTCATTTTCTTGACAGTGCCATCATAAATCCATGCAGCTGCAGGGTAACTGTCGGCTGCCTCGATTATCTTCATAGCTCGAATGAATCTTGAAATGTGTGTAACAGGCAATGACTGTTATGGATCAGGCACAAGGGCCATTCTCTATCCATTCTGTCAGGTCTGTGAAGCAATGCCTGCCACAAAGAGAGTTCCTAAACTACTGTCATGTAATCTAGTAAAGTACCTGAACTTGGAGAAATTTCGTAGTTCTCACTGAAGCTTTTGTGTTCTCAAGTTGCTTCCCTAAATAGCCGTGTTAAAAACAATCTCTTTTGATGTCCTAGTGGAAGGCTTTGAGACTTGTATTATTATAATTATTATGATTATTTTGATTACAAATTTTATTATAATTATAGTCATATATCTATGTATTTATTTTAAACAGATGTCTCTGAATGGTACGGAGACACCTGAAGATCCCCCACAGAATAAACCGGATGAACATTGATTTCCATCCTTGGGATGAAGGAGGGCAAGGGAAAATCTTCTCAGGAACAGTGGTCTGAATGAATCTAATATACATGTCTAAAAGCTTTTTAGTAGTAAATTTGTCGTGTTTCTACTAATTTGTGAGTGCTTCCACTGCGCATAGTCCTTCAGGCAAAAGAATAAGGTACTAAACTGTACCTCTGTGGGACTTAGGGATGAGGTGGGCAGTGCAAGGCAAAGCTGGATGAGGTAAGAGGCATTGATAAGACAAAAAGGAGTGCTGAGAAATCCTGGGTATTTCATGCCATCATTTTCTTAACACAAGAGTTCAA
>NW_005054352.1:1609473-1701837 GCF_000277835.1 Geospiza fortis | reverse complement strand
CAAGACAGTACAATAAATCAGTCCAGACTTACCCTACCTAGCCTCAGGTTACAAGTGAAAAGCCTACAAAAGGAGCTTTATTGACCTCAGTCCTTATGTAGTCAACATATAAAAGTGAAAACTTCCAGATTAAATTCACCTAAGTTTCAGCCCTTGGGTTGTAGAGACAACTTCAGACTCTTACCACTTAATTTCAGTGCCCCAGTTAGACATTTAGAATTAATTGAGATGGATCTGATGTGCTATGTACTCTATTAATGCTTGATTTAAATATTTTCCATTATTATGAAATCTTAAAAGTTAAACAAAAACCAAAAAGTTAGACTTGGAACAATGTAGTTTTATTCCCCTTGCTGGGTGATTTTTATCAAGTACCAGTATGTATTGAAAATACTGAGAAAATATGTCTATTTTTTTTGCTGATCCTTCATAAACCCTACATAACATATATCCCAAATACTTATATTAAGATTGCAAAAAGGTAATTTTCATGATCAGTGTTCTATCGTGTTGAATCTCAGTTTAAATTTCAGGGAAGTAAAGGTGAAAATTTCACATAATTATAAGAGTTTTAGATGGATTCTGTTTTTCCATCTTGAGAAAGGAAAACCAACATCTGATTAATCAAGGTGCTTAAATATTTGTGCTACTTGGAGATGGATTTATTGTAATTATTTCCACTTGGATTATTCACATGCGACCGGTGGGAAGATGCCTCTGACTCAGAATTTATACCAGTATATTGTATGGCAGTATCTTCAGAGCAGGAGAGAAATGTCATCTCTACAATGTAGCTTTCAGTTCCTCTATGAAATTTAGAGTTTCAGAAAGTTTATTTGAATGCGGCCTTGAAGTACCCTTTGACATGTAGCCTGCCTCAGATAAGTTCTTGCGGATGAGAAGGGTATTTTGATGCATCAACTTGATTTTAAATCAGTAAGCCATAGGTCATATCCAAGCCTAGGGACAGACTTAGAGATCATCATCTATCCGAAATTGTACACTTGGTCTTCCTACGTAAAGAGAAGGACCTTCAGTGTTTGGGTCTAGACAAGTCTATTACAGTTCTGCTTTATAACCTACCAATTACAACAGCTTATTTTGGCTATCTTCTAAAGGTAAAGTGGTATAAACAGACTCCAACAGGTTTACTTTTTCAGCAACATGTCTTCCTGCCTTTATTAAAGTTGGACAAAATCACTGTTAATTGACTCACTGGAATTAGACAAGTCTGTATCTGGGCAAAAAAAATTATATAATTTGATTTATGATTTAATATACTAACTGACTTGAATTTCCCTCAGAATTAAATCAGCACTGTGGGTAAAGAAAAGACCACAGGAAATGGTAGGATCCACTTCCTGTAACTGTTCTTTTACTCTCATCAGTGGCCTTTTAGAATATAAATTGAACACAAATTGTTAATAGAATAATTTACAATTCAACATGAATAATAAATGTGAAGGGTTATTTAGTCTCTCTCTATATATTTCTGCTAAAATAGAGCTTTTCTTCTGGCCATCCTGTCGTAATTTCACTTTAATTAAAAAAACATTTTACTGGTATATAGAACACCTCTGTAATTTAGTTCTTGCAATAGATATTGAAGTAGCAAGAACATTCTAAAAAAAGACTAAATATTGTTGTAACAAATTTTAGAAGAGCTCTTCAAAAACTCTTAAATACTTCAAATAGCACAATTTCATATTTCATAGCCGGGAGATGCTCCTACAAGACATGGAAATTCTCTATGTTGGGAATATGGGTGTGGACAGTAATGGAATATAAAATTAAAATATATAATTGAAGGCATTACACAGATGGGTGCCTACTTTAATCTATAAGAAGAGCAGGTCTTATGAACAGAAATTTGTTAACAAAAACTGGCAAAGACTTACAAGAAAAAGACCCCTATGCAAAAAGATTGCACATGAAATCCTGAGGATCTGTCTTCTTTCCTAATCTCTACTCTTTAACGTTTTCTGAAAGCAGTAATACCAGTGCAGTTAGTGGCTTGGGACCCAGAAGATGCCCAGAAATATTAGGTACCCATTAAATACCCATAAAAAATAGAATTTTTTCTGAAAAATGGTATTTTCCTATACAAGTGATCTGTTGATCAGAGCAAGAATAAGGCTCGAAGAAGCCCCATATAAACAGTTTACAAAATTGAATATAAGACGATGTATAAAACATCTAGAAATAGATCCCAGGACTTATTCCCACATTCATAAAAGAGTAGAATAATCCTTCTTTTTAGAAGCATCTATAAACATGTACATGAAATAATACATTAAATTTATTATAAACCATATATATTTTACATGCACTAGAGATATTACTAGAATTGATTCAAATTTGGTTCTCAATTTTATTAACATTTTGTGCAAATCATCAACAAGTGAAATAGTCATTCACTCCTTATCTGTTTTCTCTCCTGTTGGTAGGTCTTATTTCAGCTCTTGACACGGGCATTTTAATTTATCTGATAGAAAGGAATTCTGGCTTCAAATGTAAACACCCTGGTTGTGTATCCATTTCTGCAACTTTTTCTGTACTACAAATTGGGTGAGTCTTTTCTGGACTCTGATGATTGTTGGTTTTGTTGGGCTTTTTTTTGAATGTTGCAGCTCTTACATCCAATAGTTTATATATTTGGGGAACAGTTTTTTTTTCCAGTCTTGTCTTCTTTAGCAAAGAACTCAGCACTTTCTGGTCATCTGCTATGTAATTCATTTCCACTTAAACCACCATTCCTTGCATGTTTGGTTATTGTAATTGAATGGAAAAAAAAAAACAATAAAACACCAGCATGTAAAAGATTTCATTGGAAATCATTTCAGCACTACTTTAAAAATAGATAAAAATTATGTAGAAAATTGTGCTTGAACCAGCAGGTCCAAGGTTCTGATAACAAACATGGTAAGTTTTTTTCTTCTCTGAAGCACAACATGATTTGTGAGGCCACGTGTCCATTTCTTAGGTGAAGAGTGCTCCAATGAGCACATTTGTGATTAAAGCAGTATGAGGCAACATAACAAACTTAAGATGAAAAAGGGGTCCCGTGGTACATTGGCTCCTGGAACGTCAACAGTACTTGTACTGCTGATTACAGTGGAGCACAGAGATCTGCCCAGAGGGCTGTTCTTTTGGTAGCTCTGAACATGATGGTTTTTCAGGTAGAATCATAGAAAAAATTCTGTGGACATATGGGTTTGCCCAACTGTTTCTATTTTTCTTTAATGATTTAAAATTGCCAGTTTGTGACCTGTCACATTTTCTTTGCCTTGTATCTCAAAAGAGGAGTTTTTTTCCACAAAATATTTTATCAAATTGAAATTATTTTCCATTTCTCCATAGAGAATTCTCCAAAGCTCTGGCACAGTGTTACCATCATTTTTAAGGTTGCTGCATTTTACTTTGTGGTCAGAAATTTGTGGAAAGATATTTGTACATAAACCTCACAAAATCCTCTCCCAAATGTTATCTACTAGAAGGTCAATGTTAGAAAGTAGAAAAACATATTGTGCAGAGAAATTTTCATATGAATGTTTAGACATGCATATCTCAGCCTCAGGGCTTGGACTGAAGCTTTTAATAGCCCAGGTGATGAATATTAAATTTGTATTCTTATGACCACAGATGATTAAATGAGGCAGAAAGTAACTCAACCACACCCCTTAAAGATGTACCTGTCAATAAATGTACTTCTTACAAGTAAAATGATGGTGTGGTGAGATAGAGATTATTACAGATTAGTAAATGTAATACACTTACTACATATTTATATAATAGGCATCTGTCTGTAAGGGATGACATTTTCAAACCTTTTTGGTGGAATGTTGGTAGGAAAGTAATTAAATGCAAACTAAAGGATCCAGCTATGGTATTGATAGCTAGAACCAAGCATACCTGGCTAGTTACTTCATGTATCACTTAAGGGAAAATTCAAAGAAAATAGTAAAATAAAATTTAGTATCTATATTCATGAGTTTTAAGAGTTGTTTGGTGTTGTTTTGTGTTTTTTTTTTAAATTTAAATGGGAAGGTTATTTATTTTAAATAGTGGCACCTCATTCAAAGATTTACCACAATTTAAAAAATATATCTAATCTTATTCTTTTAAGATAAGCATTTTTTTTCTCTTTTTCACAAAAATACTTGTCATCAAGTTGAGAAAACATCTCAAATTCCAGGTATGGTGAAGAAAAACTCACATTTTCTTTTGGTTTTTCTTGATAGTTTGTGGCAGTCTTCTTTTAAAGGTTTTGGGCAAGTCCTACCATCGTTATACTCACCCAGTATGTTTATTTGACTAATCAAATTTTAATTTGTACTTTCGAGCTGTGAATAATACATGAATTATTTATTTCACATGCACAAAGCCACACAGGGTTTTAAGTCATTAAATGATTGTCCATTAACTTGACTCTGGAAATTCTGAAGACAGGATAAAAAAAAAGTACTGTTCTACATTATTTGATGCAAGATTCGTTCTCATATTTATTTTACAATTACTGTTTCTGGTATGAAAGTATATTTCCAAACTTTTTAGACTTCCAAAAATGTAAATTTTTTTTTGCTGTAGGACCTATTAATAAGATTCAGACAGTTTTAATTGTTGGAAAGAAGAGAAACAAACACATGCAAAATAATTTTTCTACAGCTTTTGGCAAGAGGATTTTAATTTGCTAGGGATTTTTTATTTGTTTGTTTTATTTTTTCTCTTTTTAACACTTATTTCCATTTTTGTTGGATAAGTGACTGAAGATATTGCCATTAAGGTGCTCATTAGACATTTATGTTTAAGGCCAAAGGCAAGTCCAGCATAGACAAGCACCTATAACTATTTTCTCTATATGAATTAGACCCTGAAGAGGCTTAGAGCAACGCAAATTTTGTATTTCCTTTGTGAGGCTAATAATTTATAGCTGTCAGTGATGGTGCTATCAAATCTCTCACAGGATAAAGTAAGCAAATTATTTAGGTGACATTACTTTAGGATTATATGACATACATCACAAAAACATCTCTTCATTATTACTACTTAGCTTGTCCTCCTCCACAGAGTCATTTGGAAGAACAGCTCTTGAAACCCATGTATGATTTTACAGGCTTTTGTTCAGTGGACAGGCCACCCCTTCTTTTGTATGTTTTGGATCATCTTCCCAGGAATGAACTCTCTTTCTTTAATCATGACCATGAGTACTGCAGCCCCTGTGTTTGTCTGCATTGAAAAATATTTATTTATTTCTGTGTAGTGTACCAATACATAAAGAATTATTTTGTCACCATTATCTGTTGTCGTCACTATTTATCACTTTCCCAGGCTTTGTGTCATCAATAAAGTCTACGATTAAAGATTTCATATTTTCATAAGTACAATATTAAATAGCATTGGACTAATTACTAATATCTGAGCTCCAATGAAAATATATTTGAAAAAAGTTGTATTCAGATTTAGTTTTTTATATTCAGCAGTAAATCAATCAAGTTGTGATCAGTGAACCACAATTATATTCTGTGTTTGATTCATAATATTTTATTCCTGTAGTCCAGAGGATTACTCTGTAACAAGCCCAAAGATTATTAAGTATATTTTTACAAAACTCCCTAGAAATACGAAACATTGTAAGCATATTAGTTTGACAAGATCTACTCTTCATAAACCCATGTTGGTTGGCATACTACTCTCTTTCAATATCTCATTAATTTTGTCCTTGTCTCATGCTAGGCATTCAGGTTTTTTTTCCTTAGGAATAATATGAGCTCAAATGGTTTAGGGGTGTTTAAATCAAAAGGTTTATCCTTCCTCAAGGCTTCTTTCTATATTCTTCTTTTTCCTGATTTTTAAGACTTACAAGACTGAATTCAAGTTAGATTGTTTTTCTATTAAAATATATTGTTTGGTATCTGCTTTCTCATACTCTATTATTCTTGAAAGGAAAATTAAATTCCCATATGATAGGAATATATTATTTAGGTTCTCCTGCTAATAAAAACCAGAAACACTTATTGGCTATTTTTGTAAATTTTAAGTAAATCTATCAGTTTCATCTGGCTAGGGCTATGTATTTGCTTGCTATTTCCTAAACTATTTAAAAACTAATAAATACTTGCTATCACTAAATTCTGTACTTGTGCTCATTACCTCCTTCAGCATGTCCCACTTCGTGTTTTCTAACTCAGTCCTTTCTAAGTGCTTTACAACGGGCGCTTTTCTCACATTCTATGAACACATTCTTTGTCTGATTCAAAGGAATATTTTTCTCCCCTTACCTTGCAAGAGTCTTCCCAACAACCGTATCTACTATTTGGATGAAGATAATTTCCTACGAGACTGCAGGTGTACATATTTTCTTCGGAAATGTTCAGGGCCATGTAATTAATCTATTGCTGTGGTTGCTTACATGAAGTAGCATTGCTCATAAGTGTCAGTCTTAGATTTTTAAAAACCTTTATGTTAATCATCAGGTTATTTCTGCTGGAAAATAAAAAAATATATAATTTCTGTTTTGTTTTAATTCCTTTTAGAAAGGATTATTGTATTTTGAAAGGTTTGAGGTTTTTTAAAGAAGAGAGTGCATCAATCAATATATTTTGGAAATTATTTTTATAAAAATATTTTTATTGTAAGCTAAATTTTTCTCACCCATCTATTGAAAAAAATTCAAAATGCAGAAATATCAGTGAGCTGACTTTTTTGTGTGAGTTTAATGTCTTCTTTCAGCCCAATGTCCTGATCTGCCAAATGAAATACATTCGATGTGACAGATTATAATCATTCAGCTTTATAAACCAGCCTGTTAATATTACAGTTTACATTGATGCAATGTGGTTTGGAGAATTCAAGACCATGGGCTCATAAGACATTCAAGACCATGGGAATTCAAACCATGGGTTCGTAAGACATCAAGGTTATACAGGATAGTCAAATACCTTTGACTAGACAAACTTTAAAACTTCATATATTAAAAACTTCATAAACATGAAAGTGATAAAAAATAGAATATGAAATGTATGTAAGGCTATACCTTTCTTAAAAGGTCTTGAAGTATTATTCAGATCAAATATCAGTTTCATAAGCCAAAGAGTTAAAATAGCAAGTTCCCAGAAATGTACAGATATCTTCTCTTTTTTTTCAGTATTTTTGACCATCTATGACTACTCAAGATTTAATGCAAGAAGATTTATCATTCATCCATGATATTGGCAACTGAAGCCACCACAATATTGACTACATTTATTTGTGGAATTTGTCTTTGAAATTTAGACATAGGGTACAACAGAACCTTCTTTTACAAGGGAATATGGAGGACCAGAAGACTAAAATATTACTGCATTAATACTTGTGAACACTTTTCTTTCTGTTGTGTATTTGATACTTTCAGAATATTTAGAGCAAAGACCTCCAGAAGGAACACTATGATTTCCTGCAGCAGATTTTTGGTTCTTCTGTTTCTGGGCATTTCTCTCCATTAAGCTGTCTTTAGTAAAAGCCACAAAGAAAGTAAATGAGACTTGCAAACTACTTCGGGAAAAAAATTCTTATTTTCAAGCAAAAACTCAACACAGACAGCTTTGATGAGAGTTTTACAATGTGATAAAGTATAGGAAGGGATGTCCAAACAGTATGGGTAGAAATGTTGGCATTAATTTGCAGTAGAGGTAAATTGCTGACAGCCATTTACTCATGATGCTTCAGGGAATACTCAGAGCCCTGATTTCTGACCCAAACAGTTACACGTTGCTTATCCTTCAGCAATGCCTGTAATGTGATCAGTAAACTCAAACTTAGCAAATTAATGAAAATAGAACAAAGATGTCAGAACTGCAAAAGACACAAAATTTTCTTCCTATTTTCACAAAATAAATGAAGTCCATATTTTTATTAATTCTGAATTTTCCAAGGTTTTACTTAGGAAAGCTTTTTCTTTTAGTGTATTATTTTGAAATCTAAGGATTCTTCTTTCTTCTTTTTTTTTCTTAAACTGGTGAAGAAAATCTGTCAAACTCTAATAGCAGCAGTACATCCTTTCTGTTGCATTTGATAGAAAATAGATCCATTGTGTACACCAAGCCACACCATGCGAAGATAGTGGACTGATACTAGGAAAGGCACCTCTCCAATCTTTCTTTATTTGTAAATATTTTTCAATGTGTTTCTACAATAAACTTTTTCTGATTAACTAGGTATAATTGTATAATTGTTATGACAGATACCTATAGAGATTGAAAAATTTTCAAGGCAGTTGTAAAGCATTAAAAGCCAAAAGCTCTATTAAAATAAATGATGACAGTGTGTTTTACATTCTTTCTATTTCAAATTTCAGATTTTCTTCCCTGTCAGTCTCTTACTGCTATTAATTTCTGAATTTCTGATTTTTCCCTTACTTCAGCTGGGTAAGGAGAATGTCCCATCAGTGCTCACTCATAATCTTTAAGAACATCAAATATGTTTTTCCATTACAATAAATATAATCTCTTTTATACATGTATGATATCTGAGAGATTCTTATGCAACAAGTGTAAGATAGTAAATAGATAATTGGGTAGATATAATTTATGTCTAATTTATAAAAACAAGATGAAAAGAACACCACACAAGTAAAATTCTACTGTATAGGACCCTTAAATGTCCCCAAAGAAGCCAATTTGTTTGGCGATAGGAGGAACACAATATGTACTGTATTTAAACTCTACCGTACCATTTGTGGAAATAATATTTTGACCACAGTTAAGGACATTCTTGTCTGATCTCCCTTTCTCTTCAGCCCTTTCCTGAAGGACATTACATTATACACAGAAAATGAACATTATTACCATCTGTTGGCTGTTTGGTCAGCTATACAGAATGAGGTAGCAACTCAGTTTGGAATAGCAGGTGCCTGTGTTTAAAGAAAATGACAAAAACTCAGAGTACTAACTGCTGTACTAACTACTGTTTTAAGAGGAAAAACCAAGTTTTGGACTGATTGTACAAATTAACTACCTCTTTCACCAAGACCAAAACTAGGATACCCAAACTACAGTTGAAACCCTGGGTTGGATGGACAAGGCAGAGGGGACATAGGAAATGAAACACATTACATGAAGTTAAATATTTAGTATGAATTTCAAACACTAAATAGACACTTTAGAATTAAATGGAATATACTTACCCTTTAAATGTATGGTGCTATTTAAATACTAATGGAATTAACCCATGATAAGAGTGTTTAAAGAAAAAAATATTTTTAATGGTTGCTAAATGAAGCAAAATCTAGTTCTATAGATCTAATTTCATTAATTTTTATAAATAAAACTAAACTAAATCTATTCAATGTCAACTAGATCTGGAATTTAAACAGGAAGGAATTGAGGAAAATGAACCTGAAGAGCTCATTTGCTAGTTTGTATTGAAGAAGTAATAGAGATTAGAAAAATCTGGATTATATTCCCCATAGAAGTATAAAAAATTACACTTTAAATTGAAGTGCACTTTTGGATAGTCAATAAAAAAACCCCAAAACTAAAAATCAAGAATTAAAAAATCAATTTCAATCTAGAATTTGGTTTTATAAAATAGCGAAGTGCATAAGATAATGGAAGTGCATAAGATTAATGCCATAAAATTAAAATCATTAAGTATTGTACTACTTAAGAATTATTGAAATTCTTAATTTTTCCCACAGTGCCTTGTAAACTATTTGCATTTGCTTTCAAATATGTAAAATTCACTTAAAAGATGATGTTATACCATTCCCAATTGTTACACGAATCACATTTCTCCCTCCCTAATCCTCTTCTTTGAATTAAAGAGAAGAAGAAAGAAGAGAAAGAAAAATCTGCTGAACACTAATTATTTAACCTTACCTCCTACCTACTTTCTCTCTTTATTCTGAGGTTTCTTAAGGGCTATAATGAGCTGTCCCCACACAAACAGGCCAAATTAGTGGATAATTACTGCTGGGTCTGTGAATGTTCTCACTCCTCCTTTCTTACAGTTTCACAACATTACCAGAATGGTCTGTCACCTCCCTACCAATTAGGCACAATTACTACTTTATAACATTAGTGGTGGCAGGCTTATTACCTTAGAGAATACGTAAAAGTAACGGAGGGTTGGGGAGAGGAGGGCAGTGAATCAGGTCCAGGAGGTCATTACCACACTTATAACTTGTATAATTCTAACTTTACTTCTATTTTGCAAGACAAAAGCTTTATACACAGATAAATATGGAAGCAAAAAATTTTTGTGGCTTTGGATGTTTTTAAATTTTTTTTGTTGTTTATATTGGATTTTTCAGGTAACCAGACCATCATCACTTTTTGTCCTCCCAGGTGGTGGTGCTAATGCTCGAATTTGTTTCTTCTTTTCCTGAAAAGATGTATTTTTTCTGACTGAAAAAGATATGTTTTTCTGTCTTTTTCTGGTTGAAGTAAATACATTAACTAGGTCATGTGAAAGGCACTTTCACTGAACTTAGGCTGCACCAAAACATTCCCTTCAAAACTGTATTTAAACAAGGGAGGTCAAGATAAACCTACCTTAAATGCTCAGAGAAGGATAAGTAACTTCTAATCTTTTATAAACAATACTACAAAAGTAGCTCATTTCTGCATTTCTTGAAAAAGAAAAAAACCCAACCAAATCACCAACACACTCTCAAAAATCATGCCCTGTGATTTCTTTTTCTAATGGCTGAAAACAGAAAATTATTAATACTGTCTTTTTCACAAGGTACATTTATGAGAGTGACATGACTCTCAGAGATTTAAGGTTAAATTTAATGCCTTGAAGGAACAATCCTAATTTATTTGCTTTAAAATATCTTTCATACATCTATTTCTCCTCTCCTCTAAGAGCTTCCAAACTCTTCTGATCCTTGCGGTGGTAATTATACTTCCTAAAAAATGCCAGAGGAATTGCAGTGTTTTGGATGCCAAGCATTGGGCAGACTAATTTAATTTAAAATCATTATGGAAAATGTAGCAAAACTCTGAAACAGAGCAAACCTCTTCTATGCAGGGGTGATTATCTTACAGCAAATTGTCATATCCAGTAATTAATATAATCCCATAAACCTGCTGTTGGTTTACAGAATCTTATCTATCTTTTTCATGGAATGTTCTCAGTTTTTGTTGGTTTTTTTTTTCACAGAATAAATTGTTAATTACAAAGAGTTATAGCAGAATACGAGTAGCGTTGTCATATAATTTCATTCATTTAAGGAGTGTTACTGTGTGGAGAGGGCATCCTTGAGATGCCTGTTAAACATTTTGCTAGCACACTATCCTGCAGCACTGAACTTACAAAGGGTCTGAGAGAGCTGCCTTGTCATACTATGCAAACTGAGCAGAGAGAAGCAGTGCAAAGTTCATCTGCCATGCCTATTTTTAAGCTTGTTAAGAGTTATTTTCATTACAAGTACATTTCAGATACCAGTGTCACTTATGGAAACTACTAACCCTGTTGGAGGTAGAATTGGCAGAGTAAAAGCTAGATGGAGAATATGATATTCTTTTTAAAGACACTTTTAATAACATAATATTTTTACGTGGAATATTTTTCATCTGTGTGCACCAAGTGTCAAAGTATTTCAGAGCTATGTTCTGAAGTAGAAAGTTCATGGATTTATGTGCTTATGCCCAGAATAACTTCTTTGTTTACTTGCCTCCAGGTTTAGGTTGTTAATGAAAGGAAATATCCCAAAGTATTTTTACATTAAAAGACCATACTGATTCAATTGTATTAAATACCAGTCCTTTTATGTCACAGTGGCAAAATGTTAAGACTTAGAGTGTAATAATACTCTAATTATCATTGGAAAGCTGATACAAATTTCCTTTAAGTGGCTAAGAAGAATGCCCTATGAATTCTTAAGATGGTTCCTCTTCAACTTTGTTTTACCTCTCACTGATGAATGCATGTTTACTCACACTATGCTAGATCTTGGAATGCAAATACATGTATAAGTAGGAGAGGATTTGTATTACCCTGATAAAAGCAGCCACGTCATTTCAACTACACAAGTATGTAACTTAATGATTCAGCATCAAAAATTAAACTCCTGAAGGACTGTGCAACTCTGCAGCAGATCATAGGCTTAAGAAGAAGGGAGAAAATTAGATAAGCTATGTTATAAATTATTTCAGCTGTATGTCTTGTAAGATTTACAACTCAAGTTGTGCAAGTAGATAATTTTGCTGATGGTTTGTAGGGACTTTCAAGAAAAGTTACAGAACTTACACTTTTCCAGTGTTCTCCAGGGCTCTAGTTTCTCCAAGGCAACTGTTTTAATGGATGAAAGGATGAATAATAGCCCAAGGATATAGTAGACTGACAGACCTAGATATTACAAAATCTAGATTTTTGTTTTTATTGTGAAAACATCGTACCACTGGATCTACCAAACCTGCAAGCTCATCATAAAAATGCACAATTTATAATGTACATTTTGGCCTGTTTCGTTGCTCTATCAGTCATTAGTGTATGGTAAGAATGAGTTGGGAAAGAGGATTAATTAAAAAGAAAAAGATAGCACAATTTTAGATCATTTTCCAGTATTCCCATATACATTGCCTGTTTAATTCTTCTTATTACTTGAGTAGGAACACGAGATTAATTCACAAGACACTTTGGAAAGTGAGAGTTGTAAAATCTTGCACTGAGAGCCTTACAGAGTTACATGCAACAGCACTGTTCCACGCTTTTGTGATCTCATGATTTTTGGGGGACATTATCAGGTTGAATTTTAGCAAAGTCAAAAATGCAATAGGAATAAAATATGAACTGGTTCTATTTAGAATGAGCCTGACTGTTTCTTCACCTGAACTGAGAGAAAACAATAGTTATTGATGAACCTCACATGCTTCAGACCATATTCCTAAAATGCTTTTTCTTGTCTAGTATTTAAAAATTTTCAAACTAGAAATGTTTTAACAAATCTTCTTGTGAGATCTTAAACCTACCCAGACTTCTACAAAGATTCAGAATTAATAGGACTTATGGTAATGTTTATGGAGTAATTATATTTCTGGTCTGTAACAAAAAATTATTAAGTTTGGAATCTTGCTGATAAAAATTTAAATGGAGGGAAAATATTGTTTTTTCATTTCTACATTTAGCACGTTTGTGTCTTGTTATTTGTTACAGTATGGGAAATAATTTATTCTTCCATTAAATGAACTGATTTTCTAGAGAAGTATCCAAAATTTAAAATTTGGTCTACAAATTCCTTAGGTCTTGGTAGGGTGTGTTATGCTACTGTCACTTAAGATCCATCAGACAATCCACCAGGGCATCCACCAGATAACTTTTGAGATTGGTAGTAAACAATTATTTTTCATAAATAAATTTGATGGCTCTTTTGGTACAGATACAGGAACACTCACATCTTCAGACAAATTGCTGCCAGAATTAATGTGGCTATTGGCAGATATATCCTGTAGATTATGTCTGCATAAGGAGAAACTGCAGCAACCAGTTTAGAAGTTTCACACATGCAACCTCTTGGTACATGTATGAACATCTTATTATTATCATTCAAGAAGGACATCCTAGTTGAGTATGTTAGTAAGAAATTACAACCTCAGTATTCCTACAGGTGTCAAAAATATCTATATATGGTTATTGACAAGAGGCCATTCTAGAGGCCATAAAAGGTTAGGTTTTTTCACTCCTGGGTTCTTTTTCATTATCCTGTAATAGATACAGGAGAGTTATCTTAGCAAAGAGTCTTGGTGGAAATAAGCTCTCCAAAGTTTTTAACTTTGCCTTTCTTGACAGTGGCTGGAGAAGATCAAGACTGTCCAATGGTCATCTCAGCTAATTAATCTTATCACTCAACTGGAGCACAGCTTTGGACTTTACAAGTTGTTTATACATGAGTAGATTTTTATAGCATTAAAGACAACACCAAAAAGTCTGTGTTTAACCAAAAAGGCTGTGTTATATTTAACCAAAAGTCTCATGTGTGTTTGCCATACCATAACTTAAGTGAGTCCAGAACTCATCAAATTCAAGTGAAATGCTCTTGTCAAAAAAGAAGATGTTACTGTATTTGCAAAGAACTTGCCAGGAAAATGTAGCAGCACATTTTCGGGGAATAGACAAAATATTTAGTTGCTTCTGTGTATAGTCCCACTTAATTTATAAACAAAACCAGTTTCTAGTGCTGTCATACACCCTTTTATATATACTAAAAAAATCCACAATTTCTGAACTTAAAAAGAAAATTAAAGTGTTGTTTCCTTAACACAAAGTTTGTATATATGTTTAATGCAACATAAAAATACATTACTAATTTAAGAGCATAGTGGTCCCAAGGAAGCTTTGCAGAGCTAATTGAGAACTTCACATATAAATGTAATTTACTTTATTGTCAAATAAATGTTAATTTAATATTTTTACACACATTACTTCTGTTTTTAATTTGGAAACTAACAAAGAAGTCGAAAATGTACTGCAGGGAACAATTCACAATTTCCAGAAAGATGAAATAGGTGATCTACAAAAGTTTCTTCTTTTTAAATTTTCAGTACCATATGGCCTTGATAAAGGCAATAAAAACTAGTGATAAAAGTGGTATGCATATCTTAAAACTAAATTGGCTAATTTATACTATACAACTTTTAAAGCAACAAATACTCTTTAGATATCACTTACCAGTCCACAAAGAAAACTCAGATTCTGCCTTTCCACTATGACCTCTCCAGATATTGGGTGACAATACCCAGTTTTAGGTTTTGCCTAATCTCTGCTCCCTGCTCCTCACTCTCTTCCATTGTCTCCTGTGCATTTCTTCATGAGTGCTGGCACAGATGCTACTCCAGGACATGGTGGCATGACTTGAGAATTCTTCCTCTTAGAACTTAAATCTGTAAAAAAATTGTAGTGATTTAGTAGCTACTTGAATACTAATTTTCAACACAGATATGCAAGTGGTATGTGAGATGCAAAACTGGAAACAGTTGATATTTATTCTAGACACTTTATGGTATTCCAGACTAGGAATAAATATTCCTTGAGACCTTAGATATGTTAATCTTGTGAAGGAGAGGTCTAGCTTCAGACCTGTCTTTTATTTTAATTTTTGATTAGCCCAAAGAGTATTTAAAGTCTCTGTGTTGGATCTGATTTTTGGTCAAGTTAGGTATCCAACCCCTAGGAATCAGGTTGTTGCAGAAGATTTGAGATATCACTTGCTAGTTTTATCAAGTATTTCTTAAAAACAGGAAGGAACAGAGGAGGCTTTTTTTTTCTAAGTCAACTGAATGTAGTGTATTTTCAAAACTTTATAAAATTATTAAAAAAAAAAGACTACATGTTTTCTATGCAGGCCAAATAGTTTAGTTCCATGTTTACAGTGACCTTCTTCTTCAGCTGTATTTTCATAAGGTTTGGCTACACAGTTTTCTCATGTTATGGTACCTGTTGCTACTGGGAAGTAAAGACTGAGATCCAGTCCTTGGTTTTTTATTATGCACTTCATTTGGCTTAATTTCACTAATTAATTGTTTATTCATAATAACCCAGATAGCCCTTTCTGTCACGTTCATGTTGCTGTGCTTTTCTGGTCAACAAAATGAATTTTCTCATACTATTAAGTGTGTTACGAACTGAAGAGGGTGGATAAACAGATTTAAGCAGTCTTTTTCAAAAATCAAACATGTTTCCTTCCCAAGGGACAACAATGGGTTCATATTTTGTGTAAAATACAAGTAAAAATTAGAACGTAAGTATCGCTGTTATTTGTACTACATGTAATATTATATATATTATATAAATGATGTCATATATTAAGGCTTTCCAGATTTATTTTCATATAACTGTTTTCTCAATCCTCAATCAATATATCTTATGTAGAAGTGCCTTACAAATAACATCTAAGGAAAAACTAATCTTCTGTTTTTAAAAGTTTTACGGCCCAAGCCCTAATTTTGTGCTTTTTAATCCTTTTCAGTCCTATAGTTTAGGTAGACTTGCCCTACAAATAACAACTAAGGATTACTTTATCTCTTGGTTTTCAAAGTTTGATATACCAAGCACTCCTTTTGGAGAGTTTACAAAAATAGACTATGTCAATGAAGTTATGCCTGAACGCATATCACAACTTACATTTTAAGTTTAGGTTTAGTTTCCTTTTGAAAACTCCCAAAGCTTCAAAAGAGAAACTTAACAGTATAATGCAGTAAGACAAGCTGTACTTCTAGGTGTACAGAATGTTAAAAAGTCTCTGTTATCAAAGTGTCATAACAATGACCAGGATTTGGTTTTTCATTTCAGTCCCTCCTATCTGTTAGGTACAAAAGGTTCCTTTCCATTCCCATCCCACAAACTTTTTTGCATCTATTTTACATTTTTTTGTTCATGATTGCATAAACTTAGAGAAATGTATCATAAGATCAAATCAGAATCTGACTTTCCAGCTCAAAACCTTGACCAGCCAGAAAGAAAGAATTGTGGCTAGAGCAGGAGAGAGGGAACACTTTATATACAAAAATCTACTTTTGTGATTGCTATGTCTTTCCTGTCTTCCCTCTCCATCCCGACAAGACAAATCTCCACTTAAACACATCCATAATGAGCCACAGCCTATTTAACCATTCTTGGAAAACCCATATATCCTTACATGTGTGCACTTGAAGACCTATTGAAAAGCAGGGTGCCCCTGAAGCAGGGAATGATTGGCATTGATTCAGAATGCTGAACAATTGCTTTATTAAATTATATTATATTACATTATACTATACTATATTAAAGATGCATACTATACTACAAAGAATATTAAAAAATACTAAAGAAAACTTCTGACTGTCTCCAGACAGCCAGGACACAGCTTTTTCCAATTGGCCAAGGAAACAAAACAATCCTCAGCAGAATCCAATTGACAAATCACTTCGGGTAAACAATCCTCCTAACACTTTCCACATGTGCAAAAACAAGGAGCAGCAAGTAGAGATAAGAATTGTTTTCTCTTTCTTCTCTCTGTACTTCTCCAGGAAAACAACCCTGGGAGAGCGAATTATGTCTCTCTCTGTTCAGAGAATGTGAATGCCAAAAAGACATAGATGGATAATAACAACGTTTGTTCAAACAGAATCCAGTGATAAAGCAGAATTTTTCCCTTGCATTATAGTTTATTCCTGTTGCATTCTCTCTGCAGAGATATACTGGTGAGACTTTGGTAGTAGTTCAGCCGTCCTTTAATGTCTATAAATTCCATTAGGCGAGCTCAAAAAATTTCACAAACTTTTAATTGGAGCCAACACATATCAAACACAAGAACTTAGTACTTTCTGTTGGAAGAGAAGCAAATAAATATTCACTTGTTTAAGTAAGTGCATGTCACCTCAGGAAAAATAATCTGAAAGTCAAAGCCATTAAGTTGTGCTTCCCATTATGTGAGGGACAGAGACAAGGAGAGAACCTAGGAATCTAAATTCTCATTCAGCTTACATTTGTCACTGACTGTAACATATACTTAATTTCAGTCTTTACATATTAAGAATGCAAATACAAGCCTCATCTGCTGATCTAGAAATAGATATGCAGTGTTTTAGAATTCAGATACCTTGAATTTGTTCATTAGCAATCTAACACATTGTTATGTGAGCACTGTTTTAGGATTGTGCATGTCCATAGCTGTGGACTACTTAAAGTCTTATAATTCAATTTTTCTCTGTATCCTTTAAGTTGAGACATTAAATATTTTTAGTAATTTTTTCATGCCTTCATTAAAATGCTATTGAGACTTGTATGAAATAGTATAAAATTTATTTCTAGTTTATATTGATATATGTTATATATTTTGATTTATTTATTTATTCTAAAATTTATATTTTATTTATTTCCTTTCATTCTTTCAAACAATATTAAAATTTCTGTTACATAGCATGTTTGTTTTCTTGACATTTAAAAGTTGCCTTTCTGTTCCTAATTGTTAAGATTAAAACAGCAATCATCTTCTGAAATATCACTGTTAATAATATCTGAAATCAATGACATATCAAATCACTGATATAACACTGTTTCTGTTTCTAAAGCCAGAAAATATCTAAATTGCAAATATTGCCCTTAAGTGGATGGTTTATGCATGTTATGTCTACGATATGCCCACAGAAATCAGAACAGAGGATTTGTCAAGGCTGTAATTAATATATTTTTTTCATTTATCAAAAAAGTTGTCCACGATAAATTAGTTGATACTGCTAATTTGGCATTCTCATTCTGACTTCCCTTAAACGACAGCTGAAAATTTCAGGTGAAATTAATATAGATACTTTTTCCTATTTTTCAAGTAATAATATCCAATTCATCTTTGTTTGTGTCAGAAAATACGAGCACCAATATTTTGCAGGATCAAGGTACGCTCAAACACGTAAGTTTGAGCTTGTCACCACAACAGCTTGCTAAAATTCATTAACCTTCTAGAATTTTCTTACCCATCAGTAACTATCCCCAGAAACTGGGTCTGCAAGTGGGAAGAAAGTCCTACTGTTGCCTTAAAAAATTGACCTATGAGGTGCTCAGGATCATGGGGTCAGTTACACAAATAAACAATAATTGGGCAGTCATAGTCTGCCTATGAATTGGAATTATACATTCTGAGTGAAAACTACACTGAGAAATATGTGCAACTTCGCTCAAGGCTTAGACAGCAGACTAGCACAGCAAAGCTGGGGTAGAAAGGCAGGGTTTTTGTGTAGTTAATTTAGTGATTTTTTATTTTGTGTGCCTCAGAAGAAAGGCTTTTGGAAGAGAGAATCTAAAAAAAGCTAGTTTTGCTGCGTTCCAAGTTGTTAGATAAAGGGCTATCTTTCACCACCAAATGAACTAAAAGGCATAATGTATTTAACAATTTCATTATTTTAATTTATTATTTTGAAAGTACATATTAAGTCACTGCTTCAGTCACATGGAAAAATCAGTTTCAGAAGTCCATGGGACAGGGTATTTCCACTGCCTCAGCAGAGCCCTTTAGCACAATCAAAACCCTCTGTTCCAATTATACATTTTGTACAGTTTTAGCTTTAAATTTATACACGACAACTTCTTCCAGACAATCAGAAACAAATAGCTCAAAAATTTGCATCAAACAGCTTCAAACATCAGGGGAAGTTAAAGGATAGAATCAAAATAAAGCAGAGTATATTAATCCTGCTGTCCTTGTAATACAAAACGAAGTAAAAATGCAGATGAGTTTTGATCATACCATGTTCCTGTCTTTGGCACCACAACTCATTCTTCATTTTCCCTCCCTTATGGGAATATATTGAAAAAAGCTGGACACAGCATACTCAAAACATATTGTCTTCTGATAGATTTGGAGGTTAAAGGTTTCAGTGTGTTTTCCTGTCCTCCATGGCCCAAGAACTTGTGACCCCACTTCTTTTTCCAAAATAGAATCTCATAAAAATGTCAGTAATATTTGCACTGTAAAAGTTCTGCATTTGACCCTGTTTCTTTTCTGTACTTGTATTTGTTTCAGAAAAGCATACAAAGGAATTACTCTAAATTTGCAGTGGCACTATGGTACAGTCAAGCCCTGATACGCTTTAATCTTCTGCTATTTAAGACTATGAAATTCAGGCTGCCAAAGTACCAACGGGAAAACTCTGCCTACACTTTGAAGTCACGTTACCTATTTATGACTGTAAAACATTTCCCTCTTGACTTTTCTAGCCTTGCATCTAATGTGCCCAAGAAAGATAAACTTCCCAAGAAATTATTCTGACACAGGGTTGCATACACACTTTAGAAATTGCTTCATTCTGACAGGCCCTGATATTGAGAGGCCTAATGTCCAAACCTCTTCCTTTCTTTTCTATTCCTTTTGGTGTTGATTTGCTCTATTTTTATTTATTTATTTGTTAATTTTTAACTCAGAATAGCTCATTGTAAAAGTTGGCTGCCAGCCTACCACTTGAAAGTGAAGAAAACATCTTGATTTAACATCTGAGCAGGGATTTTTTTTTGTCATCTGTAAACAATTGGACCATATGTAGTGTGATGGGAAACATGAAGGCTGTGATAGAATATGATTTAAGGGACCTGGTGTTTAATTACTGCTGTTGATTATCTGGAATAGAAATTAGATTTAAATGTTTGGATTACCACATCAATTTTAAAGGTACATAAAATTGTTATCAGTAAGTTTATTTACTTGTACTTCTGATGACTGCATATATGCTGGTTATTTGTAAGGATAAAAAAATGATCATGTACGTTTATGTCTTTAAAAGAGGGACAGATTCATTCAGGAATTAAAGAAAGAACAGAGACTCTCATATTTGCTCTCCATTTGTTAAAGAGTTTCTGAATTTCCCTCAGATTAATTAAATATCTTCCTGTTTTCCTTCAGATAAACCAGTAAATGTCATTGTCTAATAAACTCCTTAAGCTTATTATTGTTTTTAGGAGAAAGTTTCAAAGCTAGTGCAACATTATAAATACAGCAGAGAGAAAGTGTATACCTCCAGCTTGTTTACCCCCAACATGTATCCTGTAACTTGGGTAAAATTTTCCTCAATCTTTCCATAGAAGTGAACACAGACAAATTTTCCTATGGGTGCAGGGGAATGTAAAAGGAAACATTGCCTGAAGCTCTACGCTCCCCTCTTTATTACTCCAACCCTCTCTGAATCGGCAGGTAAGCCAAAGGCTCAGCCTTCAAATCTTTCCTCTATATCAACATAGCAGTGACCTTAGAAAGAGGTGGTTTTGATAAAGAAAATCCAGGCAGTAGATGTAGCAAAATTTTACTTTAATGCTAGACAGTTCAAACTGAAAAGAAAGGTAATAACAAAATTCCTTGCTTCAAAGCAGTCTAGTTTGGTAAAAGCAGTGTATAATTTGAGGGTTCAGGTCTGGGAGCCCCAAGATCTGGTAGAGATGAGAAAGACAATTATCTTCTCTCCTGACTTTTGCAGGTCAAAGAACAATCCTATTTCTGATTAAAAAGATGTCATGTATTTTACATTTATAGAAAAATGAATTGAAATTTCATGGGCTATGAGTTCATTTTGCAGTGAAAGCAAGGAAAATAATTCACACTATGATAGCTTTTGATTGTTTAGTAATGTGCATGTTAAATACAAAACGGAGTTCCTGAGCTCTCCTCATCACAGGTCATCCTACTTTCCCTCATCACAGAAATTCTCCACTTTGGTCTTAACTCAGGGCTAACAACCTACACCCAAAATATTGGGTATGTCTCTCTGGCTATTTTGAGAAACTAGTTCAGTCCCTGAGGTTGGACATGGCAGTAGTAGAAAATTCACTTAACTTTTTTTGCTGAACTAACTGTAATCTCCATAGAAACAGAAGAAGAAACTCTGTTGGCAGTGAGTAGCCCAAAGTTCAAAGGATTTATTGACACCAGTTTCACCTATATGGTACCATTTGAAAACTGGCAACACTGATTACTGGGAGGATATTGTGCTGCATATACAGTATTTTAGAAGAAACTCAAGTCTGTATATCAGAATACTTCAGATTGTGCTTTTTAACTAGTGTTCCCTTAATGCTAAAACTCCCTTGTCAAAAATGTATAACACTGTTCATTTAGATGCTTTTAATAGAGCTGGTACAGAGAGAGCTGGACATTAAAGGCCAGAACAAAGAAGATTAAGATTGAGAAGATTAAGACTAATTCTAGTACTGATGTATTGCCTAATATTAAGCAAACAGCACACAGGGAACTGATCAGAATGTTTTTTAAAATTCCTTACAAAAGTGTAAAATGGTCTTATAAAACCCCTTAGAAACATTTATAAAAGAAACTTATAAAATTGTAATTGTTGATGAAGTCATTGACATCAGTCATCTTTAAAAGTCTCTTGCAATTTTCTAAGTAGAAAAGTTTGAAAAGCAGCTATTGAAATATTTCAGATTGAATCTGGAGTAAAGACATTTACATAAAATCCTTCAATGTTAAAAAAAAAAGCAAATGGTGGGGTGTAGTCCCTTCACCCTAGAATGAGTTCCTTTTGAAAGCTTAAAATTGAAACTGTATTTTTAATGAACACTGGCTTCCTCTTTTCTCATTTTTTTCCTATGTGAGAAGTGAGGATAACAGCTGTGGAGATAGAAGCTTACTATCTCTCCTCACCGTGCTATATGGCTGTGCGTTTTGTATGTAAGTCTGTTGTGTTCCTTCCCACAAAATCCTTCTCTACCTCCACGTTAGCAGATGGTCCAGAATTCAGAGACAACAGAGAGGCTTAGAACCAATCATAACCCAGGCAGTTCATATCCCATTATGAAAAATAAGATGGGGAATTAAAGAAGAGAAACACAGCTGCTTTTGTACAGTTGGATCTATCCTTGTAAATGGAAGGAAATAGAAGAAACCAGACCCAACTTTCACAACATCTGGTTTTGTACTTAAACAAGACTAAACTTTTGCTGTAATTTCCACAAGCTTGATTTCTTCCATGATTGCATTTCTTAGTTGTTTTTCACTTGTAAGAACATAAGCAACTGTTTATATTAAATCTTTAACATTAATGTTCCAAGTTCAAATAGTGATATTAGAAACATCCTGTAACCCTGAAGAGTCTCTTAGTGATCAAGAACTTAAACTTCTGAAAAGAATTGAGGAAACATTCTGAAATTACAGAAAAGCAGAAATATCTATTACGATTCACACTTATCTGGAGTGTCATGCTGAAATACATTTTTATAGATATATAAATTTTATTCTTTATCAAGATTTTAAAAAGCACCAATCCAAACACAAAGCAATATAAAACCTTCACAAACATCTGAAAATAAACTTCATTTGTTCTGTTTTACTTTCATTTGAATGATACAGGTATATACATTAATATTAGGATTTGCCAGTATCACAGTCCTTTTTTCCTCTAATTAATGACACCTCCTTACCTCACAGGCTGGAATTTATCCTAATGAAAAAATTTTACCTGTCTATAGTAATTATTAGCATTATTGATCTCAGATCACACTGAAAATATGATCCAAGGTGCCTCAGACAAATACTGACTTATTTTTTTTTAATTCCACAGTGAAATGCTGAAGGTCAAAAAAAAAAGTCATTGGTAATCTAGAGAATTATGAACATCTGATCTTAACTCTTAAATTAGCCATATGTTGAGTCTCAACAGATTGACAGTACTTATTAACATGAACGTAAAGTTTTAATATTTTAAATCTGCATTTTATTAATATTTAATCCAGGGTCATAGGTAATGTCCATGTGTGTCAGATAGAAAGGAAAGAAGAAGGTATCACAAGAATCCAATTACTTCTGCTTCTAATTGCAAATGACTTTCAATATTGAGGCACTGTTCTTCTTATTTGACCTTTAGTGCATTTTCCAGACTTCATTAAACCCTTTTGTTCTTGTCAGTTCAGGTAAATCCAATCTTGTCCCATTCCTCTGAAAGTATTCTGTCATATGTTCATAATCCAATGAAAAATTATTGCAGCAAGAATTATGCTGGTTAGTGTTTAAAATATGTGTTGCATTTTAATTGTATATGTGTTAATCAGTTATCCTATAAGATTTTCTTGCACAAATATCAGTTGAACTAGATCAACTGTAACCGGCCAAGCAATTAGATATTTTGTCTAACTTTATATAGTTTATAGGCAAATATTTATTCTGATAATGGATTTACTTTGTACAGAAGAAACATGGATTTGAAGCTTAAACAGTGAATGCTATCATTCCACCAAACTATACGTTTTTTAACATAAGACATTAATTGGGCTCAATTTTAAATGAAAAGTAAAGAAAAGTGAGTTGAAGACCAGAATATTATAATGTGAAAAATTAAATTATATTTATTTCCTTGTAAAGAAATATTCATATCATGCAATGTTATGTACAAAGTATAGGCTAATATATAGACAAGTAGCAAAATAATAATAGTATAATAATTTTATTATAATATTTTTGTATAATAATAAAATTATAGATTGAAAACTGCCATTTTCCTAACATCATACATACACAATACTTTACAGGAATGATGTCTGTGATGAACATAAAAGAAAAAGAAACAGTCTATTATATACAGTATAAGACAATGTAAATAAATGAATTGGAAAATATTTGAAGAAATGGCTTCAATTCTCCCTGAAATCATATTTTGTGTGTTTCTTTTCCTGTTTTCTTAAGAGTCTACATCTCCAACACATGCTTATATTTAATTTTCTGCATTTTTAGATGTAAAAGTTATAAGGAAAATGGCAAATTTTGCTTATTTTCAAAGCCACATTCTTTTACATGCTTTATATTTATATATTGTGAGACTGTCTTTTCATAACAACAGCTGTCTTACAATTACATTTTGCCTCCAACAGTTGCAGTTGATAATTTATTTTCTTGTGGTCTAACTCAAAGTATCTGGGCAGGTGGCTACCTTTTGAGAAACTCTAAGAAAGACTAACATGAGTCTCCTTTTCGTTCTGAAAAGGCACAGCGGTCAAAAGGGTCCTCCAAAGTCATCACAAGGTTGATATTTTTTACAAGATATAAGTCAGGTTCCAATTGAATGAGAAGGTTGTTTTTCTGGTTTTTTTTTTTTCAGGAGTAAAGCTACCCTAATGTAAAACAGCCAACTGAAATTGAAATTCAGTTCTTTGAAAATAATACAGAAAACTTTTGTAAGTAATCTTAAATTCATAATAATCTGGTCCAGTTTTCAAGGATGATTTAAATACTTCTCATTTTATTTCACAGAATTTACTGAGAAGAATATAACTTGAATGTAGAGGCAAGGGTGTCTTTCTCCAGGAGTTTTATTCCCATTATCTCACACAATTTTTTAATGTAATTTAAAAAACCAAATTACCCTATTATTTTTGATTTTGTTTTTTGGTTTTATTTGTTTATTTTAGTTTGGGTTTTGAGGGTTTTGTTTGTTTGTTGGCTTGTTTGTTTTTGCCTTTTTTTTCTTCTAAAAGTATGAATCCTGTGTTACAAAACATGACCTTGAATTGCACACTTTGCCAGACTCAGTAGAAATGGATATTAAATAACATTGTCAAACCCCACAGCTTGAAGAGACTCATCTTTTAAAACACAGAAAGGAAGGCTACTAAACAGAAATGTTCAGCATCATACGTGTTTTATACTCCTTGCATTGGTGGCAAGAAAAGAATACTATAAAGGGGGGATCTAGAAAGTGTTATCAGAATTATATTGTGATACTTTGTCAGTTAAATGCCAAACACAATGTCATTCTCACGGCTTGGGTTTGGCCACTCTGGACACTGATAGTTTCCTTCTTCAGCTTTCACCACTGACTAAACCGGGTTAGTGACACACATGGGCTTTCTTCACTGCACTCCTATCGCACAGCTTCTCATGCATCTCCCTGTGGATGCTTCTCGCAGCCCAGCACAACCTTTAGGTCCTCCTGAAACCTTCAACAAGGCAGGCTTGACCTGTGGTGAGTGGGGAAGTTATGTCAAATGTAGGTAACTTAGTAAAGCTGTGACATCACATAATTGGGCTTGAAATGGGTCTTTGATACTTTTACAAATTTTTAACTTGTGGTTTGAAAGGTGATAATCACATCTTCACTTTTCTATAGAATAAGAATATTAAATTCATAAAGAAAGAAATATGAGAGCAGTAGTTGGTATGTACAGGGAGAGTATATATATTTTTTGCGATCTGTGAATAATAAAGCATAAATCTAACACATTAGATCATATTACCAAACCACATAAACATTAAAAGTTTTAAAAGTTCACCTAAAGGGCAAATTAGATTGGCCTCTCCTGTTATGTTCAGGTTAAATTCTTGAGGTTTTACAAATTCTGGGGTTGGGGATTTATTTTCTTATTTTTATGTAATTGAATTTCTTCCAGTTTCTAGTACCAAAGGATTACAGATTATTATTTGAAATAATCTTACTTTACAGACAAGAGTAAGTTCTCCTTCAATCCATAAAATTCAAACATTATTGGCATAGTAAATATGTATGTTTCAGAACAGGAAGAAAAGGAAAATAAATAATAGGTAGAATATTTGCAATAGGAGTTGTTTAAGGAAAAAGTGTGTTTGATCTTTGGGAAGTTCACTGTTTTGAAGCGATACAAGACAAATTATTAGGGAGAGAAGATTATGAATAGCTACTCCTCTACTTGGAGTTCTTACACTTGAGTGTGCAGGCAGCATTCCTGACTGCCGAAGATCTTTGCTCCCACATATATTACTAGGGTTAATTATTTTTGTAGTTTAGGACAGAAAAGAGAGAAGAGAAGGAAGGGTTTTCAAGCAGAGTTGTCTCAGTTAATTTAGAACACATAGTGATGAGCTCTAAAATAATAACATTTTAACCAGGGAGTCCATTAAATATTTTCTCAAACGCATAAACATTATTTTGCTGTTTTCTTAAAAGGGAGGTATTTCATTTTAACTGCTTAAAAATATGATGAATGAACCAATTTGGTTTTTTATTTACATTTTACCATCAAAAATATTGTATTGAAATACACCACAAAGCAGCAGAATACAGCTTTAATCAGTGTTTAATCAGTTTTCCAGGCAAACTTTCTTTAAATGTAAATATAAAGGAACATGTTATGATGCATCTAAAAATGAACTACCCCAAGCTCCGATACACAGATGCTACTGTAATTAGTTCTGAAAATCGTTGTAGCATACACCTAAGATTATAAAATAATTATATGTGTGATATGCTATTAGGCTAAGAGGTATTCAGGGATACGCATTATTGCCCTTGTCAGGACTGATTTCACCAGCACAGTGCGCTCAGCTTTACAAAGAGCTAAATGTGTAAGGATGCAAATAAATTTAACAAGCAACTGTGGAAAAATAAAGGACTGCTACAAGACAAATGTGATGTAGCAACACGTGTTATCTGCTGTTACTGATCTGCATGAGCACCTGTGGAACAGCTGAGGAATCATGTACTCCAAGGAATTTCACACATTCTGGAGGACACTGGAAGGCTTACCTGACTCTTCAAGCCTTCATTATCTTTCAAATGTCTATAACAATATTCATCTGCTCACTGAACAAGTTTTGAGAATCTCAGAGGTCTACCAAAATACAATTAAAAAGATTTCAAACATCAGTGAGAGAGTGCCAAGTAGGGATGAAACAAGAAATGCTCTCTCAGAGCAAAGGGTCCACTTACTGTGGACGTGTATATTTGCATATTTACACACATGCATCAATGGAAGTGACAGATGCCATCAAAAAAGTGCCTACACACCTCATCAAAATTTGAGACTTAATTTCCATAAATGCTTCTTGATGACCTGCCCTAAAAATGCATAACAGGACTATCACATTATGCTTTTAACAACTCCACCACTCCTTGTATGCCAACACACTTCATCAACACTTATTTCAATGTACCTTTCCCTTTATTTCTGCAAGGCATGAGTAAAGACCTGGGTCCAGAGAAATTCAAAGTATCTCATCTTGCACAGCTTGGATCTTCAAGGATGCAAGTGAATGAAACAAAATAAAATTTTTAAAGGAATAGATCGGGGATTAAGACAGGCTACCAGAATTAATCACATCTACAAAATCATGTGCCTGTGGTGCTCTCCATATTACATAGCTAAATGGCATGATGTACAGATAGGACATACCTATTATGATGTAGGTGATGCAGTAATAGCTGTCTGCTGTTAGGACTGCACATAACAAATACCAGAGTAGTCAGGTTAGTTGTGTGGAACCTGTCAGGGATTCAAATCATAGACTAAACAGAGGACACAATCATTTTTATTACACAGTTTTAAGTTATCTAAAGAGATAAGAACATGTCAAAAGAATTATATTTTTCCTTTCATATTCAATTTTTAATTGAATATGAAAGTTTGGATAAGAGCACTTTGCAATTTGTTGACATTGTGCGCTGATGAAAACCAGAAGTTATGACGTGCAGAGTGGTATGAGAATGCTTCTGTATTAATGTTTGGCACTTCAGTACATGTATTAGGGCAACTGTGAACTACCATATTACTCATGTTTATTTGTATAAGGTCAGCCAAAAGATACTCCATTTCTCTAATTTACCACACATTTTAATCTCTCTATTGGTCTGCACCGGCCTAAAATGTCCCTAAAAACCTATTCCACTTTTTGCATCAGGGAATTTTGGTCAGGTTAGCAGCCTGAGTACATTTACTGGCATATTAAAACAACTAATGAATTTTTAGCTATGTCTATTTTAAATCGAGATATACTCAGTTTGTCAAAGTCCATACAGACAGATGATGTTTGTTACATGAACAGTTGTAGACAAAAAAATAGCAGACATGAAGGCAGCAAAGGACAGGATTTCCACAGAAATTTGTACTAGCAACAGTAGGGACCAAGATTCCCCTTCAGATGGTCTAGAGATGGTCTAAAATACAGCCTCCAGTATTCAAAGGAAGTATTTTTACTGTTATTTTCAAGCGAAAAAGGAGGTGACTATTGCAGAGGGAAGTAGGGTCAGCCTGAGGCTTTTGCAGAACCTTGATGCTGCAGTGAGCTGGGCAGCTGTATGAAACATATTCTTAAAGCCCTATTCAGACTGTACAAATATTTTAGGTGGACGAATATATGTGTGATGTACACATTGTGCACTGACAGATGATTTTTTTCCAGTGCTTAGGTATCTCTGATACGTGTTTTCTACCCTTAAGCAAAGATATAAGTGGGTTCTACAGGATCTATTTTTAATACTATTTTTAATTCTCTACTTTCAAACATAATTTCGTTCCCTCTCTACTTACTATGTCTTTATGTTTAATAATTCAGAGTATTGTATTTATGTACTTTTTGAAGGCACCTTGAACATTTATCATAAAAAGGGGAAAAACCTCAGAGGAAAAAAGATTTCAAGAACTAAGAAAAAAAATCCCTTTCAGCTGAGAAGGGCAATTGAATGTCAGTTTTGTTTGATCAGCATGTACTTTAAGAAAGTTGGAAGAAATCAAACCTCTGTTGTAGTGAGCTAATTACATAAGAGCAAGAACTATCGCCCAGGAGAAGAGGGTCTGACCAACATGCATGGCTGCTGCACACAGTGCCAGACAGCAAGTACGAATCATATTGCCCCCAAATACTTCTGTGAACATAAAACAAAAGGGGTGTCAAGTTATTCTTTGGTGATTATAGAAATTATTGGAGCAACTATCAAAATGTGAGCAAAGGCATTAAATAATTAGTCATATGAGCCTAGAAAAAAGTTAATTCAATGTAAGTAATTATGTGAAGATATGTGCCAGGATTGCATTCAGCTTCTGCAGAAAACACCATGATTAATGGTAGGGATGGCTGATCCAGCAGCTAAAGAGAAACAATCTGCAGATGCCAAGTAGGCAGAGGTCAATACAGCCTTATGGAAGGATATAATACTGCCTCTGCAGCATAAGATATATGTGGAGATTAATATATTTACAGGATGAAATATATAGGTGACTAATATATAAACAGGATGAATAAATGTAAAGATCACATAAACAAATTTTATACATTATGCTTAAATATTATGCAGGAAATACACACTCTGATTGATATGCAGAATGCTTGCCAGGATAGTGACAGCCAAACTGAGTTCAAAGTTACAGGAAATGTTGTCATCAGCCTACTGTAAAAATGTACAATTACTTGCCATTCTCTTTCTGCTTAAAGGTGACTAGTACCATCTTTTTCCCTAGGCTGCTTGTTCACATTACCTTATTATCATTACAAAGTATGATAATGGATAAGCTTTTCCATATTTTGTTCATATTGGGAAGGGCATGTTTCAGACAATACAGTGACAATGTTTTTGAAAAGGCATTTATATCTCCACTAAAAATTATCAGGCATCTTGTTTTGAATAATAAAAATCTCTAAATTGCATCCTTGCAAATTCCTCTTTCCTGATATTTCATTTAATATAAAGAATTCAGACGGATGGAGTAAGCAGTATCTAATTAATATCTCCTAATGCCCAATTGATGTCAAGAATGACTTCAGTTTATAACTAAGCCATATTTTTACATTGAAAAATTCAATAACATTTACTGACAGACTTCGAAATGCCACACTATTTATACTGTTAAACTTTGCAGTCTCAGTATATTTATTAATATTCTTTCCAGAGACCAAAGTGTAAATACAATACAAATCACTGCATTCTTCATTTGTCAATCTTTCCAAGTGATACGCACATCTGCTCACGTAGGATGGAACTGACTTGTTGCCAGATATCCAAAAGACCAAACAGAGCCAGCACTTAATTTGCCCTCCCTTTTGATTCTCCAGGCAAAACAAAGTAACCTTGACATTTCTTTTCCTTCTCTCTCTCCCTCCCTCTTTCCCCCTTCATTCCCCTTCTCTCCTGCTCTTTTTTCTTTCACACACCCACACGCCGCACTATCTGTGCACACATCAACAATTTTGAGCTGTGAAGAGGTTCAATTGCCACCTTAGTGACTCACTTATAATCAAATCATTTACTAGGATAGCTTGAGGACATGACAATGACAGAGAGACATCTGTTAGGTGGATGTGATGTAAAAAAAAAAAAAAAAGAAAAAAAAAAGGAGGTTATTCACAGCTGGTACATTAGCCATGCTAGCCACTAGGCCACTACCCTGTCCTAGTCCTACAGCTTCACTCTCCTCCTTTCTTCCTGCTCCCTGCTGTCAGCTGCCAAAAGATATCTGTTCTCACCCTTTGCTGAATGAAAAGGTGCTAATGCATGACTTCAGGATATGTCAGAACATACAGTACTTACAAGTGTTTGGAGATGCAGCCAACCTGACCATGGGGAAAAGAAATGAGTAACTAAAGAGTGATTTTCTTGAAAAAGGAATACTAGAAAAATAGTGAGGAGATTATTCCTTTTTCTAGCTGTGGCAGGCAGAACAGGTTTTTGTTTTCTTGATGCTCATCTGCATTTCTTGTAGTACTAAATACCCTATCAAATATTCAAAAATCAGGCTGACTTTGAGGCTTGCTTTTTTTTCATTTCCTAAAATTTCAGCACTAATGGAACTTAAAAATACATACTCAAAGGAAGAAGAAATACAGAATAGCTAGAATACTGACATAGAAATATACACCTTTAAGAACTGCCTTTCTCACACTTTAAAGACACATCAAAATAATACATTGAGGGAGGGGTTTGAATAAATTGTGATTGAAAAAATCCTTAGCTGCTTGTATACCAAAAGTGCTGGAGATCAACAGATATCCAGAGTATTCCCCAACTATCTCCTCTCTAAGTACACAAGGTCTGTGTTTTGCACCCACTAAGCTCAACAGGCAGAAGGGACTGGTGACAGGTTCAGCAGAAAAAGAAAAGAACTCTTAAGTAGCCAGAAAGCTACTCAAAGTTTTTTTTTCTCAAAGCTGTCTGTTGGTCCAGGTGGAACAGAGCAGGGTTTTTTAATAACATTTAAAAGCTCTGCACTACAAACTTTATAAATAATCTGCTTTGTGATGTCAGTTAGGGTGATTTCTGCATCATGAAACAATTGTATTCTTGCTAAATGGTTTGCCTAGCACGACACTAAAAATAGAGCCACAAACCAAGCTGAAGCTTGTAGTACAGGGGCAGAATACTGGTTATTTTTTAAGTGACAAAGAAAGATTTTTAATAACAGTAAGAGATTCTAATATTAAGCCCAGCAGACATGAAGGTCATGCAAATATTTTAAAAGAAATTGCATAGCCATGCATTAAAGATCCTCCACAACACACACTCCTGAAAAGAGTACACAGACTAAAGATATCCCAAAGTGACCCAGGGCATTCATCAGGCATACTGACCCATCTGATACCTTGCCTAGGCTCCTAGACAGAGTCAAAAATATCAAAGCTGTCGCTGTATAAATTCTGGAGCTGGTACTTCTGCAGTTTTCAGGGCATTGTAGCTTGCTGAAGGAGAAAAAGAATAAGGCAGGGAAGAAGTAAAAGTCTTTTTCCTCCCTTGAAGAATAAAAGCAATTTTCTTGAAAATAAAATGTGTAGCTGAATTGTGTTAACATTGGAAAAAGGTAAATTACTGTCTGACTTTGGTAGTGGTTCAATTTCAAGGTTTTATCTTTCTGCAACTCTTGGGAAGAAGAGCAAGAAATGTTTATTTCCTTCAGAAAAATTAAAAATGTTTTGTCATTTACCAGATAGTCCAAGTTGCTAAACATTCAGTAACCTTGGAGATTTTTTTTTAAATACAGAGAGTAAAAAAGTCCCAAATATCTAAATCAGTCTCAGACCCAGATGGGCACAGTTCCCATTTGGTCCACTGTGTGTCGTGCCGTATTTATCTGCATGTTTCAACTGTGCCTGAAATTCCTGATCATTTTCCAAGTTAACCTGCACCTTTGTACAGCCGATAACGTCACCCTACTTCTCCAGCAGCAATTGTGTCTTTGGAAAATTTGGACTACCTGGACTGAAAATGTTGCTTCATTAATAGATGAATAGGTTTTTACTCAAATTTCCTGGATTTTGCTTGTCAGGTACTATTTCAATTATGTACACTGTGATTCAGGAAGGCAGATTTTTCTTTACTGAGAACTTGCTTTTGGAGAAGGATATCTGAAGAACACTAGAACAGGAATTAAACAAAAAGGACCAAAAATATTAATTTTTGAGTCTTTAATAGTCCAAATAATATTTCCTATTAAATATAGGCAGTGAAAATTGGAATGAATCTGAATCAATACTGAGATTTTCAGAAAAAATTATTTTGACGCTGTGGGTCTAATAAAAGGAATAATTTTTGTCAGGTTCTTACAACCTATCTCCATATATCTACTTTAAAGATTTGCAAAAGCATTCCAGTGTCAATACAAATAATATTTAACTATCACAGAACCAGAATATCACAGACTCAATTAAATTGGAAAAGGCCTCTGAGATCATCAAGTCCAAGCTATGATCAAACACCACCTTGTCAACTAGATCATGACACTGAATGCCAAGTTCAGTCTTTCCTTAAACAC
Source organism: Geospiza fortis (assembly GCF_000277835.1). Classification (NCBI taxonomy): domain Eukaryota; kingdom Metazoa; phylum Chordata; class Aves; order Passeriformes; family Thraupidae; genus Geospiza; species Geospiza fortis. The sequence continues at coordinate 1,668,906 of NW_005054352.1, read as the reverse complement.
CTCCAGGGATGGCGACTCTCCCACTTCCCTGGGTTGCCTGTATTGTCTAATTATGCTGTCTGTGAAGAAATTCATCCTCTTGTCCTGTCACTGGCTGCCTGGGGGAGAGAGGCTGACCTTGACCTGGCTACAATCTTCTTTCAGGGAGTTACAGAGTGTGATAAGGTCTCCTCTGAGCCTCCTCTCCTGCAGGCTAAATAATCCCAATTCTCTCAGCCCTTCCTTGGAGGACAAGTTCTCCATGTTCTCATGTTCTCCAGCCCCTCCACCATCTTTATATTAGAATCTGGCTTTCCCAAACCTGCTCTCTGGGTCTGATGCTCTGGTTGCCCTGTTTATGCCACGTGATCACCCATATCTGCTCCATAACCTTGCTGGGCTCTGCTGAGAGGCCTGCAGTTCCCTGGATCCTCCTTCAGGCCTTTCTTGTAGGTGGGTGTCACCCTAGGAGCAGAATCTGGCACTTTCCCTTGTTTTCATATGGTTGGTCATTGCCCATTCCTGCACCCATTCCTGTGATTTGCTGAGGTTTCTCTGCAAGGTGTCCCTGCCTTAAAGGGAATCAACACATGTTCTCATATTTGTATCCTCTGTGAACTTGATCAGTATCCCTTCCAGTCCTCTTAAAAGGTCATTTATAAAGACGCTGAAGAGCACAGGGCTAAGATGGAGCCCTGTGGAACCCCACTGGTGACAGGTCACCAGTCTGATGTCACTGCATTCACTTTAACTCTTTGTGCCCAGCCCCTGAGTCAGTCGCTCACCCATCCCATGATGTGTTTATCCAGATATGTGCTGAAGGATACCATAAGAGATGGTATCAAAAACTTTGTAGAAATCTCAAAACATTACACCAACCAGTTTCCCCTGTTTATCTGGGTGGGTTATGTTGTCATAAAAGGAAATCAGATTTGCAATGCAGGACTTCCCTTTCATGAAACTGCACTAGCTGTGATCAATAACTGGGCATCTTTCTGAGATGGCTCCTTTAGGACCTGTTCCACAAAATTGTTATCCAAGTTTTTCAGGAATTTTGGGTTGTACCAAAACCCTGACCTAGATTGTACCAGCTGTGGGATGCTCCCAGTTAGTTTATGTTAAGTTGAACTCCCCCATAAGACCAAGGACAGCTAGTGAGCCCTTCCACCAGCTCCCTCATCACTTCAGGACCCACAGACCATTGGGCCTGTGAGCATCAAATTGGAACAGCCTGTCACTACTTCCTTCTGGATTAAAAAGGATCCATTCTTCTTTTCCCTGTCTACCACCTCTGAAGGCTGGTTGTCCTTCCTACTCTGAAGATAGTGTTAAAGAAGGTGTTAAGCATCTCAAATTTTTCCTCATGGTTTCCCCTATGTCCATTAAATAATGGAGGATTTTGTTCCCCTCCTTTTGATATTATTTTAAAAAACACTTTTTAATGTCCTTTATAGAAGCAGACAGTTAAGTTAGTGCATCACTAGTTTTGTTTCTGTGTGATCTAATATCTTTAAACACTTCCTGAGTTTCCCACTACTTTTTTGAAAGGTGATGCACCCTCTTGTTTTCCCTGTGTTCCTGGGAAAGACCCCTTCTCAGGCCAGTCTTCTTCCCCGCTGGCTTCTCCTACACCTTCAAGATTTACTTATTGAAAAGTAAATATTTCAATAAGTAAGATTGAAAGCATGTAGGGATAGCCTGCTCCTACACCTTCAAGATTTACTTATTGAAATATGTCCACCTTCCTGGACTTTGTATTTTAAGCGCGGCTTCCCAGGGAACTTTCTGAATCAGTCCCATGAATAGGACAAAGTCCTTCCTCTGGAAATACAGGATAGAAATTTTGTTGGGACCCATCCTTACTCCACCAAGAATTGAAAACTTTATCATTTTGTGGTTGCTGTGCTCAAGATGGGCATTCTCACCACCACATCCTCTGCCAGCTCCTCTCTGAAAAGAGCAGGACTAGCAGAGCCCCACCCCTGGCAGGCTGTGTCAGGAAAGTGTTTTACACAAGCTCCAAGAACTTCCTGGACTGCCTCCTTCCCACTGTGTTGAGTTTCTATCAGTCATCTGGCTGGTTAAAGTCTCTCACAAGAGAGTGGATGAGTGATACTTCATAAATATAGGATGTTATTATGCCTATGTTACACTGACACAAAAATCAGCAATTTCCCTTTACACTATCCATTAATTCTAGAGAAATAAGAACTAGGACAGTCACTGGGAAAATAAAAAACGAGGAAAAAGGAAATATCTATTTTTCTTCCTTTTGATAACTTTCTTTCTGTCACATGCTGCATATATATAGAACTCTATTTTTGTGTCAATATTTATTTTGCTTTCAATTGAGAGGACAGTTCTATACTATTCTATTTTAATAGTTATCACAGCAGAAGAAGGGCAAATTTCTTGGTCTTTGGGTGTTAAACTATTTTCTTCTTTTTCAATCAATTTTTGTTTCACTTCAACATAAATTCTACTGCAACACAAGAAATACAATGCACACAAATGATAATAATAAGAAGAAGAGAGAAATTCAATTCTGGCCCTTCATCACAGATGAAATTCAATATAATAGTTTTATTTCTGTTCCTCTTTGTGGTGTCAATGACATAAAATATTTATTAAAATTCAAAATTGACAGATCTTCCCAAAATGAAGTCTTGGCTGAAGAAAATATCTTGATTTTTGCTAGTCAGAATTTAGCTGAAGAACACTAATAATTTGTCAAACAGGCCAAAAAAGTTACATTCACCAATCCTGTTGAGAAAACACACAGAAATGAATCCTGAGTCCTGAACAATTGAATTAGAGGTTGGAACTGATGCACTACAGAATGCCATCTTATTCCAGGAGTTGTTCAAAATTCTCTCTTTTAGAGATAAGATACTGGGCTTCAAAAAGCCAAACTTCTAAAATAATATTTTTCTGTATGTCCAGTGAAGACATGTCACTATAGGCAGTATGATATGACACGTGCCTCTAAGTGAAAGAAATAAATCTGTACGCCAAGTGCAGTACCAAAACTCTATGTTTAACTGACAGTCAAAGCTGAGTTTCACTGCAGCTTCAGTTAACTTTATACACATAAATATATATATATTTGAGCATTAGCTCCAGGTGTGTTGACGTAATAGAAGAAACTAAAGCACTGAACTGCCTGCTTTGTCACAGACATTTCCAAACCAAGCATTGCGGTGTGTTTGCAGTTTCATTGCACCTTCTAAATGTAAAATGAATAGAAGATTTAAGCTTTTAAGTACAGATACTGGTTGTACTGGGAGGCTCAGAAATTAGCCAGAGACATCAAATCCTGCTTCCTGTATTTATTGAAGACACCCACTGTGAACATGGTACATTAAGCAGGATTCAGCCTTTCTAATCAGTACATGTTAACATGAATGAATAATATTGAAGCAATGAGAATTAGTTTTCATTGTACTGGTCTTTTGTATGCTTGATGACTTTTCCGCTTGCTCTATTATGGGATCTACAAAGATCACTTTAATCTCAGGTTAGCTGGCTTCAAGTGGGCAATGTGAGGGTAGACCCAAAACCCAGTGATCAGAAGTCATTTTATCTCACAGCCACAGATTTTCCTCTAGAGCTTTTTGTTTATTAAATTGTGGAGGGTCAATAAGAATTTCGTGCAGATGTCCACTTTCCAATCCCAATAATGGCCTAGTACTACATTCTGTCTCTGCAATGCACAAATTGTAGCCTTCCCCACTGACTGCTTAAGAAAATGATAATCCGTTCTTATTTTATTTTCTTCTGTTAGTTAAGGAGAATGCTATCTCTCTATAGGAGTTTCCCATTTTATCCAGAGAAGGAGGAAGATAGTGAAAAGCTGAACAGGCCAAGGGTTCAGCAATCAGATTTCAGATGATAAACTCCAAAGTGACATTTGGATCCATAACACTCTGAGCTCCAGTCACCACAGGATTAAAGGGCAGAATAGGAAGTATATCATATCATGCAACTCATTTGGGGCACCTTCACTACTTTTTACAATAATTTCTGCAACATACTAGAAATGAATTTTGAAGCCAAATGATCCAGTACACCTGATTTTGCCCAAATAACTGCCTGTTTATTCCATTCTGCATGATTAAGGTCTCTGTATGTACAAGAAGTCCAAATGAATTTTATGGATAACCAGTGTTCAAGTTCATAGTATTCGAAAGAATTTCACCAGTAGTAAAGATATTCTGCATACAAACCAGGCAAATTTTTAATCACCAGGTGTAGCAATCAGTATCTTTTACCATATTATTTTATCTGGATGACTTACAACTTCCATGTCTAGAGAAGTTTTGTACATAAAGTCAGTTTTTACCTCATATCAATGGTGCAAAAGATGTAGACCAGAAAGTCCTGCCAAAAGTACTGAGGTTTCTACAAGAAAATATTTTGTTCAGATTGAATAAAAGAAATGAAAAAGGTGCATAAAAGAATTTTGAGCATGAATCATTAATGATAGGAGGCCAAGGAAATTTTAGATTAAAATAAGAGCTAGCTAATGAATTTGGCCTCTTGCAAGATAATAATTCCTGCAAAAATTTTGGATTGGACTATTGGATTTTTGTATATTAAGAAATCTCATACTGCAAAAATTTTAGACATACTCAATCTTACCATCCAGAAAAACTCAGTGCTTGAAATGGACAAATATTTGTACTAGAAATCTGGACATCTGGCTCTAAATGCAGTCAAGACTTTTGGGTAAAGCACAATACCTTTAAACTTTGTGAAAGGCAAGGCTACGTTTTTCCACTAAGCTACCTGTGAAGCCTGATTTCCTGCTGTCATTTCAACCTTAATCAATCCTACATCTTCACACAAGGAGAACAAATACATATAACACTATATTTTTCTAACCAAAGAATCAGTGACTCTTCTTATTCATTAAATTAAAAATAAATTTTAAAAAGTGACATAGAAAGTTGGGGTTTTCCCCTTATGAAAATTTTCATGTTTCTACACTGCACACTTGTATCTGAAATGAAACATATATTCTCTTTCAGCTGAATAACAGCTTTGCAACTAGAACCTATTTAAAATTTTGTTACTGACATTTTGAGGATAAACATTGCATTAAACATCTTTAGCTCTAAGTAGACCTAAAATCCAGGTTTTGGAGTAAAATTGAACAGGATTCAATTTTGCCATTCTAGGAAAAAATAAAACTCCCATCTTAATCACACAAAAGGTAAGCTTGATAAAATTTATTTAAAAGAAATTGAATCTATGATAGAAGTTCGAGTGAACACAAGCGTACCTATTTTTAGGATTGAGTTTGTAATGTCAGCTTTGAACTTTTATCCTTTTATGAGAGCTATTGACTGCTTTTAAGTGGAAACTTATATTTTTTTCTTCTATAAAATTCTGAATAGCATAGTTTAAAAGTTTCAAAACTGTTTTTATAATACAAACCACTGAGGAAATAGCTTCAAAATATTGAAAAATCTCTTGAAAGTTTTCACTTTTAATTGTTGGTTTAATGAGTTGACAATTTTAATTTTTTTGTTGTTATTGTGATTGCAAAGTGATGTTCTATATTTCTTTTTATTTCTCTATTTCTTTCTAGCTCCTGCTACAGCTGCCCCTTCCTATATTAGTAAAATCTGTTCCTTTTGCATACAAATGGAAACTGGTTGTCATTAATCTTTGCAGAGAAGGTGGTAAACAGAAGATAGAAAGCCAAATTCACAATGTTTATATAGTTCGCCTAGTCAACAAATATGTTATCTCCTAGTGAAAGAATGACCAGTTGTAAAGAAAACAGGGGAAGCACAACAAATTTTGTTATGGCTCAAGGGTGTGAATATTAATTTAGAACCCCAAAATTTGTGCAATTCTTCCAAAAAATACCAATCATTCCAGTCACGGGTATTAAGCTTTTAATTAGGTAAGATCGTTGTCAATAGGATTTAGATCAGTCAAATGGTTTTATAATGCAATGAAGGAAGACATTTCTTCCCCTTGCTTCTCCTTCACATCTTTTTTCTACCACTCTTTATCTTTAACTCAACTACTTACTCTCTTTGCTCTCATAGTCAACCTGATTTCTTTATATATGCAACCTTCAGGTTAAATGGGAATGAGACTAATTAATTGCCATGCTTGATTTTCGATCTTTAGTGTCTTCCAGTGAAATATGATAACTGGCATTGATATATGGTTTGCTGACTCTATTAACCACCTTTCTAATTCACTGTATCTTTTTATATTAATTATGCCTCTAGCCTAATATTTTATTCATGTTTGAAGACTTTTTGCATTACTGCTTGTTCTCAGTAATAATAATTAAAAAAAATTCGGGTAAACTTTTTCAACATCTCTGAGACAACCAAACAGGGCTGACCCCTTGAACAATTTCTATCTACGGACAGGAGGTATTGAAAAGATTTCAGCTGAAAAACAGAGGTCTCCCATTCTGTTCAAAATAAAGATAGGAGCATATGTATGACAAAAATGCGCAGTATCCTTATAATAAGAACAAGGTTTATTTGATTCTTACGGAATAGTTGGAATGTCAGAGGAAGGTTTTAAACAAGAGTCATTGCTAATTTTTGCCCTTTTATGCTAATCTTGATCATAGATACAAATTTTTTGACAAATTAAAAAAAAAGGAAAAATATCCATAGTTTATGGCTTCTCACCACAGTAAATCCTATCCATGCCAGTAGGTGCAGAGACACCCTCAAGGTTTACTGTGTTTGCAGGATGCCTGCAAGCCTTTATCAAGAGGCCACAATAGCATGAGTTACCTCTTAGTATTCTATTTGGTGATTGTTTTGGGTTTTTGTGTTTGTTTGTTGCTTTTTTTCCTTCCTAGCAATGTTTTTGATTATGGACAAGAATGAATCACAGTAGTAGCCAAGGGCTGCATGGCATTCTTTACTCATACAGTTAAAGTAACTACTACTGCTTGATCTTGTGTGAGAAGTGGTGCAAAAATCCCTGCTCTTCTGAGCTTGTACAAATACCAGACAGCTGGCAATACAAGGCGAACTAACTGGTTGCAGTGTTTTGTACATTTCAAGAAAAAATAGCTGCTGTTTTTCCTGGTGAATTTAGACAACCTTAGCTTGGGCTTGTGAGGATGGTCTTTATTTGAGCATACATATTGAGGAAGGAGCAAACCCCACTTAAAATAATTATTTTCTAGTAGCTGAATAAGAACAGATAGAGACATATATTAGGAATTCCACGTTTGGTTAAAGTTTATCAGGACTTCCACCTTTTGGATAACAAGATCAATAGACTGCAAAATATAAATTTGTGTTAACAAGACTCATTGATTCTGGTATTTCAGTTATCCAGCTGGGAACAGAATATTCCTGAATACCCACTGCAGTTATCTCTGGAAACAGTTTCTTCTGAAGAGTGTGCAACCTAGATAATTTGAAAAGTGTCTGAGAAGATGTAGATTTTTAAAATGACAGTGCCGAGGTGTAGGGGACAATTATTTTCCAACTCCCATTTGTTTTCATAGACTGTAGACATAAGGCGACAGAAGAGAAGGACAATATTTACCTTCACAAATGCCTTTTTTGCATCCTCACACCTAAAACGGAACTCTAAGAACCCAGTAGAGAAGAACCAATATACACTACTTGGCAGTAATGCCATACAAACCACCTCTTCTTAGCTACTATTTCCTGGTCAAGACCATACACTAAAAAGAAGTGTGGCTCCCTCCTGTCACCCCTGAACTCTGGCGCTGAAGCATCAAAAACCCAGCTACATCCTGTCTACACCCAGTCTCCTTCTCCTCTCTTTGGATGTGGCTATTCTGCTTTGTGAACCTCTATAAACATAACACTTAAGCTTTCCTGGTGGCATCTGTTATTTTGAAGTAGAACTGAGTAAGAACACATAAAAAGAGTTGTCTGTTATCTTCAGATGAAAGAAGGTTTGTATGTGTGAGCTAATACTGATTGCCTGAATGCAGATGCAGTGTTATATTTGATTGGTAATTAAAATCAAGTACCCTCAAGTTTAGGCAAAACCCAAATAGCTAATTACAGGTTTTATACTATAAAACCATTGTAGTATCAAAAGATCCCTCAGGGAACATTTAAGTAGACAGGGGTTTTTCCTCCCTCAAAAATCTGTAGTAAATTCTCTCAGTTCTGTGGAAATGTAATTGGAAAGAAGAAACACAAGGACAAATTTCTTGCTTGATTCTGTCCCTTCTCCATGGCAGAGGAGGATTGCAATTAGATGTTCGCCAAGGTCCTTTCCAATCCAAATAATTCTATGGATCTATGATTTTATGAAAGAAAAATATTAAATGACAATATTAATGCAAATTGTGTTTAAGGCCTGGGTGGACACAACAGTAAGTCTGACACTTGTTCCTTGTTTTGAAGTCCCCGTGTAACCTTGAAGTCTAACCTTGGCTGCAATCTTTACTCAGGTGATGTTATTGAACTGCAACAGGCTTTTTGGCAATCCTACAGTTTACCTCAACCATCCTCTCATTTTGTAGCAAGAAAATTCAAAAGGCAGTTGCACAAATGCTAAGTTTCAAAATCAGATTAATTGTAAGGAAAAATAGAAAAATGAACAGTCCTCCTATTCTTACTATTTCTTTAGACCTCCACAACTGAATAACAGATGCTGATAAATGAAACATCATTCACTATTTGGTAGTGCAGATTCAATTCAATGCTTGATTTGTATAGAGAAGGACTTCAAAAATTATAATTGCAAAGTAATATTTTCTAGAAATTATGATTCTCCATGAAAGCTAAAGAACCTTTGAATCTTTTTGGGAGCACCCCAAAAAACCCTGCCCCAGACCCAAGAGTTTATAGTAAACCGCAATAGGTAAGCATTTGAAATATTTTGTGAATGTAGGAGATATTATTTCTTCTTAAAAACAAGTGAGGAAATGAAAGCAAAATATTTGTTTTAAAATAATATCACTGCATTTGCTTGGTTTAAAGTGCTTTGGATTTTCCTTTCATACAGAATTACTAGGTAGCATTTTGTGGCCCAATACTAACCCTGAAACTAGGAAGTTTTCACACTTTTCCTTCTGATGTTATAATTCTTTATATGCATTATGAAATTGCTTAATTAAAATACTCTCTGACTCCCCCAGTATAAAATTTATTTTTTCGGGTAGTTTATAAGTGGAAATATAAGTGAATTAGCATGTTAAAAAATAAGCCTTTCAAAAAGCAGTGTGTTTTCTCCTTCAGCAGCAGTTGTTGTTAGCCATGGAGGAATTTATCCAGATTCCCTACCATAAACTCTACAGGGATTGGTGTAATGGAGCATAATTCTAAAGGAATGAAAAGAGATACAGGTTTTGCTAATAGAAAATAGAGAAACAGTGTGCGTTGGCTTTGAAGGTATAATTTCTAATGAGTCAAAATGCTACAAAATATGTTTCATAAGATTACACAATATATGCTAATCATTTATGATGATAAAGCAGTTAAAATATGTCATGATGTGTGTAAGGCAATGAACAACAGATCGTAGTTGTGGACAGACTAAGAAAAACAGAACAAATTTTGTGACGATTTGAGGTTTCCATAAGTGACTACAGAGAAACAGTTATCATAGAAAAACCATCTTACGTGCTTCCACCCATTTCTTTGTTTGTAAGATATCTTTAATAACCACCTGTATAAAGCACTCAGGATTCTTGAAAGAAAGAAGAATTGCCATTTCAAGGAACATGATTATCACCGACCATTAGGAGTTGTTAAATCTTTAATATGTCTTGGCTGTTCATTTTGCATCAACATGATTCAAAATATCTGGGGCAATAGGTGGGTCTTTTAGAGACATTTGATCAATATTAGATAAGCAGCAGGCTTTACTGAATCTGGTGTGGAAGTAATCACTTACAAACACTTGGTGTTGAAATGAATTACCAGATGTCATTGCCTATTAACCTAACAGTTAAATTTGGACAAAAATATACATAAAAATGAAATAAAACAATTAGGTAACACTTTAAGTGGTTCATTATTATTAATTCATTTAGTATTCATTGTACTGGTGCTGGTCATAATGAATTCATTTCATATTAATGTGGATGTTCTGCAGCAATTTCATTGTAATGCAGTTTTAATTCATGTGCCGTTAAAATAAAGCATTGTCAAAATTTTATTTATTATCCTAACTGCATAATTTCTTATTTTCAGAACCAGGAATTACTGAATTTGTTTCCTCCATTAACTTCATATTTTTATCTAGAGGTCCTTGTCCTAAGCAGATTAATGTCTTTTCCACTGTTAAGTATAGATGTTCTGCACCTTAAAACAACAGATACACATAGCCATGCTATCTTATTTAAAGACTTTAGCCTGTATGTGGTCACAGTCTTAAAAAGGTTTGGGAGAGGATGGCTAAACACAAAGTAGTTATATAGGTCATATAGCGAACCATGAACTCGTGATGGCATGTTTAAAAAAAAATTAACTAGTATTTAATGGTAACTTCTCTACAGGTAGATATATAAGCAATATTGTAAGCACCACAAAAGGTATTAGAGCTGTGCTATTACTTAAAATGTACTGCAGTCAGAATGCCTGTATATTTCAGTTTTCAAAAAAATGAAAATATAGTTGTTTCTAGTTGAAACTAGCAACTGTAAGGGTTGAGCATGCAATTTTTAGGTGGAATATTAATCAGAAATATGTTTTATTTCCCATTGAATCCTCCAAAAAGATGAAAAAATATTATTTAACACTTTTAAATGGGGGACTATATTTTCAGTCGCCATCTGCCATTTGGGACCAAATAAAGGAAGGGTTTTGAGTTCTTTCCATATCCATAAGTTTTAATTTTAAGGTGACCTGCCATTTGAAACAAACAAATAAAACTTTTTCTGGGAACTTGCTGCCTTTTTCCTCTGGTTGAAGAATAAGTGAACCATTTTTAAATTTGTAGTGGTTTGTGTAATCACTGAAGTGGGAGAATGAAAGAGGAATGCAAAAATTCTTACAACTGTAAATGTGCTGAGACAGATGTCACATAGCCTTAGGGACTACTTACCTTCTAGTTCTTTGGATACCAAAAAGGTTAAAGAAAAATATAGTCAATTTCAGGGGAGGGGAGTGGGGAGCAGGAGTGAGCAAGGGGGAGAGAACAAAGTTAGCCTGTTTTTAATCCTTTAAAGCAATATGCTTTTGATGGGAGCATTGGGTGGTCTCAGACTCTAACATGCAATCTCTTGATTTCAAAAGCACCCAAAATGAATTTTGGGGTACACTAAAGCAACACAAGGGAGTGGTTTCAGCATTAATTCCATTTTCCATCATTAAAAATAGTTCTGGTTTTGCTGTTATTATCAGTCAGATGGCTACTATAAAAAAATTGCTTTCCTCACATTTTTTTCCATTGTAGTTCTCTGCACAACGTCTTCTTTTATTATTGATCAGAAAAAGAAATATTAAATCTCAAAGGCAGAAAAGTATCATTCAAAGCACACAGAAAATATTTGTAGTTGATCTGGTCTGTAAGGGCAAGATCAATAAGTTGGAAACTGAAGATGAAACCCTTCTGGTCTCAAAGAGTAGCTGCTCTTTGTTGCTCCAATAAAAGGTATTGCTTTAATCTACTGTACTCTGTCTACCAAAGAAAAATTAAATGTTCAAGGTTTAAATGCATTTGCTCAATTCTTCACCTGTTCTATCACTACATAAGTAAGTGTACATATACATGTTTTTTTCTTTTAGTATATTCTTGTTACACAATTTTTAAGACAGTTGCAAATTAACTTTTTCCTTTCTTTGGTTGCTAAATAATAGACACTTATTATTTAATATTTTCCTCCCACTCAAAAGCAGCCTAATAGTTATGGTGTACAAATCTGTGGTCTGAAATCCTGGACAATGTGGATTGTGAATTCACAAATGGTAGTTAAATGTGTCTAGAACCTTGGTGGGGTTCATTCCCTTGCTGTGCTCACAGCATCTCTGCTAATATTTTATAATTCTAAACCAACAAGAAAGCTTGACTTATAACAGAAAAAAAAATACCCAAATTGTTAGAGGAGTCTGTATAAGAAGAGATGTCCTACACATCAAAGTGGAAAGAGGTGTGAAATTGTCCATTGTATACATCCATTAAAATTTAGAGATGGACAGGAACCTGGAAGCTTCCTGGTTCTAAGAGAAACACAAAAGCATTAGTCAAGACAGACAGGAGATAATGAATTTTTTTAGTGTTTGGGGTGAGGTGGAGACACCATTGCTAGTTAAGTGCTTTTATGATTAGGAACACTTACCAACTCTGAAAGGGTGTTTTAGATGCTCTTGAATTTGAAGGACAACACTTCTTTGAGAAAGTCACGCACAGCAGTGCTTCAAGTATTTGGAAGGTTCTTTCTATCCCTTCTATGAAGACAGAAAGAATGCTGAAGCCAGGGGATATATAAAGAAGAGATAGCGTGACTCTATCCTGCCGTGATGGGGTAACTAACAGAGAGAGGGTGCAATAAAGGGATGGGTCTTTTTCTCTAAAGTACCTCTTTATTTGTTGAATGTTTAGTGCATGAACATACTGCCATGTAGCAAACCGAATATTATCTCAGTCTTGAAAAGCTCAATCCAAAGCGCTGTGAACAGTGCCTTAATTAAGGATAATGTACAAAGGTATCAGCTCAAATAACCCCTATCGACTTCCTTCTGTAGAGAATACTAATACTGAAAATAATAACCACTTTTTCACTCCTCACATTTTGCTCCATGTTACTGCATACACAAAGATGAACTGGCTGGATTTAATTCATACATACCTCCACAAGTTTCTACTCCTGGTCTACAGGATTCAAGTAGCAGTTTTCCTGCACTCTAAAATACTCTTACTAGCATCATTTGTTTGGTTTTGTCCATATTTTGTCTAAAAAGAATCTGGCTACATCATGTGAGGTATTTGAAGACATAAACATCCTTACAGCAAATACAATCAAAAATATGCTGAACTTCATCTTTCACAATGCATTAGGCTTCCTCTCATTATTCATTATGGCAAAAGGAATGTGTTCTGGTTCCAGCCAGGACAGGGTAAATTTTTTGCAGTAGATAGGAGAGGGCATCACTAAGGCCCAGGTATTGTATAAGACCTTATGTCTTTTTTGGGATGGAAGGAAGGGACTCTCACTTCCAAGGAGATGGGGCTTCTTCTGGTTGAGAAAACGTGGCAGAGGAGTCATCAGGTATTGTTTTATTTATTGCTGTCTGTTGGCTTTCTGTGTAAATCCTTTTCTTTTCTTATGCCTTTTGTTATTAATATTCTTGCTGTTACTATTTGTTTTTCCTATCTCATTGCTGTTTCCAGTAAATTGTTCTTATCTCTACCCATGATCTTAGTTTTTTGTGCCTCCAGGTGAATTAGGAGTGGGAAAATGGCACATGGTTTTAGTGGGAGTACTATATTGGAGAATACCATTCTGAAACCACGACAGTAAGATACAATATAAATTTCTCATATCATCAGGATCTTGAGGTTAGCTGAGCCCCAGGGTTTAATTTAAAGTATGAGCTGCAAAATGAGCTTCATAACAGATTGAATCACCAATTTAAAGAAATAACCTTTTCTAGAAACAGACCAATTATCCTTGGGAGCTGGATAGTCTATTCTTGGCAAATGCATGTAAGCACATAAAAAGAGGAAAGAAAGGATGTCTGCTTAAGTTTATATCAATTATTTCTTTTGGGCCTACTATTTCTAACCATTTTTTTTATAAATAAAAAGTCTAGTCATTAAAATACAGTTCACCAAACTGAAAAACTACAGGCACAATTTTAATACGTATCTTCAGACAAGATAGTCATTCCTTAGTCTGTAAAAGAATAAACAACAACAAAAAAACTTTTTAACCTTATTTCTGCAAGGATTTCTGTAATATTGTGCAAAAATATCTTAAATCCTAATTCACCACAAATCCATGATTACCAATTACTATAATACAGTCTTAAACACTTGATGCATACAAAATGAGTTTTACGATCATGTGCGCAAAAATGCACAGTCAAATGCTTCAGTTACACATGCAGTTATTGTAGTTATTATATAGTTTAGGAAGTTCCACTATAATCAGGAGTTCATGTACATGGCTAGCTATTTAAATCCCCGGACTCATGATTTGGTACAGAGACAGTAGCTAGCCACAATAGAATTGGCCTACAAAGTACTTGTCCATAAGTGCCTTTCAAACTTCAAGACCAGAATCTTTGATACAAGCCCAAATTAAAAAGCTATTACAGTTTCATAAAAAAATAAGGAAACTTGAAAAACATAAAGGAAAATTATCTTTACAAGAAACTCCAATTTAAGATCAAACCTCTATTGATGAGAAAACTCATATCAGCTTGCAGAATGATTGGCTGAAAAAGAGAAGGTATGAAGGAAGAGGAGATCCACAGCTGCTGAGAAGTTTAAAAGAAAATCCTAAGCTGACAACTAATTTGCAATTGAAAAATAAAACATGAAAAACCTAAATAATAAAGTAAGCTGTAGACACTAGGCATATAAGAAGGTAGGAAATAAATATATACAAAATGTACTTGGGGTAATTTTATGTCAATTTGCTCCCAAATGGCACTCTATTACTTCCTAATCAATATACTGTGAAAAAGACAGCCAATGTACAGATTGTGAGACAGGAGAAATGTGAACTATGAGACTTGTTAATAACAGCTGTGATGGCAGCACTCAGATGGCAAGCATCTGCAGAAGACTCTGCCAACTATCTAGTGTGTGTGGTACAAAAAGATTTCAGTGGTCAATTTTGCAAGTAGTGAAGGCATGGAGAAGTGTGGAAGCCTGTGAAGAAAGATCTTTAATCTCATGATACATTAAAGATACTTAAATTACATTCTATCCATATATTCCAATATTAAGTTCATCAGATAATTTGCTTTCTCTAACGGCTCCTACTTTTTTTCGTGTAAGAGGAAGAAAGTTTCTGCAACTGAACAGAAAGTTTAGTATGAAGTTAAAAGATGTTTTCTTTATTCGCAATTAATAGCATTTCTCTTTTATAGGGAATAATTACAGTGAGATGTTGGCTATCCTTATTATAGATTACTGGGAAATATCTGGATAAAGGTGGCATAAAATTATGAGAAATTATAGAATTATTAGAAAATGTTGACAGAGGTCCACTAAAGTGGACCAATGAGAAATGAAAGAATGTTGACTTTATGACATCCAAATGGAATTTAACTCATTGACCAATAAGGAATGTTCAAGAATTTTACTATAATGAAATCTAGTTTGATTGGAAGTAGAGAAATTTTCAAAATTAGCACCATACACCAGAGAAAAAAGATTCCATAAAATTATTGTCAGGAAAGTCAAAATGCATTTTTTTGTTTGGGAGACACTTTAATTTCATGTCTACTAAAGAAAGAAAGAAAGCTGAAATAAATAAAAGCCCTCAGGATCAGAATAAGGATGAAATGTGAAAATAGAACTGAACAATCTCATGTCCATCTCTTTGAGGATGGGGCAAAACATGTTCATGCTATGCTAATCCCTGAAAGCTGCTGCTTTGCATAAAAATAGACAGTGACACAGAAACATATTCTAGGTTTTCTGTAGGAACAGAACAGCCTTACAGTCTTACTGTAAAACAACAATCTACTATATCGTTTACATGTGAGAAGAATAACTTGGTTCTCCTTATTATATCTTGTACTGTCATTTTATCCAACTTACCATTCTACACATATCAGGAGAGTTTTATAAAGATACACAGAGATAAGGTTAATTAGAGGAGTAATCTTTGTTTAATGGTTACCCCACAGGAAGATGAAGGTGGGGTAAGTGTCCAAAGGACATAAAGGGCCAATGAATCAAGAATTAAATCAGTTTTGGAAATAATCACTCTAAGATTTTTTTTTCTTGTAGGACTGATTTTGGAATTGTACTTTAGCTGAAACCACAGACTGAATATGAAATGCAGTGTTTGACCATTCCTTTTAAAAAATCACCTCCAATACCTTACAGGCATTTGCATCCATCTATTAATATTTGAAATCATAGTAAATAATGTGGGGATTGTAAGCTGTGCGTACAGGTGAAAAAGTGGCAGTGTAAACACTGTAATATTATTCAAGGACAGTTTTAGAATATTTTAGCTGCAATAGTTATTCACAATCTTTCTAGGAATATATAAGAACGGAAGTAAAAGTCAGAAACAAGTACTATTTTTGTTCAAAATTAGGACCTCAGTGGTGATAATGAAAGTGAGAATGAGAAAAGCTGAACAGGGCAATAAAGTACATGGGGTCCTTCCATGTGTAAATGAAAGATGAAAAAGAGGAGAGGGAGATGAAAAAAGACAGAAAGCCAACTATGAAGTACATTCTGATATGCTGCTTAAGTCTCATTTGAAGGGTCCAAAGACTAGTTTTTAAATTCTAAGCCTGGACAGTTCAGGTTGTCCAACCTTTGGGTACTAAATGGAGGAAAAAAAAATCTAGTAGCCATATGTAAATAGTAATGAAACACTGGAAACTTCTAAAAATTAGGCACATAAAGGGTGTATTAAAATGGAAAATATGAAAAGTATTTCACTAATTATGATAATAACTTTGTCGTTTGAATACTAATCTGTTGAATATAGTGTCCTTGCCTTTGAAGAAACTAGGGACAACAATCCAGTACTTGATTAGTTAGGGCAACCCACTGTCTCCCCAGCTGATTTTTCAGAATGAACTCTCTTGACATCTGTCTGTACAGTTACTAGAAAATCAGCAAAGTATAGAGGCTTCTAAATTTTCCAGCTTATGAATTGATATCCTACTGTATTTGTCTTTATTGATACATGACGTGATTACAGCTCTGAGGAGATAATTCTCCTAAAACGTAAGGTATGTTCATATATTATCCATTAAGCATTTCAGAATATAAAAAGATTGCACTATTTTATGGAAACTAAGCCAGTCCACTAATGTTTCATTGCACAAACTCACCAAGTTACATTTTTAATTATACAGACTTGCACTGTTTAATGCTGTTTCCTTCCCTCCTTCAGTTGTGCTAGACATTTATCATATCATTATGAAGACATAGCCTAAAAATTGAACATATGATATTTTTATATATGCAAGACATAGACACACTCAATGAGAGGGTATGAACAACAGGGCATTTATATCTCTCAACAGCTAAAATTTTGCACTTTGTGGTTCTCTGTGGTCTACCTCTTCTAGTAGCCCTTGAACTTCTATCTTAATTTTGCAATGCACTCCTCCTAAATCTTATGTCAGGATTCCATTTGTAAATACTTCCCCAGATCTCCTCCCATCTTCTAAACAACAATTTTAAACCAATTAAAAATCATGGCATTCTATGCAAGACTTCATGACTACTACTTCAGATCATAATCAAATTTATAGGAAGGAACACTGTCCTCTATTAACTCTAAAGAGTTTTGGGGTATGTTTGTATCCAAATACAACAAAACTAATTCTTGGAGAATAATAGCTTTATGAAATATAAAAAAGATGTAAAAATTTGTTTTAAAATATCTACTTGAAAATATTTATATACCGGCATATAGATATGCCCAAATCTGTTTCTGTTGCTTTTGTTGTACAGATATTCTGTCCCCCATTTAGCAGCACCAGAAGATATTTACATCCTTTGCTCTGTTTCCTTTAACTACTATAAAATTAAGTTAAATAACTGAATGGAAAGCAAAATAAATTCCTTTTTTCTGAACAACTACATATGAACTACTGTAGACTTCTAGTAATAGCCTTTCTTTCTTTCGGAAGATAATTGCTAATTGTAAAGTTGATTAGCTAATGCCTTTAAATCCTACAGTGGACTTGAATGAACAGATCTGTAAATCTTTAAAAAGTAAGAAGTAAAATTGACAGCTAATTTATCTTGTAATTGAAGTATTATTTAAATAATTTTCTACCTTAAAGAGAATAGTTTGTTGTATTTCTAAAGAGAATAAATATTGGATTAAATATTTTCGCTGTTTTTCCTCTTGTCTGATACAAACAACTGAAAAAACCCCAACCTGTAGCTGAATGGTTTTGATAAGGTCAGGAATTTGTAAGTTTAAGGCATGATAGCAGATGATACTGTAGAAAAGTGGATCAAGGTGGAAAATTATTACATTAACTATGGAAGTTTTTTCCATATCTGTACTGAATTGTCATTTATAATTAAAAAATTAAAAGGTCAGCAAAGTTATGCTCATTAAAACAAGAGTTTCTGTCATTTGGTTTTAATGTTGTGTGCATGTATGTTTGAATGAAATCAATTTCAAAAGTCCAAGAAATATGACAGTGAAAATTTATTTCCATAGTAAATGTTCTTTCATGTTTATAATAAAAAAATTAAAGTACTGTCCTCCAGCTTAAGGCTACACATATTCTTTTAAAAATGCAATCTAGAACAAAATTTGTTTGTGCAACTCTAAGAGAAAAAATAAACTCAAATTCTATCATTGGATAATTCTTCCGTGATCAAGACCTTCATTGCACATACTAAGCCCTACGTTTTTTTAAATAGACAAATTTTATTTTATTTTCTTTATTGTTATTTTTAATGATATCAAGGAATCATCCTAAATATGAACTTGTGTCAATGCTTAAACATTATGCAAAAACACATAAAATGTTACTTTCTGCATGCTAGACCAATGATTCAAGTAATGAATGGAAATATCACACCACTTCTACTTCTGAAGCATTTGGCTAAGAAGAGGGAAAAAATAATATTCTTTATATTTTATGTTGACAAAAGTCTAACCATTTTAATTTCTGTCTAGCACTCTGCTAGACATATTCAATGAACACGATATCTCTTTTCTCCTTTCCACACTCCTACCTTTATTACACCTTGTTTTTCACTATCACTATAAATTTGTTGTAAATACTTCATCTTTAAAAATCTTCTGCATTCTCATAAATTAACTTAATCTGTTTAAACTCACTTGTGCAGTATGCTTGAGTAGGTAATGACATTTTGCAGAGCTCAAAGATCTGGTTTTGATTGATAATTTATTTGTTGTTGGTTTGTTCGTGTGTCTGTTTTGTTTCAGTTTTGTTTTTAGTAAAGAAGTAGTCAATCCTGCCATAACCAGATCTATGTGCAAAAATTAAATGTTATGTTATGCAATAGAGAATAATTGTGAATGAAAAAGGAACATGCGCCTGCCTAAGTAATTATGTACCCAACAGGGTTAATATGACATTTTTAGTTCCTATTTCTATGCAGAGAAAAACTTGCATTTTGTGAGTTCCAAGCTCTACAAAATAAGGGATTAGAGCTGAAAGTCACCATCTTTTCCAATTAATAAGTGATGTCATTGAATTTGATTAATAATTTGCCTTTCAATTGCACCCCATAAAATCAAGGACTGAGTTCTGTTACATTCAGGAATGAATGTCTGATTGAAAAAATACACTTCAGAGATAACATAAAGAAAAATAAGGATATATAAGCCACTTAAACTAAAGAAGAAAATGACAAAGGTTTCACAGCTTTAATTTATTTCACTTATGACTTTTTTGCTTTTGGACTACATCTTTTATGATTAAAATTAAGTGTACACTTAGAATATGCACAGAAACTGGAAAACACTGATTAAATCACTGTCAGGTATACCTAACATTTACAAAAGTTAAATTTTTTCTCTCTCTCCGTGACCATCACTGCTGTTTTAAGACAAAGTCAAAAGCCTTTTTCTATCTGACAAAGACTTTTTGAAGTTTACTGAACTAATGTAAGGTACAAGGAAAATGTTGTATCTGTTGAAAAGATTAGTAGTGTAAAAGAAAAGGAGCTCTGAACAAGTAGTGGACTTCAAAATAATTTTTGTCAATTTTTTGGGATCTCGAGAAACATGAGAAAATTTGTTCCATTTGCCATCCTGTCATCTGATGTTGACTCTAAGTAGCAGATATCCATTTATGAGAACATATTGGACAGGGGTGGGCTTGTCTTTGCTATTTCACCTTGTACAGACAAGGGCCTCTTTTTGCACATAGAACACTTAATCCTTCTTTTAAGCCTGTTTTTCTATATTTTTTCATAACCTGCTTTCTCCACTTATGGGGTATTATTAGCTGGTATGTTTCATGTTAGTTGTTTTGGGCCATATTTCTATCTGGTTTTATTTACTAGAAATACACATTAGGTTTATGTGGGATCTTTTTATTTTTGAGGATGTTTTCTATAAAAAAAGTGGGGGAAAACCTTGTTTATAAAGATGAATTACTCTTTCAGATTACCAACAGTTTTCTTACAAGGTAACTCAGAAGCTTGGCTTCAATATAAATAAAAAAGAACGTTCAAAAATATGACTTTGTATGGTACTTATATGGTATGTTGTAGAAAAATTAGTTTAAGACAGCATGGAAAGAAACTCTCTCGGCAATCTGATTTTGTTCACCAGGTCTGTGTAATGTACAGTCATTAAAGTACTTCATTCAAAGTAAGATCTACAATGCAAGAAATAAGGAGAAGTGTAGTTTGAGCAAGAAAACCACAACAAAGATCAGAAATATTCATTTTAATATTTTTGAACTTGTCTATTTTTATAGAAGTCAAGTCATTAGAATACTGAAGTCATTATTTTCCTAGTTCTAAGAATGGAACTTTTAAAATCAGTTCATAGAATACCTTAATACAATGCATTTAAAGCAAACAATACAATATATTTTTGCTCATTGTTTTTGGTTACAACATTTTATACGTTTATAGGTGATAGCTGTGTTGTATTCTAAATTAATTCTGAAGACACTGTTAAATAAAATTTCAACATTTACAGATAGATTTTTAGAGCAAAATTAATGTTATTTTTTTCAGAGTTAAGATTTTTGTGGGTTTTTTTGTCATTTGTTTGTTTGTTTTGTGAGTTTTTTTTTTTTTTTTGTTTTTTTTGTGGTTTTTTTTTTTTTTTTTTTTTTTTTTTTTTTGTTGCTGTTGTATTTTTTTTTAAAGTAACAAAAGACATTCTTGTCTTAGCCTTCAACAACGGAAAGCAGTTCTATTTTTTTTTAAGCAACCCTATTCGGCACTTGATCCTTTCATGGTAGGTAAAGCGTTGGCAAGGAACTCCCTCTTGTGGTCAAACATTCTTAATTAGGAAAAAATCGGCACTAATCTGATTGTATCAAGTATTAGAGCGTGCGCCACTTGAAACTATTAAGATTAACAGTATTGATATAAGCAGTTTTATATTGATATAAGCAGTTTTATTGTGAACAGTTCATTGCAAAATAGAGATGAACATATGTTTTTAATTTTTCTTAATAAATAAGGGTTTTCATCAGTCTTCTGGATAAATCAATTATAAAGTGGACTCTATATCTTGCCTCCTTTCTCCTTTCTAAATCACAGCTGTATCAACAAGATCTTAATTCCAAATCTATATCTCTAACACCAAGAAAATTTTAACTTCTTATCAGTTCTGACTTCCCAATTGCCATTCACAAAAAAAAAAAAAATAAACCAAATTATTTTCAAAAACTGAAGAAGGGTTGAATATTTCTTAAAGGTGCATCAGCATTTCCAATATGCCCTTAACTATTGTATAGGTACAGTGTGCCTTACACTCTGCAGCAGTAATTGAATAGCCCCAAGTTGGGACAGCTTTGCAGAAATTATGGATGTAATTAAGTAAAACAAAACTCAAATGTCTGGCAGACTGAAAAATCATCTCGTGCTTAATTGTTGGTTTAAAATATTATTTC
This sequence comes from Geospiza fortis, assembly GCF_000277835.1. Classification (NCBI taxonomy): domain Eukaryota; kingdom Metazoa; phylum Chordata; class Aves; order Passeriformes; family Thraupidae; genus Geospiza; species Geospiza fortis. The sequence continues at coordinate 1,647,220 of NW_005054352.1, read as the reverse complement.
CAAATACTTCAGCGACAATTTTGCTTCAGTGGTATCCACTGAATATGTCTGCCCTGGAAAGTGTTTTAGTTTGAGGGTCATTTCTCTATAGTAATTCTTAAGGTCTTATTGAAATCAGGAACTGAGACCAGGCATAATTTATTTTGTTTGAGTTCTTATTCTTCTCTTCTACATTACAGTTGCAAGCTAAGAGAATGAAATATCCTGGCATAATGCACCAAAGATAAAGTATTTGTCTTAGACCTACTTTTACTATATGATCTGATTTCCATAAGCAAAATTTTTGGACTCAAGTTCTTTTCAAGGTATGAATTTTGTGTCCCATAAAAAGAAATACAAGCAAATGAAGACACACTGATACAGAGGATTTGAAAGGAAAGCAAAGCATTGTATAAAGTGAGACAGTGGATCACTGACTGAATTTATGGGTCAAAATTTAGTTTCTCCCTTGTAAATCCACCTTTCTATTTAAGTTCCCAAGAAGTCCAAACAGTGGCATGAGAATTGCTTGCAATGTGGGCAGCCCTGATATTCACTTATAAGACAGAGTGGAAACTGGACACTCACAGGAATAACAAAATACAATAATTACTCTTTATGAGCACTTTTACTCATGCACATTAAGTACGTGACAATGCACTTTGTCTTTAGGACACCTCACATTCCAGCTAGCAGAAATATGGATGGTGATATCAAGATTGGTATTACATTTAGCTTTCCTGGGAGAAAGTACAGAATCAATCTTTATTAAGTAGAAGAACAAAAAAGGCTGATGAAGCTATGTTACTAAGAGAAGAAGAACTGCTGTTTATTAATATTAATATATTTTAAAAATGGGGTTCAGAGACTAGGCTTTACCTCTACATCATGGAAAAAAGAGGGCAGAAAATGTAGGGAGTATAAACCACTTTTCATTTTTTTTAATCCTGAAGTGATATTTAGTTATATGAAATGCCCTAAAAAAGGTATAGGAAGTCAGTAGACTACATAGGGATATCAGCAGTATCCTGAACCATGCTAATTCTTTTCATGCTCTTCCAGGAAATACCCAAAAGATTAAATTATTCAGGAGGTGCTCAGAGTGTCAACCTCTTGAAGAGATGTCTTGTACAGAACATTGTCTACAGGAGTTTAAGGGACTGCACTTATTTCAAGTACTGATATACTCACATTACACAACGAATCTAGGAGAATCTGTCCCCAAATCTCTACTGGGACCTTAGGTCTTACAATCAATAATGATTGTCATACAATGTGTAATGATAAAGTGCAGTACAAATAAAAGAAAGTGGAGCCTTCTGTTACACTATTTCTTCCTGGTGATATGGAAATACGTCTAGGTCTGTACATGTACATGTAATTCTTACACTTTTGTCAGTACCACTAAGCCATGTCTGCTCCCCTAAGTGTGTACCATGAGTCAGGTGAACTCTAATGAGACATGTGAGACTGGCTGTTCCTCCATATATGGCAGAAACTATTGTGGAGATTTGGCAGAATTTCACACACCAATCCTGCTTGAATGTGTTGCAGACTGCAGCTGTAAGATGATATCTGTTCTTCTAATCACTTTTCCAGTATACAGAGACAAAACTCTTTGTGGGTTTAATTTCAGCAGTTTTTCTCCTTGGCAGAGACTACAAAATGTACCTCAGTTGATCTGAAGAGGTTTACTTTTACTAGTAGAATATGTAGATTGCATATAAATAAAGATAGGCCATGAAATATTTTCTCTTCCTTGTGTAAATTAAATGGCAAACATTTTTGAGTGAAAAAAAGTTTTAAAGATTAACTGATTAATACTGGGCTCTTTGATATATCATTCAGAAATGGCACTGATAATATATTCTAAATGTATCCTATTCACAGCGAAGCCACTCGGATTATGAAGATCCCATTAAAGTTTACTTATTCATGGAAAATGTTTGACCCAAGTGCTGTCCAGGAGCTTTAAGAAATGGTGTAGACCTTTCCTAGCACCAGGAGGAGGCATACTGGCTAGGCAGATGTTCTGTTGCTGTGGCACTCCATGGTAAAATCATTCCCATTTCTACGCTTTTGAAATACTTCATTCTGTTACAGTATCTTTGGATAACTTTGTGCAATGCACAGCCCACTTCTTTCCATTTGAAAGGATATTAACAGCAGCTGGAAGCTTCACAGCAGTATTTTCATCCTGGACATCAGGTATCCAGCTAGAAGAATCCATGAGAGGAATCAGGCAGGAAGCAGGACAGGCTTATTTAACATTATGCTCTCCACAGAAACAAAGACAGAGAACAAAATCTATCAGTGAGAAATTATTTGAAACATTCTCAATTTGATAACTAAACTGTGGCTGTGTAAACACTGGAGTTTATGGCTCAAGGTATAGAATGAAAGGGCTCAGATAACTCCTCAGTGTTCACCTGGAAGGCAATCGGCTGCATGTGAGACTTTGCTACAGAAATCTATAAATGCTTCTTTCATAACAATAGAGTTCCAGCAGGTTTTGTTTACTCGTTTACTTTTGGTTGGTTGATTTTTCTTATTTTTAAGATTGATGTCTAAAACATGGTACACATTGTGATTAAATCAAAGCTCTGATCAGTTCTAAAAAAATGCACTATAAAAGAGCTTCTACCCCTAGAATATTGGATTGGTTGAACAAAAAACTGTAAATATGAAGCAAGTCTATAGGCAATCATGAAATGGGACAGAAACATAGTTAGTGATAAAATGAGAGGGTGACAAGGCTTTTTATTATCTCACTGGGGAGAAAGAACAAGACATCAGTGGGAGTTGTGAAGAATAACACCTGAAGCATTAGAGCAACTGATAAGCATCTTATGAATGATTCCAGACAAAATGAAGCTTTGGAGAAGTACTTTTTATTTAACCTTTTATTTTTCCACTTTTATCTGAAACTTAGAAGCTGAGAGGAAATAGATTCTTATTTCTGACAATCTGAGTAATTTTGAGAACAATAAAGGAAAGACTGCTGGTAGACTATGTGATTTCAGCTTGTTGGAGTAGTTGTTGAGAGAATGCCCTCAAAAAGCAAAAGAGGATGAACTTCGTACAAAAAACTGAGAAGTGTGCCTACAGTGAAGCAAAGTTTATTTTGCCATATTAAAGAAACACTGAAAGGAAAAAACAAAGCAATCAAGAATGCAGAGATTGATCAGAATTTATACTGTGAATCATAGTAAAGGTTAAAAGGAGGAGTGCCAGACTTCATGTGACAAAGGACTAGAGTGGCTTGGAAAGGAAATCCAGAATTTGCCTAGATTAGCACCCTGCAGAAAGCATGTCTAATTAGAAAAAGCTGATCAGAGATAAATCTATAAGACCTCCAGAGATGGAGGGACCATAACCTCTCTGGACACCACTGTTTCTTTGTTTTTCAGTCCTCATGGTACAAATGAAATAAAATGAAATAAAATTAAATGAAACGAAATAAAATAAAATAAATAAAACAAATAATGTAGTTGTATCACATCTTAATTTTTCATGTTCAAACCTCACAGTTTCCTAGCTTGATTGGAAAGAACATCTGGTAAAATTACATGATTGTGTTTACTTTCACACAGCTGCATCTCCTGGAGACTGCAGCAAGCAGAAATCTATTAATTAAGGTGATTTCCCCTTTTCCATAGGAATTTCTAAGGAACTCACTTGTAAAAGAGATTGCTTTTTCTCATTAAATTCCATTAAATTTATGTGTATTGAAGATTAATTCTTTGAATCCTGCCTTAGACCCCCTCTTCTTTTTTGGTACATTTCTGATTCCCTTTCCTTGGTTTGAAATATCTTTTGCAGATCCCTCCTTCTATGGGTACTGCCTGGTAGCCATTAAGTTTATCCAAAAATCATATCAGGTTGTGCACAAATCTTTATTTTTATTTCCAGTTAGGAAGAGCAAATCCTAAGAAGCTGATAGTTAACTAACTTTCTAAAACAGGCAATACTATAGCAGTGTTTTAAGAGAGGGACAAAATCTTCACAAACTCAAAGTTCAGCTTTTGTCACAAGGTGAATATTTGGTGTAATCACAAACAGTTGGGAAAAACCACATCAATGAGAACTGTATCCAACAGTCTACAGCAGGTACTACTGAAACTCTGAAAGTCTCAACAAAATGGTTATAAATATCTAATGTATCTCAATGACAGGACTTTCCTGTGCCAAATAAACTTGATTGGATATATATCTCAGTGGATACAAAAAAAAAAAAAGAATTTATGAGAACAACATAAACAGGTTCCTTAATATTATGATTCAAAAATATCCATCAAGAATTTCTCTTCCATAGCAGGAGAAGCTGTATCCATATTATATTCATATATTGAGAGAAAAATGTTCTAGTATTTATTAAACATTGATTGAAGGCAACTTTTTCTTCAGGGGACTGAGAGATAGCCTCAGAAAATGTAAAGGCTGATTGGGCGCTATATACACACATTTTCTTTAAGGAATCAGTGAGATACGAAACTTCTGTTGTGGGCATATTAATGATATGTTTACACTGAAGGGCTGAGGCAAAAAAACCAAAGATGCTAATACCAGGATTAAGTTCTCGTACTTCAGGAAATCCCTAAAGATTTTGATAATCAGAATAGATCTAGTTAGAAACCTAGACAATTGCAATAAATTTCATCCCGAATTTGGGGTAATCTGAGGATGAGAATGGCTATTAGCAACTTCTGAATTCTTTTGCAAAATATTGCTTGTGGTATTGTCCTCCAGCCTGAATAACCACCTGCATATCATCCAGAGGATGATGCTCAGCTGTAATGTGCCAACAGGCACGGCAAGAAGGTGGCATAGAGAATTAAGGATCAGTCTCTACTACTGATTTGAAAAATGAGAATCAGAATTGAAATATACTTGAACTAACAAGAAACAAAGGGAAATAACCTGGTAAATTAAATGAGAAGCCACTTCTCCAATAGGCATAACAACAGAAATGAGAAACATCATATTGACTTAAAGGCTAGAACAGATGCAAGTCATCACAGCAGTGGGGTCAAAGAATAAATATGGAGAAAGCTAACAGAAAAATGACAAATACTTGCAGCAATAAAATTGCTAACAGTCAAAGAAAACACATCACGATCTTCCAAGTCATAACAATCAGCAGAGACTGTGAAGAAAAGAAACCAGGAAGGAACAGCTTGTCTCATTTATCTGAACTCGTCCTAATCTGGGCACCTTGCTTCCTTTTCTTGATGCTTCGCATTGTTCTTTCTTTTCTGGAGATGCGACTCAGCTATGCATGTCTGGGCGTGGCTAAGAAGGATTATGTTGCATAACAATGTCACACATGGATTATATCCCACCGTGTTATGTAGGTGTTCAACAGCCTGCTTTGCCATTTTCAGAGGTGATGAGGTCTCATGTCTGTTGCAGTCTGCAGAAAAATCTCTCTGTCACACTCTTGCTGAATCTGATTGTAATTAATTGTCTTGCCAATTTCATAAATTGAAGAAATGTTGAGGCCTTTAATTAAGTGTTTTCTGGATGTGTCATATTGTATTTTTAACATTTCAAAATATTTAAAATGCAAATTCTTTAATTTGTCTGCAAATAGTACATGTGCTTATTGTTGCTATTTGTTTTTTTGGGGTTCTTTAGGTTTCAAGCAGGGAAAGATTTTACTGCATCAGACTATTGCTTTGATTCTCCTCTTTGCAGCCTTGTACTCAGATTTTCATTAGAATTAAATTAGGTTGATTTTTTTCTTTGCTGTTGTTTTTTTAATAAGAGTACCCATCTCAAGAAAACTGGCATTTTGGTGTTGGTTGTTTTTTTTTTTGGTTTTTTTTTTTTTTTTGGTTTTTTTTTGGTTTTTTTTTTTTTTTTTTTTTTTTTTTTTTTTTTTTTTTTTTTTTTTTTTTTTTTGTTTTTTTTTTTGTTTTTTTTTTTTTTTTTTTTTTTTTTTTTTGCTTTTATTTAAAGATGTTTTCTATGTTTTTTTAAATGCATGTTCTGAGGTGGTTCTACTCACTTATTTTACATTTCATATTTAATATTTCTTTATAGCTTGTGTAATTTTCCCCTACAGTTTTTCATCCTTTTTTTAAACAAGAAAATTGTTTTATTCTTTAGCTTGTGTTGTGAAGCATGTTGAAATTACTATATCTTTTATTATTTTACAAGTGTCTATCTATACAGCACAAAAAAACTCTATCAAATATTACATCAAATCTCTGCAAATTAGCATTTTTATATTTCACTGAATGTTTTACTTTCTGGAGTAGATGTGAGGACAAACAGTAAAATGATCTGATTTGAGGGGTATTTTTCAAGTGACCTTGCATTCTGAAAAAAATGCAAATTTTTGAAGCACTTACAAAAATAGTTACTTGCATGGCAATCCTCTGTCTATGGTGGCATAGTAAAATTATTTATGTAAAGTCTGGCCTTATTTTTTTGAGATAGTCAGTGCCTGGAAAACTCACTTGTTTAATTGGGAGTTTGAAGGCATTCTGTATGAAACAGGATGAGTTTTTTTGACATGTTTTAGCCCAGATTGAGTCTTTACAGCTGAGCTACAACCCATGAAAAACATGGCTTTATAATGGAAATGCTGACACAACCTTTCAATTAGAGTACTGTTAACTGCATCATTATAATTAGGTATGCACTGACCCTTTGAAAACTTTGGTTTTCAGATCAGGAGAAGGTATTCTCATTTAGCTGGTCACTAGTCACATTTTTATAAATATAAAACCCCCTAACCTATTAAAAATGATACACAAAAATGGTTTCCTTGACAGAATAAAAAGGTGCCTAGAAAATAATCCAAGTCCCCATAATCTTTTTCTGTTAAGAAAGTACCGTCCTAAATACATTATGATCCAGACAAAAAGATCTATCTAGAAGAAAATCAGAAAAATATGGTTTTGACTGATTTCTCCTATGCTGAATCATAGTATCACTCTAGTATATCAAACTGTCAACAGAGATCTGTGTGTTTTCATATAAATAATTCCTATATTATAATGTAAAATATTTGGTGAATTCAGCTTGCCAGCTATTCTGGAAAGGTTACAACTAAATACTGATCAGACTCAAAACTGCCAAATTAACAAAATTACATAAACCTGAAAATTTTAATACAATAAATGTCATAAGCAATAGCATAGCTGTTTGTAAGAAGGTCAGTACAATTCTTTGAGGGACATTGTGGTCTATTTCTGAAAAAAACATCCCAGTACTTGTCAGTCATTCCTGTGTTCCCGTTCTGCGGTCTTTAATCAAACTGTGAGGCACAGAACTGCAAGAAAATATACTTGTATCTATATTTGTCTATGGACTTCCAAAGAAAGCAAAATATAAATCAGGAAAAAGCCCTTCACTCTAGACTATAGATGAAAACTGTTGTAGCTGCCCAGCATGAACACAGTGAAATACAGCTCATGAAATTATAGAGTCCAGAATATTCTGTATTGGAAGGGGACCCACAAGGATGATCAAGTCCAACTCCTGGCCCTGCACAGCTCCATCCGCAAGACTCGCATCAGTGCCTGAGAGCACTGCCCAAATGCTTCCCGAACTGCCAGGCTAGGTGCTATGACTGTATCTCAGGGGAGCCTGTTCCAACATCCAAGCAGCCTCTGGGTGAGGTGCCTTTTCCTGACATCCAACCAAAACCTCCCTGAAACAACCTAAGGCCATTGCCTTCGGTACTGTCACTGGTCACCACCGAGAAGAGAGCACTGCCTCCCCTCCTCTCTTCTCATGAGAAAGATGTAGACCACAATTGGTTCTCCTTCAGTTTCCTTTTCCTGAGGCTGGATAAAACTAACATTGGACAACTTTCTGGTAATAATAATTTTATAGGTTTTTCTGCCTTGTAAATCAGTATTCTCTTGTTTTTACAGAACTTGAATTCTTACCTATCACAAAAAAGTAAGGTTCCATAGTAAGGTTCCAAAACCAAATACTCTTGTGCTAAGAAAAATAAATATCTGACGGCGTACTCTTTATTCAGTTTCCTTGTGTATGAGTGTATAATGATATTTCTTTATTGCATAATCACATGCTATTTGTCTCCACCCTTTTAGGTCTAAGATGAGTAGTGCTCACCAAATAAGTTTGTGATTTTGTGCCCTTTTTGCTGCACTATATCCAAATCTACTCTTCAAAGAGAAAGATTAATTTAAGCTTAAAATTTTCTATAACACTCACTGCTGTAGCTATGCCTTTCATAAACAACTGCTGATATATTTTCTGCAATACTCAAGAGAAGTTTAGTGGTATGGTCATCACAAAATCTACCAAAATCTCATCTATATACTCCAAGATGCCAAACATCTGCTTTTCCAATATAGTTTATATGAGATAGAATTGAACAGACTCAAATTCTAGCACCGGCTAACATGAATTCTCAAGGTACCTCTCACAAATTATTCAATTAGAAAATCAGAGATATAAAATTACTAACAACGTATCAAAAATCTGTTTAAATATTTGGCTCTATTTTGCCTCATGCAAAGTAGAGTTTTGCCAACTCAAGTTGGCACTGAGTGAACTGCATATCCAGGAAGAAGAGCTCTCCTTCTAAAACTAATTAGCTGTGGTTTAACTGCAAGAGAGCAAGCCTAATTAATCAGCCCAAGCACAGGGCCAGGATGCTGTTGAAACCCAAGCTACTATCTCTTTAATTTTTGTGTCAATTCAGCTTCAACATAACGAAAATTAAGTATCTTCAGAGGTGCTGCCAGGTGTGATAGACATAGTCTACTGCTAGATACAAAACCTTCTGTAGACATAATGCAATTTTATGTGTCTCCTTTGACCTGTTGTCACAGCCTTTTCAATCTCTATTTTGTAGCTTTGGTAGAAAGTAAACCAGAATACTGTGACGAACATTTTGCTTGACAAGAAAAGCACCGCTCAGACGCACAGCAATGACCATCCTCTGAACCAAGTTAGGCAAAGAGGAAAAAAATAGTGCCAAATGAAGTAATTAAGTGCTATAACGCATTCATACGGAGTTGAATTAAGGTTTTAATTACAATCTTAATTATGGAATTTCTAACTTCTGAACAGAATGTTACTGTACACAGCTACTTTGCTCAAGGTAGACACAAGCCAATATTAGAAAGCTAGTGAGACATATCTGTTGGTTTTAGGAAGCTTTAAAGTCACTTATTCGGACCTCTGGGGACTAAGCAGTACCTTCCTATAAACCTTCACTAGTTATATTAGGTCACTGTGATTGCTGGCTCCTAACCCAGGTCAAAAGACTTCTGACTCAGAAAGTACTTCCAGGTAGCAGGAGGAATGAAAAGGATATATTTTTAATACAGGAAAACAAAACAATGTTCACAGACAGTGAACAATTAATGTAGTTGACATGACCTAGGAAAATAGCAGGGAGAAAAAATACTCATAATACTCACAATTGTATATGAAATATAATGTAGATCTATAAAGTAAAGAATGGGGAAAGGGCAAATACATTTTGATGTAGAAAATCTAGGAAAATGGTGAGTTGAACTGGACAATGCAAAAAAGGGAAATCAGAAACTGGAAAATGAAAAGGACTGAGACCGGAGCAAGTCTGCTAGACAACCAAGAGCTCATGGATTAGGCTAACGCTAGAGTTATCAACAAAGATTTAAATTATTAAGGTTGGGTCTTGCCAAGGTTTGCAAAGAAAATAAAGGCATGGTTTGGGTTAAGGCTACAGCCAGACAGTCAACATAGACTTGAAGTCAGGTATCCAGAATCAAAGTCTGGAACCTGGGGAAGAGGGATGGAATTGATGTATAAAGGCTTAGAAAACAGCATTTCCCAGACAAACAGACAAACAATTGTTTGAGGCTGTAGGAATTAGCTGAAGGACTCACAGCAGTCCTTAACACCTGCAATTAGCAAACATCCACAAATCAACATAGAAAGCAGTGTCCCTTGTCTTTTTTTTTTGGGGGGAGGGGGTGGGGTTGGGTCTTTCTGAGAATTTAATCATTTATTATATAAGAAGACAACATCAACCAATTGAAAAGTTTACTCAAGTGTTCAACGAAGTATGTAGCTACAGTTTATGATCTGAAAAACCATAAATACAATGACACATGGAAAGGTTTCAGCAGTTCTTAGTTGGTTTTAGAAAAAGATAAATAAAATGCATTACATAATAATTATGTAATAAAACAATATTTATGTCCCTTACACTGGCATATTCTTTCCATACTGGATATGAAGCAGCAGATATCTCTCTAAGTTGCTATAATGGATTAAGGCAACTGATAATTCTCTTTCAGATATTCAGACTAACCAAATGTTGTTGGACATTTCAGTGCACAAGGAAACTACTGAAACACTTGAATTAACGAAACAATTCAAATTGATGTTTTGTGAGAAACACCCCTTAGTAGAAGAGGACCCTGTATACCTTTTGTATTCCCTACATTTTTTTTCTGTTGCTGTATTTTCTCTTTTTATTTACCTATCTCTGCTTCAGCTTTCTTACCACATTTATTAACATCATCGATTTCAAGAAAAAATATAGGTGGAAAAGTGAAAGGGGGAAACTTTCAATAAAATGGTGACATTAATGAAAAAAGTTGATATCATCAGTGCTTTACAGTGTAATCTTCTATAATACTTAACTGCCTGTGTGAATCTCTGCTATTCTTTTTTTGAATCAATTATATATTCTACTATGAGAGTATCAAGACAGAGAAGTTGGTTCAAACAAAGAAGTTGGGTTTTTTTTTAAATTTTCTCTCCTTCTCTTCTCTTCTCTTCTCTTCTCTTCTCTTCTCTTCTCTTCTCTTCTCTTCTCTTCTCTTCTCTTCTTCTTCTCTTCTCTTCTCTTTTTTTCCCATAGGAAATCACTATAATGAATGTTCTCTTTAGTTATTATTTCTTTTCTGGAAAGTAATAATGGAGAAGTTATGACCAGGTATAAAATAACTAATTTCTGATTTGTAGTCATGGAAGATTCTGAATACTTTCATGCCTGTGTTCAAGGATTGGTATCAAATGTTCATTCAATAATACATATAAGGAACTTCTATTCCCAAACAACCAAATTATTTAATAGGTTATTTAGGAATGGATTGTTTATTCTCTCAAAACAGGTTCTTTTTCAGTAAGGAAGTTCATTAATTACTTATTTGTTATGTATCCCAAAATTATTATAAAAAAGACTGATAATATTAAAAAATTGACATTTGGCAATCTTAAATGATTGGTATCCACTGATTAGCTAATTTGATTTAAAGACTTAATACAGAAGTAAAGGCAACTGGTGTTTAGAGGGAAACAGTTGTTTTCCAAATGAAGCAGAATCTGTAAAATCCTTTGAGTCATTTTGAGAGCCTGTGGGTATCCATTGTATATCTAGTGCCAGCCTCAACTGGCTTATAAACAAACTATCAAAATAAAAGTATTTTCACTATATTAAATTAGCTTTTTGGTAGTACAAGATAGATTACTGTGATTGAAAAGTTAATAGTATGATAAAGAATTATTTTAAGACTCTTTTTATGTATGTTTATAATATGTTAGGGTAGTATATCCAGGCCCTCTGAAAACCATGCCTGTAGTATCAGATATCTAATTATACACTATATTTTTAATTTGAACATCAGCTGTTTAATGTATTCTCTGATCTCCCTCGGGCAGCTGACATAAACCTTTCTTATGTTTCACATACAAGCTATTTCCAAACAAGTCATCATATTTAAAGTTCAGTCTAATGAAACCTTATTTTAAGAGTGTTTTTGTTTGCCAAATTGAACATCCCAGTGAAACTTCTAGGCTGTATTATGTCAGTGATACTGATAGATTCTAATATACAATTATTTGAATCAAACTTTTGAAAAAAGCAGCTTTTAAAAAAAAATTAATATCTCTATTTCATCATAAGTACCAGATGCCAGGGACTCAAAAATGTATTTATTTTGGTCTTTTGGTACTTCAGATATTTTTTCTGACTCAGCATCACTCATCTCTTGTGTATTTGTATTTAGGCCCATTGAGTGAACATGAAATTGGTCCAATTTTTAAACGTGCTTTTAGAGTGCTCAACTAGCATTTTGGAAATGCAAGTTTATAATAAAAGGATGTCACTGCTAAGTTAAATAAAACTTGTTTCCTATTATAATCAGAAGAACAATGTAAGAATGCTGCCAGTAGATTTCTTTTAGGAGGAACAAAGTACCCTGAGAAGAGTTCTAATTTGTCCTTTATTTGTAGAGCATTAACATTTCTTCCCATGAAATCCACCACCATATGTTAAGATTGGAGTGGGGCGTAATAAGGTTTCTTTTTCTGAAATTAGCACACCAAGCAGCCAGTTGAAATTCAGGAAAGACTGTTTGTACCTAGTAATATATCATACAAGCATTCTGCTATATTTCTCTAGCTGTGTTATCAGATTATACATCCTACAGTCAAGTTTTCAGAAATCAGAACATCTAAGAGATATGCAGGTAATTAAGAAAATACATACCACCATTCATTGAATTTTTCTAATAAAATTAAATGTAGGGAATTCTTTTCCGAAGATGGTGCAAGAGACAATGGGCTTAGCTAACTCCAGATGTAGGAGGTGCTGCTATCAGAACAATACAGAGAATTTGGTTGAGTTCTGTCATGGTTCCAGTCAGAACAGGGCTAATTTTTGCAGTACCCAGGAGAGGGAGTGACTAGGACCTGGAGGTTATTCCACATTACATCATTTTCCAGGAACAAGAGAAGGACTTGCTTCTGGGTTAGGGGGAACATGTCACAGTCAGGTTGTGCTCCACAGTGAGCATTTTGCATGTGAGTTGTTTCCTTCTCTCTTGTACTTTTGTTATAAATATTGTTGCTATTTTCTTATCTCATTGCTACTTCCAGTAAATTGTTCTCATCTCAACCCACCATCTTTTTGTGTCTCAAATTCTCATCTTCAGCCCAACCCAGAGGAAGAGTAAAGGGAAAGTTAGTGAGCAGTACATTTTCAATGGGAGCACTAAACTGCAGAATACCATTCCTAAACCATGACTAGTTCTTTGAAAAAAAAACCAAACTTACATTAGACTTTGAAATAGAAATATTTTCACTACAAAAATACTCTCACACTGATGCATCATATTTTAAGTGTTATAGTGAATTTTGGCAAACTGGAGAAACAAATGGCCAAAGCAGAGAGAGAGTTGAGAACACAAATGCATGAGAGGCCACAGAAGTGAATCACACATGAGTAATAAAAGCAAATTTAACATGGGACATCTGAGCTTGTGTTGATTAATGTATCCACTAAAGAGAAAGAATATGTGACCATGGCCATTGTCATTAAGTGGAAATCTGGTCATAACGGCATGGAGTGAAAATTTTCCCTTCTTGTATGTTGTGATACTTTCAGGACTAGCTCAAATTCATGACACTAACACCACATGATCAATCAGAACTTCTAGTTAAGACAGCACTCTAATGATAAAACTGCAAGCAGTCCACCTGATAATCCTAAAGCAGCTACTGCAGACACTTATAAAGGTGACACCTATAAAAGTGAAAGAATTTTGTTGAGCATACAAAAACTTAAGAAAAGCCCTCATAAAAAACTGTAATACACTGCATATCCACTCATCTTCCCACAAAGCTATTAAGCCATAAAAGAGATAGAATTTGTAGGAGAAAAGCTTTATTTTTGAAAAATATGTACATTGTAAAGCATGAATTATATTACAGAATGCATTTTAATAACTGCAAATTAATATATTCCATTTATTCTACAGGCAGGAGTCTATACTGATATTTTCTCTTAGTACAGCTAAGATTTACTTTCAGGATTTCAGCATTACATTATTTCATAGAATCACATAGTTGTTATGTTTGGAAGGGACCTCTGGAATGTATCTAGCCTAACTTCCATGCCAAGGGAGGGTAATCTAGAAGATCTGACATGGGAACACATACAGGTGGGTTTTGAATATCTTGAGAGAAGAAAACTCCATGACCTCCCAGGGCAGCCTATTCCAGCGCTCTGTCACTCTCAATGAAGAGTTCTTTCTCATGTTGAGGTGCAACTTCTTCTGTTTCAGCTTATGGCCATTGCTCCTTGTCCTATCACTTGGCACCACTGAGAGGAACCTGGCACCATCGTCTTGACACCTGCCTTGGAGATATTTATATGCATTCATGAGAACCCCTCTCAGTCTTCCCTAGACTAAATAGGCCCATTTCCTGCAGTCTCTCCTCATTAGAGAGATGCTTCTATCCCTTAATCAGCTTCGTGGCCTCGGCTGTACCCACTCCCCCACCCAGGAGTTTCTTTTCTTTTTCATACTGACGAGCCTACAGCTGGACACAGGACTCTAGATGTGGCCTCACTGAGGCCAAGTAGAGGGCAGGATCACCTCCCTTGCTCTGCTGGCCACTCTCTTCTCAATGCATCCCATGATAATATTGGCCCCCTGGCTGCAAGGGCACTGCTGGTTCATAATCAGCCTGTCCTTCACCTAAACTCAGCAGAGCTGCTCCCTAGTAGGTCAGCCCACAACCTGTACTGGTACTTGGGGTTATTCCTCCCCAGGTGCAGTACCTTACACTTTCCCTTGCTGAACCTCATTAGGTTTCTCTCTGCCCAGCTCTCAAGGTCCTGCTGACTAGCAGTGCAGCCTTTGGATGCCATCGGCGAGTCCCCCCAGTTTCGGCGAGTCCCTCCAGTTTCTAATCACCACCAAACTTGCTGAGGATACAATCTATCCCTTCGTCCAGATTATAGATAAACAAATTGAACAAGATTGAACCCAATACTGACCCTTTCAGAATGTCACATTGTATAGGCCTCCAACCTGATCCTACTTCATGGATCACAATCCTCTGAGCTCTGCCCTTTAGCCAGTTCTTGATCTATCCCACTGCACATTCATCTAACCCATATTTCCTAAACATACTTATGAAGATGTTATGGGAGAGAGTGTTAAAAGCCTTGCTGAAGTTTAGGTAGAAAACATCAACACCTCTCCCCTCATCAAAGAAGACTATCAGATTAGTTATGCATAATTTCTCTTGGTGAATCCATGGTGACAATTCCTGACCTTCTTTTCTTCTACATGCTTGTGATGACCTCCAGAATTATCTGTTTCATTGCTTTTCCAGGGATAGAGGTGATTGGCCAGTAGTTGTCCATGTGTTCTCCTTGTCCTTTTTGAAGATGGTAGTACTGCCCGCCTTCCTCCAAGACCCCTCCCATTCTCCACGACTTTTCAAAGATGATGGAGATTGGCTTAGCAACAACACCCGCTCAGCACCTGTTGATGCGTCCCATCAAGACCCCATGGATTTATGGGTGATAAGTCTATCTAGTCCATCTCTAACCCATCCCTCAACAACAAAGGGAAGGCTTCCTTCCTTTCCCTGGCCTTCTCTTAGCTGCAAGGTCTAGTACTCCTGGGAGCCACCCTCAGCAGTGAAGCCTGAATCAAGGAAGGCATCTGGTTATTTCACCTACTCTGCGTCTCCCAATACCAGGACACCCTATTGATTCAGCTAAGGCCCCATGTCTTCCTTTTGCTCCTGATGTAGAAACCATTCTTATTGTTCTTGATGTCCTTTGCCAGACTCAATTCCAAGTGGACCTTAGCCTTCCTTGTCAGATCCTTGCATACCCATTCCTCATGGCCTATTATTTTTTCCATATCTATAAGTTTATTTCTTGTGTTTGAGAGTTACTAGGAGCTTCCAGGTTCATACAGGTGTCTTACCACCTTTGCCTGGTTTTTTGCTCCTGAGGATACACTGGTCTTGAGCTTGGAGGAATTGTTGCTAAAATAACAATTATCAACAATTAAAACAACAAGAGAATATCTAGCTCTCTCTGACCCCCTTCTCTTCTAGAGCCCCATCCCATGGGATTCCTTTAAGTAGGTCTTTGAAGAGGTCAATTAGTTCTGTTGAAGTTTGGAGTCCTAGTCCTTCTTACTGCTTTCCTTCCTCCATGCAGGCACCTGAATTTTGCCATCTCATGGTCACTACAGCCAAGGTTGCTCCCAGCCTTCACATCTTCAACCACTCCCTTCTGGTTTGTTAGTACAAGGTCCAGCAACACTCCTTTCCTTGTTGGCTCCTCCACCACTTGCATCAAAAAGTTACTTCAATAACTGCAGGAACTTCCAGGACTTTGTGTTCCAAGCCGTGTTGTCCCTCCAGCAAATATCAGTGTGGTTGAAGCTCCCCAGGAGAAACAGGCACTGCGACCATGAGATTATTGCCAACTGCTCATAGATGCCTCCTTCTGATCCCTTCTGGTGGTCTCATTACCAGGCCACCTAGAACAGTGGCTGTCACTTAGTTCTTACCCACAAACTCTCAGATCATTCATTTGTCCCTGGGTAGGGCTCAATGTATTCTAGTTAGCCTCTCACACAAAGAGCAACTCCATCACCTTGCATCTCTGATCATTCTAAAATGTACATAGCCAACCTGACAATATTCCAGTCATGTGAGCTATCCCACCATCTCTTAGAAATCATAAGGAGATCATGGACCTGTGGTCACACACAGATTTGTAGTCCTTGTTTATTGCACATGTTGTGTGCATTTATTTACAGGCACTTCAGAGGTAGTCAATCAAAGGTGGGTGGAAACATCAGAATTCTCAGGGGCTGTCTCATCAGACACTCTGGTTTTGGCTCTAAGTCAGGTGCCTGCCATTATGGTAGAGACCTAAAGCACTCAGCACTTAGCAGAGATTTGGGGTTACCTGCAGATTACATGCCCTACATGCCCTTGAGCTGTCATGCCACATCCTTTTGATGTGCCACATCCTGTTTGCTCGCCCTGTTTGCTGTGCTTTGGCAATCAGTACCCTAAAACCATTTAAATCTCTCTTGGATGGTCCTGGCCACCTCCATGCCTGGCTGTCTCATAAGAGATACTAGGTCCTGACAGAGTTCTGGTCTGCTGCTTCGGTGCTCCTGAACTTGGAAACCTCCCTGTACTGCTCAGTCTAACAATCACGCCCAGACTTACCCTGGTTGTTGCTGCAGCCATTTCATCAATTGATCTTATTTCAACATGGTTTTTAAACATAGACAAGCACATCAAACAGCAAATTTATAAGGTTTATGTGATCCTCCTGCGACAGTATTTGTCTTCATATATACACTATAAGCAGAAACAGAACATATCAGAGAATCATAGGATGGTTTGCTTTGGGAGAGACTGATAGAGGTAATGGGATTGCATAGGATATGGTCTGCCTAAAAGGAATTTAATGGGAATATTAGCACTGCTCTTTATCAGGACACAAGCATGACTGCAAAACTAGGAGGTTCCCTAAGCTTGAATGAAACACAGTGGGCAAGGAATGGGGTGGTCAAGGAATAATTACTACAAGCAAGACGCCCACAGGTCTGCTTGTTTGTAAATAAACAATATATAGCTGTAAATTCTCAATTATCAGTTCACAAGCCAGGAGCTCACAACTATGAAATCTTCGTTTAAAATATGTAGTGCTCCAGCTTGCAAATTCATGAATATTTCACGTGCTATACAAACAGAGCAGCAAATAGCAGCAGGGACCTCTGAGGATAGCAAATGTTCTGTAGTTTAAGGAAGCGTGGGAAAAAGCGGGAGGCCTTCACATTTGAGCAGGAAATGAGCCTATCAGTACAAAACACCTTAATTTAAGCTCTTTTCTTCATGTGCTATCAAGGGGATCATGCTGGGTGATATACTGTCGTAAACCCCACCAGTAAGTTCAGTAAAACAGAAATGTGGGTTGTCTTGCATTGGTTACTGTTGTTTCTACAGCTTTGGTTAATCCAGTTGCAGTTTTATCAGTAAGTGGCTATCCCAACAAGAAGGACAAGAAAAGTTTAGAATTTACCTGTTCAGCACGAGACATTTAAAAGAACAATTTTTAAATACACAGGCTGGCTGAACAAGGCTGCTTTAAGAAGCATTTGTTTTCAAAATTAGCTGTGACAAAGGAAATATTTCCATGTCTGTAATGTCAAGTGGAAATACAAGGACAAATTAGTCCGTTAATGCATTTTAAGACAGTGAAACCTTAAAGTAGTTGTGGGTGCATTGCCAATGGTCATTTTTAGTTCTCTGTTTCTGCATTTCTGTTTTCTATTCCCAGAAATGAAGCATTTCATGTGTTTGAACAGTCATGTATCATACTTTACTGTCACATACACATGAGCTATTCTGTGTGACAACAGATCAACTGTTCAGCATGGACAACTGAATAGTTAATGTTACTACAAGTGCCCTTTTACCTACTTTTAAACATATTCAATAATCTTACTGTCCAGAGGCTACTTGCCAAAACAGTGTGAGATACAAGTATTATGAAAAGTCTGCATAAATTATATCTATGAAATCTGTGAAATATTAAATATTAAAATACTAATGTATTTGTAAGATATGGAGAATGGTACATTATTTTATATGCATGTTTATAATTTTTAACTTTCCTAAAATATTATTCTTCTATGCCTTGTAGTAAAAAATATTTGCAATAAAATGTGCTTTAAACTGTAAAAACTGTTTTTTTTAATGTGCAATTTCTTATTCATCTTCCAGTTGCAATTCAGCATAGCTTGGCAACACAACATGTAAAAATCCTTCTGAAAACAAATCCATCCTTTTCTATAAAATTTGAGTCCCAACATTACACCAGTCAGATCTCAAAATTTTATAGACAATTCTCAATGCACCATTTTACACTTATAAATTTAAAATTTTGTTTTGAATTTTTAATTTGTATATTGTTGACTAATACTATTTTTCTCTATCACTCACAGTATTTTTGTTATATTATTAAGAATATATTGGACTATCATAAAAGTCAAAGTAAAAATATAGCTAAATTAATTCTGATTTCTAAATTTGATGTTTTTTAAGAATAGAAACTGTTCGAAGATGAGTCTCTAAATTGTGTTGACCAGACATTCCACTGAACTGAGACTTTTCAAAGGTAATATGTAAACCCATGAACCTCTCAAAGAAACTTATTTAGGTGGTTGTAAGGTAAAGCTTTTCCTGAATAATATGAATATATAAATTAAATGCATGTCAGCTTCAAATAAAACTTGAACAACAAAACTTGAAAGTGCTGATGGTAACCTTTACATCTAGCAGAATTAGTCGTCACATTTTGAACACTATATTAAGACGGAAAACAAGCATATGTGATTTTCTATAGTAAATTGAATACCAAAGTGGAGGAAAATGCAAGTTTGACAGTATGTGCAGGCTGTTCGTTAGTATTTCACCTTTGTCTGGGTTTACCTGAAATCAAAGCTGCTACAGAAAACTCCATGAGTCAAATTTCCTAGTGCAGGTGAGAGGACAGAAATTCTCAATCTGTGTGAATTTAAGAACCATAAATAATTTCATAAGAATGACCACAGCTGTTTAGGTAATAGGTAGAAGCATGGATTTTTCCCAAAATTTTAGAGCATCAGGCCTGTAGAAGTTGAGGTGGGTAAGAATAGCATTCATAGAATAACATACATAGAGAAGAGCAGAAGAAGCAGGAAAGGACTAATTGCCTATTGAATAGAAAAAAAACTTCAGTTTATTTAATCAAGGAAAGTTCATTGAAGAGACAACAGCAATCTGAACAAAACATATGAACATGTGAGGAAATTGAGAGATTTGACATAGACTTTCACAATGAGTAGAGAAGCATGTTCTTTCTCGCAGAAATCCTCTGGGCTGCAGTGGCTTAAAGCCAAAAATTTAAAAGACTCGCAGATCAAAACACTTCAATAATAGCCTACCCAGAATCTCTGCTGTAAAATGTATAGAAGAAAATGTCCAAAACTTCACAAGAAGAAAAAATAATTTTAAAAGAAACAAGACCATCAGACAAACAAACAAAGCCCCAGAAATCTTAAGTCTAAAGCAAAGTTAATTGATTTCTATCAAAATTTCTAATTTAGGTATGCATTTTGACAAACCTAAAAAGAAAAATTCTGCACATTTGCAAGAATATGCCTTCTGGTGGGAAATACATAAGGCATTTAAATAAACCTCACTGGGCATCTGAAAAATACCTAGTAAGTTCTTTAGTTGCAAACTGTTTAAGCATATTTTAATATATGAAAAATTCTTATTTTTATCAATCTGTTAAAATATTTAGCATCTGAAGTTTACTAAAGCTCAAAGTTACATCTTTATATGCTTAACAGCTCTTAGAAATATTAATAAATAGTGAAAAAGAGTATCTAAAACATCTTACTTTATTAATTGGGGAATATCCAGTCTCCTAAAATTCAAAAAGAGAAGTTCACCAAGAAGATGAAACAAAGTAGAAGGGGAAAAAAATGGAAACTGCAGTGGGAGGGATTCAATCTGTAGCCCAAAATAAGACGACTAACAAACTGCTAAAAATATTTTTTACAGTGCAACATTTTAACATCACAATACTAACAGCAGTCTAAAAAGTAGGAAACACACAATGATAAAAAATGTTAAGCAATAAAGTAATAAAGAATGTAATTAGTTTGAAATAAACAGAAAACCCAAATTGTTTCAAATATGATCTCTAACACAAACTTTGAAGGACTTTATCCGTATCTAATATCACATTGCCATAGAGTTATGAAATTAGTCTAGTGTCTCTCATCTATTGATAATCATTCCTGACAATTTCACTTCCATTGTCACAAAAACTGCTCAGAAACAATACTTTAGTAATAATCCTAGCTCAAGTAAAAAGTTTAACACACACCCTTTTGCAGGGGTTTTTTAAAGCACAAATCCATTTCTCCCCCTCTTCCCTAGCACTTTTAATCTTAGATCAGCAATGGATACAAAGATCAGCTGAAGTGCTTTTTTAGCTCATCTTGTAACATGATTTTATTCTGCTTTCTTTAATGAAAATCCAATTAGAAATTCTCTTCTGTTTTCAGTTGGCTTTTAATCTGTATTAAGATTATTTCCCATAATGCCAAGGTTAGTGGAAAATACTTGTAAGAGGAGGAGAAATAGTAGACATGCGTTTCATTTTTTTCTCAGATATACATACAAAAAGGGTGCATGTATCATAAAAAAAAACGACACCTTGTTGTTTTCTATTGTCTCTTATAAACACCTAAAAAGACAGGTCTGAAAGATGTTTTCTGGACATAATTAATTTTGAATCTGGAATATCTAGAATAGTTAAATATCAACTCTCCAAAGACACAGATCTTTTGGGTAAAAGAGGCAAATCTTCTATAAAGAGGTAATCCTCACATGAAAATATGAAAGCAATACATTTTCTGCAGTACTCTATGCAGAAACCCACCAAGAAAAGCTATTTAACACATAGAGCTTTCATAACCTGTGATGTGTTATATATATCTGTTTTTATGTTTTCCTTAACCTTGCTTCATTGTTCATTCATATGAAGGTTTCAAAATATTTTTAGAAATAATTAAATAAGGTGTTTAGTGCACAAAATATAACTACAAAGCTGTTCAACACCACCTCTCCATAAATCTCCATAGACTAGGTGATACACCTATGACAGTTTAGTTAATGTGACAATGAAAGGAACGTATTTCATGATTTATAACAAATTAAATAGGAGACTCCCTGAATGGGAATAGTGAGTGAGAATGGAAAATCTGACCATAAGTAGAAAACTGTTTAAAATGTTCCAAAACAAGTTTTTCTTGGTGCTATAATGTGTAAGTGACCATTTTGCAGTTCTTGGCAGGATACAAACTTGCCCAAAAAAAGTTTATTTTCCATGGAATTTTATACGAGGATATTCTGATGCTATAAAAACCAAAAGAGACATAGCAAGCAGGAGAAACTTTCTTAAGGACCTGCTAAAGAAGATTAATAATTAAAAAGGGTAATGAAAATCTTAAAAAAGGTAGCCAGACTAAAATAGTGAGATGCTGAAATGGTGCCATTGACCAGAACTATATACCCCAGACTGAGGGGAGCAGAATTCTTCCACATATGCCCTCACTAGAACATGTCAGATTTTAATACTAGAGACTATGCCTTTCTCTGTAACAAGGATTTTAAATTTTTCTACTAATTAAAGAAAGAAACTGTTAGTATACTTCCACAGATTTACAATATTAAGAAATACTGGTTGAAAGTTACATTGGGAGGATCCAATCTGCCACTAAATCTAGAACTACCATGAGTCAGGCCAGTATGACTTAATTCATCTGCATCATGAGTACCTCCAAGGGCAGAGAGGCAAAATCCCCGAGGCAACTTGAGTGTTGTACTATTCTTTCAGGGAGAAAAATTTTCTTTTTGTCAATTTTTCCTACTGAGCCAATAGGAGAAGGTGACTATGCTGATTGATATAATTTGTGCTTCAAAGAAGAGAGTGACTTTATGTGCATGGACTGTAAAGAGCCATGCTCCATCACCTTTCCTAAGCCTGAGGAGAGAGATAACCTGCAGTTTCTCGGGTCAATATTTTGCTTTCTTCACCCATGATTTTGGTTTCTGTTTTCATTCAATTGTCAGCACAAAAAACCTCTAAATAAAGAAAAAATATGACTCTGATGAGCATTCCAAGGAGAAATGAGGTATATGAAATGAAGACACAGTATTTTTAGTTCCACAAACTCAGCGCTAAACAGCTGTATCTGTTCCATCCCCTGAAAACACTGAGGAATAAATTACAAATTTTCCCCTGACATCTTTGTATTTCCCACTGGTGTCTTGCATCTTAGAAGTTAACGTACCTTGCATACCAGGACATCCTATATTTCACAGTTGCTATGGCAATTACTAATTGATATTTATTTAAAGAGCAAACAATGCTCTAAAAATGCTCTGAAATTAGCTACGCAGTTCTAAGGAGACCTAGAAAACACATTAGATATGTGTTTTCACTTTGAAACATTTCTGTATAATCATTGCTATCCTGCTTATCAAATCTAATTTGCCTTTATGACAAGGTATGACCTGGCTGATCAAGGGAAGCCAGCTGGCGTTTGGGGTTCAATAAAGCTTTCCATGCTGTCTCTCACAGTATCCTTACAGATAAAATCTGCAGCACACAACTGGATAAACACATCATGGGATGGGTGAGCAACTGGCTCAAGGGTTGGGCACAAAGGGTTAAAGCAAATGCAGTGACATCAGACTGGTGACCTGTCACCAGTGGGGTTCCACAGGGCTCCATCTTAGCCCTGTGCTCTTCGGCGTCTTCACAAATAATTTGAACACAGGGCTGGAAGGGGTAGTAAGCACATTCACAGAGGATACAAATATGAGAACATCTGTTGACTCCTTCAAAGGCAGGGACGCCTTGCAGAGAAACCTCAGCAAATCACAGGAATGAGCAATCACCGAACATGAAAACAAGGGAAAGTGACGGATTCTGCTCCTGAGATGGGGCAACCCTGGATGGATGGTCAGACTGGGGAATGGGATGCTGGAAAGCAGCACCATGGAAAGGGACTTGGGAGTCCTGGTTGATGGCAAGTTGGACATGAGCCAGCAGTGCCCTGGCAGCCAGGAGGGCCAAGCGTGTCCTGGGGGGCATCAGGCCCAGCATTGCCAACCAGGCAAGGGAGGGGATTGTCCTGCTCTGCTCTGCTCTGCTCTGCTCTGCTCTGCTCTGCTCTGCTCTGCTCTGCTCTGCTCTGCTCTGCTCTGCTCTGCTCTGCTCTGCTCTGCTCTGCTCTGCTCTGCTCTGCTCTGCTCTGCTCTGCTCTGCTCTGCTCTGCTCTGCTCTGCTCTGCTCTGCTCTGCTCTGCTCTGCTCTGCTCTGCTCTGCTCTGCTCTGCGCTGCTCTGCTCTGCGCTGGGGCAGCCTCACCTCGAGTGCTGGGGGCAGTTTTGGGCACCACACTGTAAGAAAGGTACAAAGCTATTAGAGAGAGGTCCAAAGAAGGGACACAAAGATATAGAAGGCCCTTTAGGAGAAGGTGTATAAGGAGTGCCTGAGGTCACTTTGTCTTTTCAGCCTGGAGAAGAGGGGACTGAGGGGAGACCTCAGGGCAGTCTGCAACTTCTTTGTGAGGGGAAGAAGAGGGAAAGACACTGATCTCTTCTCTGTGATGACCTGTGGCAGAACCTGAGGGAATGACGTACACTCGTATCAGGAGAGGTCTAGAATGGATATTAGAAACAGATTCTTCACCCAGAGGGTGCCTGGTCACTGGAACAGGCTCTGCGGAGAAGTGGTCACATCACCTAACTTGACAGAGTTCAAGAAGCGTTTCTACAGTACGTCCCAATTGTCATGTTTCACGTGTTTTCACATGCAGGCCTACCACAAGCTGAACAGCTACAGTATGGAGTTCAGAGTTAGTAAACAGGTTGGTCTTTCTGTGAAGATGCAGAAAAAGGTCATTGTGGGATAGTTAAGCTCATTTTTCTGAGGACCACATTTAGATCTAAATTTTCTAAGAGGTTGAGAGAAGCTTTGAGTTTCCTTGAAATCTAGTGACTGGTGATTTGTAAGCAGTCAGTGTTGCATTCCACCCTTGCTATGGTCAACAAGGATATCTCTATTTTCCCCTGGTTAATCTGGACTTGATCAAAACAGGAGGGGAACATAGAAGAACAGAGGAAATTTTACTGCATCTGAGTGCATTGTATCATTCACTGAGAAGAAGGACATTTGACTCAGTTGCAATTTTAAGGTAACAAGAGGACATTGTCCTGTTAGAGTTCTTTTCAAGGATTTGCAGGAAATTTCCAGATTACTGGCTTTACTAGTCCAACTTGCTAAAGCATGATGCACAAATATTTGCTATTCACTGAAAACAAAATCTTTTATTTTTCATTCCTAAATTGTAGGCTTATTACAAGGACAAAAACATTTTTATAAAGAGTCACAACACATTACCTGAGAAATTACTCTTATAAATGTATGTGTGAGAAGGTATCTGTCTTATTTATGATTTTGGCTAGAGCTATTGACTAGATTTGAGGGCTTTCTTATAGTCTGAAAGATTGATTAAGTATGATTTAGTTTATTACTTAATTGAGATAGTTCAATTTGCACAAAATATTGAACTCTTTAGTAACCCCTTTTCCAGTTAGTCAATGCTACAAACTACAAAATCAACTGCACGGAATATATTAAGGTCCCTTGAAAATTACACTATATTTTAAAAATGAAAAGTTGGTCAGACTTCAATTTTTAATTTTTTTTACTTTATTACTTATATAGATCTTTAGTGCATTTAGTGGAAAACTAGCGGTCAGTGATGAAATCATAACAGATTTGGGAGCTGGGAATAGCTTTGTGTCAGTTGTATTGTTTTACACATGAGTAGAAGTATTTTGTATTTTTCAAGTGACAGGAGACATTACACTAAAACCACATTATAGTTTTAAAGCAAAGGTGCTATGTATAAAAAAACATATGTTGTTTACCACTTCTCAAATTTCACATTGTACTCAATCTGGTGTAATTTTCTTTCTGGTTTTAACATCATAAAACAGAAAACAATTTTACTAAATAATCTAAAATCTATGAGACTGGAGATTTTTCCTTTACCAAAAAACCCCCAAACAATCAAAGAAAACAAAATGAAAATCAAGATATATCCCATAAAGCTGCCAAACAAAATTATGTCTGTCATGATAGCATGGCAACATTAGCATTTTAATATTGTGGAATTTACTGACAAGTCAGATAAAGAAAATGAAGCACTAGTCTTTCTGAAATTTTAAGAGTGATTCTTTAAGAAAGATCCTTTTAATACAGTACTTTAAGTGTCTTTTGATAAAAGAAAAATACTTGTAATCTTTCTTTATTGGATCAACATTTCTTCTGTTCAGAGAGGAAATCTTACTACCTATTTCTATTGGTAAAAATAAAAGTACTAGAATTATGGCATTTAACTTGATATGTATTCTGAAGATGCACCAAAAAGGTTGCTTATGCTAAGCAGAAAATAAAGACACAACTAGTACAAAAAGAAAGTTTACTTTGGTCCATATTACTAACAGATCCAATAAATATGATTTGCAACTTCCTTCCAGTCTGAATCAAGGTATTTGTTATGCTTACTGTATTTCAATAATTTGCAAGTGTTACATAGTATTTAGAAAAAAACCCCCAACTTTATTTAAAAAATCAAATTTTAATGTGGGGAAACATTATCAATTCTTTTCTTCCAGAGCAAAATAATGCAAAGGCATTTTTCAAAGTTACTTTCAAGCTACTTTCCTTGTTTCGTAAAATGCCCCTGGCAAAAATAATGCTGCGCTTATAATGTAACTGTGGCGGTGTATTCGTAAAACAGCAAGTAAGCACTCATAAAAGGATAACAACTTCCTTAAGTGTTAGTAAAAGAAGCTTTCAAGTAGAGATACAGTGAGGCGCTAGTATTCACGAGCAACAGTAGTGACATTACCTATTTTTTTGTTCTTTTCTACATCTCAAGATTTCACAGGGTAGGAGTGGTTAATAGCTGTTTGGTCCAAGCCAGTTTGGAAGACTAAGGGTTCACCTACACTGCCATAAGAAAATATCAGCATTGGTATATCTAACCACAGAAGATTAACTGTAAGTGCCCTTACAGCATGCTGTTTCTTAAATGGAAAACACAGTCTTGGAGAACATCAGAAGTGCAGTAATACCTGGGGCCATTCTAGCACCTTGCAAGAAAACCTTCCAAAACATATAGAGTTTGAAGGATGGCAACACAAAAAGCTTAAAAATTTAGTTTGCTCTTGCTGCCAACTTATATTTTCTCTACTATTCTACCTGGATAACATCATTAATTCAGTCTTCTTGGTGATGACAATGCTCTGGAGAAGAACAATGTGTCAGTTGAATTCCACACAAACCACTGAGCAATTTTCACCTCCTTAACCAGAAGTTTGAAAATAAGTACCTTACTTCTTATTGATATCGAATGGTATTTTCACATTTCTATTCATTCTAGTATATGAAGATGAGTAACATGAATCATATGAAGTGTCCAGATCATACCTTGCTTCTAGATAAATATGGATACGTGCTTTCTTTGTAGATGGTCAATCCTATTTAAGGATAGTTTGTAATGAGAAAAAGCAAGAAATTAATGACTACAAGTTTACAACTACCTGTCCTTCAGGGTAAATTTAAAGCACATAAGTATAGATTGCATACAAAGGTAGATCAAAATTAGTAGAATTAGACAGAGTAGGCAAAATAAATCTGTATAGATATTAAATAGCTATAGGGGAACTAAGGCTTTTATCTTCATTGCAGTCTTGAAAAAAATTCACAGAGCATAAAGTGAAGTGCTCTTACCTCAGTGGATCTGGTTGTGACTCTTTAGAGGAAATTAATATATGAAGAAACTAACTTGATAAAAGTCTCCTACTTCCAGATGATAACTTGTGCTAAGTAATGTCTATACCAATAATTTTCAAATGTTCTAACCCCAGCCTTCTACTCTCTCTTAAGGGAAAACATAACCTTCAAGTACATTTCAGGTCAATACATTTTCCTCATGAAGAAGTAATGACTAATAGTAATAGAGGACAATACAAAATCAAGTTTAAATGAACATCAAAGTATACTGGATGTAATTGATTTAAAGATCTTAATGCAATATTTAATTTAAAAGGTATATTTGATGAATAAAATCTTTAAAAGAAACATTTTGTTTCCAGTAGCATATCATTTGAAAGTTTTCTATGTAACACATGGAATGAGACTCATGTACTTTATGATAGCTGTCTGGTGGAGAAAAATCAATTGTTTAGTAATTTCAGACTTTTTTCACATCTTTTTGTACATATGTGGGAGAGGAAGACAAAGCTATATCAGTTCTTCTGTACCACACATCAAGACAAAATCTTTTGAAAGACAAACATGCTGACCCATACCTGCTCCACACATCATTAAGTGATATAACTTCCCTGAAGACTCAAGACTGACTCCCTGCTCAGTTGAATTAAGAACAGCTCTTATATCCACAAGCTAAATTCTGGATGCTGAAACTCACCACTCTCCTTTTCTGAGTCAGTAAATTATTAATGACTGACACGAAACACAAGATACCATGAAGAGAGAGTGAAAGAACGCCATAACAGAATGGTCAAAGACTTTGCAGGCATAATTTGCTTGAAGAGACTTTCAACTTGTAGGTTTAAAATCTCCAAACCAACTACATAAGAAAGGAGCTAAAAAGTAGGTTGTTCAAGATCTACAGAATAATAATATCAATGTGATCTAATCCCCATGCCCTTGTCCATGTGTTAACTTCTCAGATCTTAGCTTCCCTCTTCTGATAAGACTAACCACAATTTATACAGCATCCTTGGAGTCACAGCTCTCCGAATAAGACAGAAACAGGAAAATCCTATATATATAATAAATCATTTATATAAAGAACAGAGGAGGGTGACTAAATGAATTAGCCACAAGAGAAGGACAAGTAGGCATGCTGTAGTTTGACACATTTAATTGAAGAGAAAACGAACCACCACAGTTAAGGAGGACAGAAATCAAAACAGTCTAATGCAAAAGGGGGAATGAGTGAGCTCATCTAAATGATAAAACCCTCATACAAGTCAAAACTTAAAAATCAAATAATTGGACAAATGTGTCTACCAGCAGTCATCAGAGAATGGAGACAATGGATTTTGCTACTAACTTTAGCATTCTACTTACTCCATAAAATATGAAATACAGAGTGAAGAATAAAGTTCAGCCTCAGCACTGAGAATGAACATGAACTGAGATATAAATCTTCTAATATATCAACTAACAATATGAAAAAATAACTGTCAGGTTTAAAGATCTCTTTGCGTTCACCAATTCTAAAGGTCTCATGTAAATTCAAGACTTCAGACTTCAAACTTTGTCGTATGAAACAATTTTGGCAATAATGGAAGACAAAGGAATTGGTTGTTCTTCCATCCCAGCTCTAGCCCAAAATGATACCATATTTAAAAGGAATCTTTGAATGTGTGTGTTGTGCAGTGCACATCTGATTAATGTAGTGTGTATTTTTTTCTCCCTAAAAGTCATCCAGCCAATCATAGACCGGAAAGAACACAACATGGATAAATATCTTATTTCCATGGAGACTGTTTAGTAGCATGGATATCCTGATTATTATACTCATTTGAGAACAATAAGTTTACAACTCTCACTATTCTGTTGGTGACTGTGCAGCTCTTCTGTAGCACAAAACACTGATTTAACCAGCCAGGGCAATATCTATTCCACTGGGATGAGATAATTGGTTTTACAGTTTAATTAAAGACCTTAGACTAGAGAAAATGAAGTCAAAGGACACCTTTCCCTAATATTTCTACACAGGAAGACACACAGAAAGTATCAGAGGAGGCAAAAAGCCACCACACAAAGAGGCAGAATGGATGAAAAGAAGCATTCTAATCCAGTTTCATTTAAAATTGCCAAAAATTCTAGATTTATCATGTTTTCCGTTACATAGGTCCATAGCTGTTACATACAGCTTTCACCATGCTAGAATTATTTATTTTTGTTTTTCCGTCTGTAACCTATTGCAGTCTTTCTCTGTGATACTTGCTGAAATACACCTAATAGTAAAGAAAAAGAATCACCTTCCTCTTTAACATATTTTCCATGTCACATGCATTCCTAATCTCTGGTTTTAGAGGCCACTGTGCAAGTCTGATGTCACTTCACAAGGATTATAGCTTTCAATCTGCTCCTACAACAGACAGTTATATAAAAAACCCACCAGATATCAGGTAGGAGAGGGGACGGAAATCTTCATAACTCACAAGGGCAATTTTCCTTTCAACTTTCCTGATTAAAACCTATAAACAGATACTGCAGTAAAGACAGTGGCAGAGATTTGTAATGACAAAGCAGACCCAAAAAGCATTTATTTTAACATGCTAACTTTTACAAGCTCACTTGGTGTACAAGAGTGAAAAATGAGATGCCTCATAGCAATGAGACCAAGTGTTGAAAATCATGTCTCCTTATAAATCAATTTATGGTATGTTTCTCATTACTAAATTAATTTTATCATTTGTTTTTGTTTTTAGTGTAATGAAGAATAAGTTATTTCACAATGTCAGCATCAGAAGTGCAGCCTCAATTGAAAACTCATGAAGCTTCCACTAGAGAGTCAGTCACTAAATAAAGATATTGTTGATTTAACATCTCTACAATTTGTCCTTTGTTAATTTCTTACATCATAAAAATGTTGTAAAGATTCTGGATTCAGAGTATCCCAGGAACAAAAGAGATTTTGGTTTTGCTATTTAAAGATTCACATAGATGTCTTTTTGCATCTACCTAAGACCTTCCCAAAACTGCAGGTGGATGAATGAGATGTATTACCACAGCACCTGCTCCCACTGAAAATTACTTTAGCAAGCAAGAGTATCATCCTAGATGCCCTCAGGTGCTCTCTAGGCAATGCATGCTACTTGCAATTATGGAAGAGTGGACTGAAGAGGCCCTTCATCTTCTCACCACTGTCTTACCAATACAATACACTGAAGATGTACTGTTGCAGCGAAATCTCAAGAACTGGGCAATTGAAAACCTTCAAGTTTTCAGTCAAAGTTATGCTGTGTTAAACACATTTATGTATTTTTAAAAAAATCTACCTTGTTATGAAGTATGGTAACTTCCTTTTTAAAAACCCACTCATTACACCCCAAGTGAATATATGAAATTTTCAGAGAAGCAGCACAAAGCAGGTACCAAGAGAAGATATCTAGTGAAAATGAACATAGAGGTTCCTGTCTTGGAGTTTTAGTAGTATAAAGCACAGATCATGGAAACTGCTGCTGCAGAAAATACATTACATTAACTTTGGAAAAATCTTAGACAGACTACTGAATGCATTTGTATGATGTTCTGCCATGTGGAGAAACACACAGGACAGAAGTTCAACTGTTCAAATTACTCTTCACTAGGAATCTTTTTGCCTGAACAATAATTCAAAAGTTTCACAAGAGGATCTACCTCAGAGTAAGCTAAATATTAATGCACTTCACTAGTATTTGCACATCCACAATGGTACACAGACAGCTTACCAAACCAAACAAAATACTGCCCCAGTAGCTGGCTTCAAGATACATATGATTTGGGAGTTTCATGATGTGGGATGTGCCACTTGACTGAGCAGGAGAAAAAGGAGGTAACTACTTGAACCAGTTATTTAATATATGTCTCAAGCCTCTCTGGTTTTTCTGAATAAATGATACACTTTTTTAGAACTAAAATTTTTCAAAAGTCAGAAAAGACAACAACAGTCAGAGAAAAACTCACAGAATATATACTTCAACAGATGAGAAGAATTCATGAACATGTCAATTTCTCAAAATTTTCTCAAAAAAAATGTCCATGCAAATTAATGAGGGTTTTTTTTTGTGTAAATTTCATACATATAGTTAAAAGCACCACAACAAAAACCAAGAAAAATATATATGTTTCAACCAAACATGAAGTGCAGTGGCTTAGAAGGTAGTAGTATTTCACTCTGAGCATTAAATGCATCTGAGTCCAAAACAAAAGTTTCTAGAACTTCTATTCATGCAAAGTAACCATATGTACAGAATGTACAGAAAGGGGAAGTAATCAAAAACATCGAAACCAGGAGAATCAGAACTTTGATTTATACATTTTAAATTTAAAGTGTTTTTTTTTTCTTTTTTAATTCTCGTTAAACATCAAAAAATTTGAATTGTTTTTTAATAGAAAGAAGTTTGAAGTAGTACACCATAACAATGACAAGTTATTAAATTGAAGGTGAGAAGATGGTGTTGGGTGTGAATAACTATTGTCAGAGACCTAGTCTTCCGGATGTTTAAGCTGTGTGCCTGTTCACAGTCAATGAAGTACCCAGGAGCACATCAAATAACTGAAAGAGTAGCTGAAGATTAAAAGACAGAAACTGTAACAAAATTATGGTTTTAGAGTAAGAATAAAACACATGGTATTAAGACTGAGAAAATATAGCTCTGTCCATCCATCTTTTCTTTTTTTCTTCCCTCTTTAGAATTAATCTATATTTCATCCACACTCAAGATATTGTATTATTTTGATAATTCCTAATTCAAGGACAGAAACTATTGCATTCTTTAACATTGAAAATACATCCTGGTTGTGAGATTTTTATGTCATCAAATGTGTTTTATATCTTCATATATAAAACATGGACTACAGTTACTAGTAATTAATTTAATATATATTTGACCAGCTAATAACAATAATAATAATAATAATGACACACCAACTAAGAAGTATTTGTTGTGTAACTGTCTTTTATTTGAAAGACTCCGTAAGAAAAAAATTGTCTTTAAAAAAGCTTTCCAGTCCACAAACTGCTGTTTTGTAAATTAAACTTTTACTTGTGTTATTCAGATGAAATGACTTCATGAAATCCTTTAAAATTATATTGAATTCATATTTTGAAGTGTATCTAATCTTTTATAGTACCTAAAAGAAAAAAACAATGTAAAATATGTGGTTGGGATTTACTTCACTAACCCACTTAGGTTAAACATATCTTTCCTGATCAAATCCTATATGTTTTACATGCACCAAAAAATAATTACAGCAACATATTAATATCTCTAAGAGATTTGATATAGGTACTCTGAGGAATAGCATTTCAGCCATAACTCCAGTCTTGTTATCTCTGGGAAAAAAATAGATATTGTTACAGCAGTAAAAGTATACAGTATGTGTCTAATCAAGAGATGAATTTTAAATAAATCCCCTAAGAGGTCTCAAACATAATGAACTTAATGAAAATTAACACAGTGTGAAACCGAGCAGAAATGGAATGACAGACAGCATAAATCAGTGCTCAGACTGGAAGTCCTTAAAAGATTATATTATAATTTTGAAAACAATTATCTTAAGAGGTCTTAATAACAAAAAAGCAGTAAGGCTATTATACCCATCCTCTGGAGTGCTCCACTTCACCATGTTATTAAATTGCTAAAACACAAATAATGCATTTTGGGCTGGCTGACCTTCATATTTGTTAAGATGAACTCTCTCTGTTTTAAAGCAAGGTCACCAAGCAGGATTCAATATAGGAGTAAAGAGGTTAAGCAACTTAAACAATATGTTAAAAAAAAAATTCATCAAGGTAAGGATTAATCTTAATTCTGAATGTGCTGTCTTTAATACCAGTCCACAAATTAAACTTTAAATAAGCCACTCCCCATTCCAGTAAGGGAGGGACAAATGCAGAGACTATGTGTTGAAATAACAATTTACTGAAAGCACAAAGCAATAGAATAAGGCATACACTAGAATAACAGCAATATTGATAGCAAAGGCACACAAAACCAGAAGGTATTTTACCCAGAGAAAAATTGTTTACTTCTGGGAAAAAAACCCCACATGATGGCGGCCACTTCCCACAGGCTGCATGTTTGTGGCTTTCCTCGAAGTCTTATGGCAACTGTTCCCACACAGTGCTCATGCAGCTGTCAGGACACAAGCAAGACAGCAGGGGAATTACCATGGCTAGTGTTTCCCACACATCAGACTGAGACAATGAAAGAGCATGACAAACAAACTCCACTAGAGCTGGGCTATCCAAGACTGGCTGCACCGCTGCCCCTCTGGGGTCAGTTCTGTGCGGGTGGCTGCACCACCCTTCGTACCACTCCACGATGTTGGAGGTTGTTCCCACGCATTGCTGCCGCTTTTTCAACTGTTCCGCTGTGCTCCCTTTGGCTCAGCTCAGATAGGCCCAGCTGAGGTCTCCTATGCTGGGCTTGATAGTTTTGGCTGGGCTGGGGTCACCCCTGCCCAGCTCTCAGCCTGCAGCAGTGTCTGTGCTGGTGCTGTCTGTTCAGCTTCACTATCAGTTTGCACTTTCGTTGCTTTCCCCTTCAGCCCCATATCCTGCAGCCTGGTTCTGGAGAAAACAGGAGGGGAACTGGTAGTGGAGGCAGGTGACAGGGCCAAAGGGCCTGACTTTAACATCTTCCCACTGGAGAGAGAGAAACAAAAAGGTGCTGACTTCCATGGAGTGCTTTCATTTTCATGTGGAAACTATGTCTACCATCAGTGATTAAGTGTTATAGAATAACAGTGTAGATACACACACACCATGCTAAGCTGCACCCTCCTCTCTGCAACCAGGACATTTTCCACCCCTTGTTCTATACCATGCACATTATGCACAGATCTCATACTTTCCAAATATATACATATACATATATCTGCACTTATAACTATACACAAGCATAGATATTATATCAATAATCAATGACCATCCCCCTATCTCAGCCTTTGTTTTATGGCAAAATCAGCCTTCAGGAGGCTCTGGATAATCTTCTTCCTTTTCTCAAAAATGTCTGCTGGACATTGCATTCAGGCATTGATAGTCTCCTGTCAGTGTCCACTCTCCATAGGATCTACACACTGGCCATATTAAGAGATGAGCAAGCCTTGCTGGCCACTCACTGGCTTTCCATCTCATCTCCATCTCATGGCTGGGATTCACAGAGTCCTGGCAGGAATGGTGCTATCAATGGGCACTGCTGTGGTAGTGGTGGGTACCTGTTGTTCTTTGGCTCTTAGCAGTCCCAGAGCAGGAGGGTCCTCTGAGAGACCAGGCAAGGTATTCAGCTGTCTGACTTCCTCTGTCTCCACAGCAGCTCTCCCAAAAGCCCTCCAATGGCCTTTTGGGGTCCTTGAAATACCCTCCTGAGGTAACCCTGAGGTAATCTGTGCCAAGGAAGCACAGGGTCTCCAGGTCAGTCACAGTGGGGGTGTGTTTGCCATTCATTCCCAGTCAGACTCGCCCCAGCTTCCAATACAGTCATGTTGGGATACTCCTGTCACCCCAGAAATCCAGATAGATTCTGCCCCTACCTATCTTGATGGCATCAGGGTACACTGTGCTCTGGGGTCACCTAAAGCCTTATATTCCTCTCACAATCAGCTAAGGACAGAGCCAATTCAAGGCCAAGTGCTCAGTACTGTTTATCTTCTCTTCAACAATATCTAACAGTTTACACATATCCTTTGTTTACTTTTGACTAATTTCTCATTTATAATTTTACTTTCCTTTTCAAAAGTCTCTTGTTGGGTTGTGATAGTAACCCAACAAGTTTCTTTAAAAGTGTTTTTCTTAATCTTCTCTTTAGTGCCGTATATGGATCACTCTATTGGCAAATAGAGAGCATTGAAGTATTTAAGGTTTTGAATTTTCCTTTGCAAAAATCATTCAAGATTTTGCCTGTAATTTGTTTATTCAGACATAATAAAAATATGAGATTGTTATTTATTTGTTCCTATGCAATTTTCCTAGTTGTGCAGGTTTCCTACTAGAATAATTCTATACATTAAAATGTTCTACCCTATGTTAGCAGGCAGCTCCTCCTTTGCTACACTTTAACTTCATTTAAAACAATTTCAGGCAAATGCCATGACTACAAATTCCCATACAAGTTCCTCAAATCCATGCAGTGTAGCTCAGTTCTGGGCCATATTCAGACCTGTACAAGTCTAGAGGTACAATTCCCTTGAAGAGAGTACATTTTCATTATAAATTATTCAGCTCTCTTTTCCCCCACTCACTGACAAATCAATGACTATCATTTCACCATTTAATTACCTTTATCATCTAAAATAATCTGCATTCTACACAAATGTTTAAACCACTCTTTTTGTTGAAGAAGCAAAATATAATAGAAAAAGATTTTACTGTCCTATCCTGTCAAATGTGGCACCTTCCAAAAAGGTGCCGCATATCCTCTATAAGGATACATCCACTTAAAGTGAATTAGATCACCAAGAACCCAACATAATACAAGGAAGACAATCCAAACTATTTTGGATTCCCTGTACTTGTACATCTAGCTCTCCTAGATGAGATATAATAAACCCACAGAAAATGTATTCTATGTCTCTCCTGTTCATTTTATTCTTACTACAGTTATGTCTAAAAAGTATCTTAATCAGTCTCAGTACACTGAAATTTATCACTGAATATAGCACTTTAGTGCATGCATCATGGTTTTGGTTTTAAATAGTACTAGCAACAAATATCAGAGTGCTTTATATTCCTTAGAATGCACATTTCTAATAGAAGATGCCACTTGCCCAATTAAAAAAATGACAAAAACCAAACAAAAGCACTCATCTTCTACTTCTAACAATAAAGAATGGATCGTATTATGTTTTCAGCTACTTTCAGGATAATGTTATCATGTAGAAATCCTATTAAGGAAACCAGTCTTTCTAAGATTCATCTTGTGCTGGGTTTTTGGGGAGCACTCTCTGTATAAAAGCTGCTCTTCAAATGAAAAAAAAACCCACCTTCTTACCAATATCTAGAACTTAATTGAATGGTAAAGTAAAGTTATATCTAACAGGACTGGGCTTGACTTTAGTTATTGAACATCTCAACTTTTTCAGTGTACTCTGCTACATCCCAGTGTACTATTTTAGGAAGTAACATGCTTAAATGATTTTATCTCAAACAACTATGTCTAAGAAAACAGCAATGTATTCAGAGTGGGATTTAAATATGTTAGACTATTGTCCTTAGAGAGATTTAATCTGTGTAATGCAGGTGCAAAACATCCTCTCCTTTATTTTTCTCCAAAGTTTAAATGTTTCCTCTAGAAACATTATTGTGGCATCAATTTCTAACAAATATGAAGTACCCTCCCTTTAAAAAAAATGGATTAATATAAGGCATAATGCTAAAGTATGTGTCAAGTGTAACCTTTATAACTTTGCTTGTCAGGTTTTTCCATTAGAGACCTCATAAGCAGCCCCTGCATATCAGTCACAGTGTACCCTGACAGGTTTAACCTTCCCAAGTGGCTGAATACACCATCTTCACTGCAGCCTATTGACCAAAGCAATAAGCCATTCTGTATAGTGTATTAAAGTCATTTTCCACATGCTACCTCAGCACGACCCATTGTTCATGCTGGCTCCTGCTGACCATGAAAACCTGCACTCCACACTAAATTGCTACACTTTACACCGTTACACCAGTTAAGCAGTAAGTCCCCTACTGAATTGTTTTTTTCCCTTCATAGTCTAAAAAGCACAGCGATTATCACAAATGCTCAAGATATGATTTTAGTCTGCAAATAATAAAAACCAACCCTGCAAATAATTTAAACACTTAAAATATATGCTGACTGTGGAAACTTTATTTTTGTTATAATTCACCAATCCTTTGTTCATAGATATCTAAGGGTGGCAGGCCATCTGTGCAAGCCTGAGCAGCCCTGGGCACTCTGTGTCAAAGGTTGCATTTCAGCCCCATGAAATTCATGCCGTCTCTGCTGAAATCAGCTTTGTTGCTAGACCCTGTGACAAATGACTCCAATCTAGGTTGAATGCCCTTGACTTGACCCTGGCCAGTGAAAACAATAGGGCAGACTCAGCCAGTGGAAAAGATGTTCTGCACTAATGAACCCAGCGGTGGCCACAGGTCAGTTAAAAAAGAGGGGATAATGTTCAATCTTTTCAGGTGCACATTTATAATGAGAGAAGCACACAATCCCTTTCAGGATGGAGCACATATAACAAAGAAAGTATTTGTACACTCATCAAGGCTAATGGACCCTGAGGGTACTATAGGAATATGTTTTTAATTTAATCTTTATTGAATGACCTTACACACTTCATTTTCTCTGCACGGCACCATGAAATGGACACGGTCTCACTAAGTTCAGTGCCGAAAACAGATGAATATATAAATGACCATTGCCTGCTGGGTATGCAGATTAATTTTCTTCCCTTATTTTCACCTTTGTCCACCCTGCTGCTTGGTCCTAACACAATTTCTTACGGCAATATTTCTGCTATAAAGACTTTTTTTAGCTGTCTACAGTTACTGTACTATTTTTAGCATGGGATACCGAGCAGAGAA